>NW_016815913.1:0-2712 GCF_001698545.2 Rhinopithecus bieti | reverse complement strand
TAAATCAACAGAATATACATTCTTCTCAGCACCACATCGCACTTATTCCAAAATTGACCACATAGTTGGAAGTAAAGCACTCCCCAGCAAATGTAAAAGAACAGAAATTATAACAAACTGTCTCTCAGACCACAGTGCAATCAAACCTATCTGACAAAGAGCTAATATCCAGAATCTACAAAGAACTTAAACAGATTTACAAGAAAAAATGAAACAACCCCATCAAAAAGTGGGCAAAGGATATGAACAGACAATTCTCAAAAGAAGACATTTAAGCTGTCAACAGACACATGAAAAAATGCTCATTATCACTGGCCATCAGAGAAATGCAAATCAAAATCACAATGAGATACCATCTCACACCAGTTAGAATGGCGATCATTAAAAAGTCAGGAAAAAACAGGTGTTGGAGATGATGTGGAGAAATAGGAATGCTTTTACACTGTTACTGGGACTGTAAACTAGTTCAACCACTGTAGAAGACAGTGTGGAGATTCCTCAAGGATCTAGAACTAGAAGTACCATTTGACCCAGCCATCCCATTCCTGGGCATATATCCAAAGGATTATAAATCATGCTGCTATAAAGACACATGCACATGTACGTTTACTGCAGCACTACTCACAATAGCAAAGACTTGGAACCAACCCAAATGTCCATCAATGATAGACTGAATTAAGAAAATGTGGCATATATACACCATGGAATACTATGCAGTCATAAAAAAGGATGAGTTCATGTACTTTGTAGGGACATGGATGAAGCTGGAAACCATCACAGAGGAAAGAGTGAAATAAAGGAATATTTTACTAAATACACACATAAAATACATGAGAAATTGAAATTCCCTTTGGCTACAAGAGTTAAGTGGTAATCACTGAGGTCAGGACTTCTGTGCATGAATTCTAATCCCACCAAGATTAAACATAAACGTTAAGTACTGAGAGTTACAAATGGTTATCCTCTCCTTGTTCTATACACATTTTAAAATTGTACTTTTCTATCACTTTGAACTTAATCATGTTGATGTGACCTCCTCCAGCTAATAAAATGTGAGCAGAAATGAGACATTTCCAGACAAAAACTTTAAGAGCCAATATACAATTTGCAATATTCCCTTCCTACCATTTCAGTGATCAAGAAAATAGGCCAATATTTACTGAGAGCTTTCTGTGTTCTAGGTACCTTTCGATTTTTTTTTTTTTTTTTTTTGAGACGGAGTCTTGCTCTGCCGCCCAGGCTATAATGCAGTGGCCGGCTCTCAGCTCACTGCAAGCTCCGCCTCCTGGGTTGATGCCATTCTCCTGTCTCAGCCTCCCAAGTAGCTGGGACTACAGGCGCCCGCCTCGTTGCCCGGCTGGTTTTTTGTATTTTTTAGTTGAGACAGGGTTTCACCATATTAGCCAGGATGGTCTCGATCTCCTGACCTCGTGATCCGCCCATCTCAGCCTCCCAAAGTGCTGGGATTACAGGCTTGAGCCACCGCGCCCGGCTAGGTAGCTTTCTAATCATTACACACATATCTACTCACTACTCAACTAGTTTTCATTAATCCTTTTGAGATAGGTACTATTATTAATTCATTGCACAGATGAAGAAATGGAAGCACAGAGTGGTTAAGTAATGTGCCCAAGATCATACAACTAGTTGGTGGCAGAATGTGTCTTCAGGCAGTCTGACTTCCTTGCTTATGCTGCACTGCTTCTCACTGCAAAGAAAGCAACCAAAAAAATGGACTATCTTAAGGATACTACATTGACAGCACCAGCATAGCTGTTTCCTGCCTCTCTACAACCAGTACTAATTACTCTGGATAAACAGTGATAATTATGAAATATGTAGAGTACTGTATGTGTAATGTCTATGTTCATTCATTAGTCAACAAATACTTATTGTACAAATCTATGAGCCAAGCCATAGACTAAATACGAGGCATGTACACTACGTAAATATCAGCATAATTCTAGTCTTTATGCAACTTTCAGTCTATTTCATAACAAAAACAAACTTATAGTTAAAATTTTTGACAAACTGAAGGAAAGAGGTGAGACAAAGTAATGAAAATGGGGGAACCCACTTGCTGCACAGGTGAATGTATAAGTATACATATGAGAATACACTAATGAAACATGATTACAAAATATGTTGAAAAGACACAGTCTATATTTACTGGCACTGTTCTCCACCATAAGAAAGGTCATCACTCTTTCATTGAACATGTCTTGTGTCCTGTTGGATGTAGTCCCAGTGATATATAGTAGTACCGCAATGCCACGTGTTTGTGTATGTAGGCGTGCACACACACAAAATCTCTTACCTATAATATATGTCTATATACATACTAGCGGACTTCAAAAAGTTCCTGGAAAATGTGTATTATGAAAACATTATGCATGGATTTCAAATTTTTTGCACCAAAATAAACTTGTACTAACTTGCTACATGTCTGAACAGGATATAGTAAGGCACTAAGAAAGATAAGACATCAATTTGAACAAAACCCCTCTCAGAGCAACATAAGTCCTGCTAAAACTGAACTAAGAACAAGTACCAAATATATGGTAAAGTTTAGGTGGAAGAATGATAAAATCATTGATGATTTTAAAAAGTTCATGGAAACAATTAAAGAAAGCAGAAGCGAGAAACCAGCCCCTGGGTCGGAGCAAGATGGCCGAATACGAACAGCTCCAGTCTCCAACTCCCGGCGCGAGC
>NW_016815912.1:0-522 GCF_001698545.2 Rhinopithecus bieti | reverse complement strand
CTCTCCAGTTTTATCTGAGGATATTTCATTTATCACCCTAGGACTCTATGCTATCAAAATATCACTTGTGTGATTCCATAAAACAGTGCCAGCAAATTCCTCCATGAAAGAGTGGTGTAACTCTGTGAGATGAATTCACACATCACAAAGCAGTTTCTCAGAAAGCTTCTTTATACTTTTTATCTGGGGTTATTTCCTTTGTCACCATAGGCTTCAAAGCGATCAAAAATATCTCTTCTCAGATTCCACAAACACAGTGCTCTCCAATGGCTCCACAAAAGAGTGGTGTAACTCTGTGAGATGAATTCACAAATCACAAAATTGTTTCTTGGAAAGCTTCTTTCTGATTTTTATCTGAGGATATTTACTTTGTCACCATAGGCTTCAAAGTGATCAAGCTATCCCTTCTCAGAGTCCACAAAAATAGTGCTGGCAAACGGATCCATGAAAGAGTAGTGCAACTCTGTAAGACGAATTCACACATCACAAAGCAGTTTCTCAGAAGGCTTCTTTCTACTTTTT
>NW_016815911.1:5590-7788 GCF_001698545.2 Rhinopithecus bieti | reverse complement strand
CCATCTCATGAAACCTTCTGGACCCAGTGCTTTTTTCAGTGGCAGATTTTTTTTCTCATCAGTGGTAATTAGTTTATTTAAGTTTCTACTCACCTTCTAATTAATTTTGGCCATTTTATATTTTACTAGGAAAGCATTCATTTTCTCCAGATGTGTAAACTCTCCACTTTTAAAATTTATTATGAATTTCTTTGTGATCAAGTACATGATTTTCTAACTTTTCGTAGACATATAAGAAAATGCATATTTTCTTTTTTAATTTTATTCTTATTTTTTTGAGATGGAGTCTTACTCTGTCGCCCAGGCTGGAGTGCAGTGGTGTGATCTTGGCTCACCGCAACCTCCACTTCCTGGGTTCAAGCGATTCTCCCGCCTCAGCCTCCCGAGTAGCTGGGTTTATAGGCATGCACCACCACACCTGGCTAAAGATGGGGTTTCACCATGTTGGCCAGTGAGTCTTGAACTCCTGACCTTAGGTGATCCTCCCGCCTTGGCCTCCCAAAGTGCTGGGATTACAGGCATGAGCCACTGCTCCGGGCCTGCTTTTGACATAGTCTTTTAACTAATATATCAGGGATGAAGTACATCTTTCTGGCAAATTTACAAAGCATCAGTTTATCTTAGTAGAACATAGGAGGCTTATGAGGCCAATTTGTTGAAATTTTATAAAACTGTAAAATTGTGTTAAATTTTACATGCTAAAAGGAGTATTATTTCATTGATCTTTGATTCCCAGTGAAAACTAAGTTGATTAGTAAATTTTTTTTGTCCCCACTTGGAAAACCTGGGGATGATTAGTAAATTTAATTTGCCTGACTTTGAAACTTGTTTGGTAAAACGCATAAAACCACATGTGGTTTATAAGCATTGTCATTCTTACTGTTGAATGTTTTCATTTACACCAGGTTTGGAAACAAAGAGGTGAAGAGTACAGAGTGACGGGCTATGGTGGTTGGAGCTGGATTAGTAAAACTCATGTCTATAGGTTTGTTCCGAAATTGCCAGGCAATACTAATGTGAATTACAGAAAGTCATTAGAAGGAAGTAATTAAAATTACATTTCCTGCGTAATTGTTTCTGCTTTATATTTCTTATAAATTGGTAGTATATTGACTATATTTTAGATGAAAAGTTTTCTTAAATTTTTTGAGAGAAGTCTCGCTCTCGTCCCCAGGCTTGAGTACGATGGTGCAATGGCTCGATCTCGGCTCACTGCAGCTTCCGCCTCCCAGGTTCAAAGGATTCTCCTGCCTCTGCCTCCCAAGTAGCTGGGATTAAGGCGCCTGCCACCATGCCCAGCAAATTTTGTATTTTTTAGAAGAGATGAGGTTTCACCATGTTGCCAGGCTGGTCTCGAACTCCTGACCTCAGGTGATCCGCCTGCCTCCGCCTCCCAAAATGCTGGGATTACAGATGTGAGCCACCATGCCTGGCCTCTTAAATTTTAATAGTACTGCAAAATTACCAATGTAGTTTACTAAAACCCTAAAACTTTACAGATTACCTTTATTCACAGGAATTTGATGTCTCAGATTTCCGTAAGATCATAGAACAGAACTTGTTTTTTAGAAGAGGCCTCAACCGCCTGATTATCGTTTTCAAAATCTTAAATTCAGGCCAGGCCGCCAGGCATGGTGGTTCATGCTTGTAATCCCAGCACTTTGGGAGGCCGAGGCAGGTGGATCAGTTGAGGTCAGGAGTTCTAGACTACCCTGGCCAACATGGTGAACTCTTGTCTCTACTAAAATACAAAATTCGCTGGGTGTGCTGGCGCATGCCTGTGATCCCAGCTACTCAGGAGGCTGAGGCAGGAGAATGGCTTAAACCCAGGAGGCAGAGGTTGCAGTGAGCAGAGATTGCACCACTGCACTCCAGCCAGGCAACAGAGCAAGACTCTGTCTCAGAAAAGAAAGCAAATTCAGGCCAGGCACGGTGGCTTATAATCCCAGTGCTTCTCGGAGGCTGAGGCAAGAAGATCACTTGAGGCCAAGAGTTCAAGGCCAGCCTGGGCAACATAGCAAAACTCCATCTCTACAAAATGTTTTAACAAATTAGCTGGTCCCAGCACTTTGGGAGGCCGAGACGGGCGGATCACGAGGTCAGGAGATCGAGACCATCCTGGTGAACACAGTGAAACCCCATCTCTACTAAAAAAAAAAAAAAATTGCCGGGTGTGGTGGCGGGGCCTGTAGTCCCAG
>NW_016815911.1:0-4943 GCF_001698545.2 Rhinopithecus bieti | reverse complement strand
AAAAAAAAAAAAAAAAAAAAAAAAAATTAGCTGGGCGTGGTGGTACATGCCTGTCGTCCCAGCTCCTTGGGGGTCTGAAGCAAGAGGATTGCTTGAGGCCAGGAGTTTGAGGCTGCAGTGAGCTATAATTGTGCTGTTGCATCCAGCCTGGATGACAGAGCAAGACTCTCTCTCTTAAAAAAAAAATCTTAATTCAGTTCTAATTCACTTCTCGGGGAGTCATATATCGTAACCTTGGCATTGTTGCACGTAAGAGAAAACCAGAAAGGAAGTGACAGAGGCTTCCAAAACACTGTCACATAAATGAGCTATTAATTGAGTTTTTACAACTGACTAGTGAGCTTTAGTATTTAGAATCACAGAACTCTATAGAGATGAACTGCTCTTTTAAGAGACCGTGTGTTTTTAAACTCATGTTCAATGAGCCGGTTATTTTTGAGGATGCTAGTGACACAGTGAAGACCACATATACACAGAGTGATAGAACACTGGCAGAACCCATGCCCTTTTCTGTGATTCTTTTCTTATCTCACCACCTGCTTTCGACAGGATTATGGTTTCTTTGCACTCTCTTCCCTTCCTTCAGCCAGACCTTTCTGGAAGAAACCATTCATTTAAATTAAAAATAGATATATATTTTTATATCTATTTTCTCACACCAGTATCCTGTTCTCGACAGGATTATGATTTCTTTACACTCTCTTCCCTTCAGCCAGATCTTTCTGGAAGAAATCATTCATTTAAATTAAAAATAGATATACCTTGCTAGGTCCTTGGGATATTTAGGTTCAAGTGAAGAAGAAGGTAAAGAATAGGAAAATGCCTTTAAGGCCAGGTGCCTTGGCTCACACCTGTGATGGGATGCCAAGGCAGGGGAGGATCAATTGAGCCCAGGAGTTCAAGAAACAGCCTGGGAAACATGACAAATCCCCATCTCTACAAAAAATGCAAAAATTAGTCGGGCATGTTAGTACACACCAGTATTCCCAGTTACTCAGGAGGCTGATGTGGGAGGATCGCTTGAGCCCAGGAGTTCAAGGCTGCAGTGAGCTGAGATCAACCTGCTGTGCTCCAGCCTGGGTGACAGAGCAAGACCCTGTCTCCAAAAAAAGGAAAAAAAACAAACAAAAAGCCTTTAAGGCCCAAGAAAATTCATCTAGACAGTAGTTCTGTTTTGGGAGGTTTGATTTTTTTAAAAAATTATTATGGGAAATTTAAAACTGCACAAATACAAAGAGAATAATGAGCTCCCAAGCAACCATCATTCAGCTTTGACAATGATCAAAGTTTATCACTTTTTTTTTTTTTTCAAGATGGAGTTTTGCTCTGTCACCCAGGCTAGAGTGCAGTGGTATGGTCTCAGCTCACTGCAACCTCCACCTTCCAGGTTCAAGTAAGTCTCCTGTCTCAGCCTCCTAAATAGCTGGGATTACAGGCACCTGCCACCACGCCCAGCTAATTTTTGTATTTTTAATAGAGACAGGGTTTCACTATGTTGACCAGGCTGGTCTCGAACTCCTGACATCAAGTGATCTGCCTGCCTCGGCCTCCCAAAGCGCTGGGATTACAGGCTGAGTCACTGCTCCCAGCCAGATTTTATCACTCTTGGTTCAGTTGTCACTGACCACTTTTCTTAATCCTGAAGTGTTTTAAAACAAATCCCAGCAATCATGTTTCACCAGAAGTTCAGTATGTATCTCTACATAGACATTTTTTCCATAACCATCATGTCATTATCACACTCAACGAATTAACTATAATTAATAAATTAATCATCTGATTTTCAGTCCATATTCCACTTGACCTAGTTTTCTTAGAGATACCTTTTTACTGTTAGCAGTAAACCAGGTCCAGGCAAGGCCACACATTGCATTTAATTATTTTTCTTCAGTCTTTTATTCTGTTATATAAACTTCAAGGAGTCCAGGAACCATTGAAATAGATTACAAAAGTTTATATACATACTTTTTTCCTTGGTAGAGGATCATACTATTTATCCATTTCTAATAGGGTTCTGTGACACAAAGTATGTTAGAAACCACTAATGTGGACTTTCTGGAATCATCAAACAGATTGTGATAATCCTTTATACATGAAGTTTTATTATTATTTTTGTGTGTGTGTGACAGAGTGTCTCACTCTGTCACCCAGGCTGGAGTGCAGTGGCACCATCTCAGCTCATTGAAACCTCCGCCTCCCAGGTTCAAGCGATTCTCCTGCCTCAGCTTCCCAAGTAGCTGGGAATACAGGCTTGTGCCACCATGCCCAGCTAATTTTTGTATTTTTAGTAGACAGGATTTCACTATGTTGCCCAGGCTAATCTCGAACTCCTGGGCTCAAGTGATCCACCCATCTGGCCTACTAAAGTGCTGAGATTACAGGCCTGAGCCACTGTGCCTGGCCACCCTCTTCAGACAAAATATGGGCACTTCCATTGGCCTAGTCTTCATCTTGCCTACTTTATTGACTTAGATTACTTACCTGGTCGCTGGAGACATATACACATTTGTCATTCTTAGCGCTCAACCAAATTGCATTGAATGCATTTATTTGGCAATTAGTGCTTGTATTTTAATCTTCATTTCACATATGTGTTCCATTTTCCTAACTAGATTGAAATAAGCCATTTGATGTACAGAATCCTGTTAGGTATTTTTCTTTCCTTCTTTAAAATTTTGAGACACGGTCTTGCTCTGTCACTCAGGCTGGAGTGCACTGGTGCAATCACGGCTCACTGCAACATCCACCTCCCAGGCTCAAGCGATCCTCCCACCTCAGCCTCTTGCTAGCTGGGACCACAGGTGCGCACCACCATGCCCGGCTAATTTTCAAATTTTTTCTAGAGACGAGGCCCTGCTATGTTGTCCGGGCTGGTCTTGAACTCCTGACCTCAAGCTGTCATCCGGCCTTGGCCTCTTAAAGGGCTGGGATTGCAGTTGCGAGCTGCTGCGCCTGGTCAACTATTTTCCTTAAATTACTTTTGGTTGTCACTTATCTCAATAAATATTAATGTATGTTTATAAAACCTTTCTCTTATCTGAAGAGCTGACCTCAGCCACTCAGGGTTGAGTCCCTGTGATAAGGTTTGAGGGTGCCCGAAATGTCATCATGATTCGTCCTTTGGGCTAAGTTGAAACCTCGTGACTTGTCAGGAAAATCAATTAAGGTTATTTGCCGATAATACAAGCATTTAACGCCGTGAAGTAGGTTTTAGGCAGGATTCCCTCTTTTCCACTGCAAAGAAGAGGTAAGTTCTTGCTGAGGTGATCGAGGGCCTAGCTGGGGCACTGGGAAGGTGGTGGGAGTTTGGAACATGCAGTAGTTGCGTTCTGGAGTTTACTGAGGCTTTCCGAGTGGGGCTTCCACCCAACAGGTCTTAGGGCGCCCCTCCCTCTGGGCGTGGCAGCCTGGGGCGTGGCTCCTGGCACAGATCCGGAGCAGTTGTCATCTGAGTCAGTTTCAGGACTCCAGCTCCAAGCTTTGGGTTTCCATAATTCTGGGGACTTGTCTCCCTGCCCCTCCCCTCAACTAATTTCCCTCCGTCGCTGGCGCTGCCCTCGGGCCACCCCTCTCCGCGACATTTTTTTTCTTTCTCTCGCTGGCTCTTTCAGCATCAGTTTCCATAGGGGCCTGGAGGGGAATGATATTTTGGGGCTCCCCTGACTTCCTCTCCGAGCTGCGAAAGGGAAGACGCGGGGAAGAGTTCTGAGCGGCTTTGGGCTCCAGCCAGGGGTCCGCGGAGACTGTGGTCTTTGACGCCGGGCATTTCGCGAGCTATGCGCCCCTCTCAGCCGCGCCACCCTCGCCGGGAGTCCAGCCGCACCGCGCTGCACGGATCTCAGGAGCTCTGGGCTCCCCGCCGCCGACTCGACGCTCCCGCGCTCCCCTAGCGGCCACCGTGCTGCCTCGCTCTGTCCCAGGCTCGTCGGCTGCGCAGCTCACACGGGAGAGTGAAGAAACAAGAGGGCGGCTGAAGCCGATCCTGAGTGGGGCCCCAGCAATTCGGAATGAGCGTTTTCCCTCCACCCGCTTCCGCCGGCCGGGCCCGTCCCGCGCTGCCCCGCAGGCCTCCCCACCCGGTCCCGGCGCTCCCCACCGCCTCCCCGCCCTGCGCTCGCCCCTCCAGCTCCGGTTTCCCTTCTCCGCTAGCCTGGGCTCCGACACTGGGGTGGGGCAGACCGCCCAAGCAGCCCGCGGTTCCCGCTGCGGAGCGCTGCGCCCCAGCCCCGCTGCGGACCCATCGGGGACTCCGCGCGCAGCACCGCGGTAGCAGCAGGGCCAGGTTGAGGTGGCCTTCAAGACGCGGCTGAGCTCGCCCATAGGGAGCAGCAGTAGCCAGAGGAAGCAGCCGCTGGCCCCCCCAAGCACCAGCGCCCGGTGGAGGGGCGAGGAGGCGGGGCAGCAGCGGCGGCCACCTGGCACGGACTATCGCAGCCTGGAGGGCCGTCAACAAAGTGGTGTACGATGACCACGGAGCTTCCTCCTGGAGCGAGGAGGAAGAGGACGGCGGCGCCGAGGAGACCCAGGATTCTGAGGACGAAGAGGAGCATGAGATAGAGCACGACGACGATGACTCCGATTATCTGGAGGAGATAGAAGACGCCGCCGCCGCCAGTTACTGCACGGAGAGCAGCTTCAGGAACCATAGTACCTACCGCAGCACTCCAGGTACCCACCCAGCCCCCCTGCTGCAGACTCCTTCCCCACCTCCTCTGCCCTCCCCCCTTGCTCACTCGTGTGCTATGCATCTTGCTCCGATCTCCCCATAACCCCGCCTCACCACCAAACTGAAGGAAAATGCGACAGCACAGCAAGTGGCAAAAAACTAGATTTACAAGAGGAAAGAGGTGCATTGTTCAAAATGGAGATTGCATTGTTGCAGTTTGCAGGCCACACTCGCTCTCTCTCTCTCTCTCTCTCCCCCCCACCAATCCCCTCATTTT
>NW_016815910.1:0-1591 GCF_001698545.2 Rhinopithecus bieti | reverse complement strand
GAGAGAGAAAGAAGGATCACACGGTGCTCTAAAGGATAAACTATTACAACTTACTATAATAGGACCAGGTTATTTGAGATTTTTATAGTATTTTTTTAATTAACATTGAATGCTAGTGATTATGTCTGGGTGCTTTTGCTATATATATATATATGTATGTATTTTTTTTAACCTGAAGACTAATTGCTTTATTTAATTTCTCAAAGATGAATAACTAAGGCCATTCCAATGTCTAACAATAACTTCTTGTTTTTTTAATAAGAAAATATTTTAGCTTGTGAGATTTTAGGTATGATTTTAACAATCAGGTTAAATGTTTAGAGTCATAGAAATGAATCTTCTAAAAAACTTTAAATTGGTATTTTCTCAGGAGTAGAAAACATTATGTACATGTCTAAAATCAAATATTCACATCTGGACAGACAATTTCTTTAAGAGTTAGACAATTTTCCGCTGGAGGTATGGGCACTTAAATGTTCTAAAGTGTGGGCAAAGTGATCATTTTAGTATCTTGCAATAAGAAATGTGAATCAGTCACATTCTAACTAAAAAAGGAGCAGTTCAGGTCAATCTTTAAAATGTTCAGTAGACATTTGCAAGAAATAATTTCAAACTTAAAAAAGATGAGATAATTAACGGCATTTTTGAGGTCTCAGTCAAATGCCAAAGGTGCTCTGTGAGTGCTCTCCTCTGTGTGGAACTCCAAGGACCTCTATCCATGCACATCCTCTTGAAGGATTATTCAGCGCTTGTCTCTATAAGAAGCAATCTCTCCTCATCCTCAAGTAATTTCAGCCATTTCAGGCCAGGCGAGGTGGCTCACACCTGTAATCCCAGCACTTTGGGAGGCCGAGTCAGGCAGATCACCTGAGGTCAGGAGTTCAAGACCAGCCTGCCAACATGGTAAAACCCCAGTCTCTACTAAAACTACAAATAATAAAAATAAAAAAAATTTAGCCAGGCATGGTGGTGGGCACCTGTAATCCAAGCTACTAAGGAGGTTGAGACAGGAGAATCTCAGTGAGTCGAGATTGCACCACTGCACTCCAGCCTGCCTGACAGAGGAAGACTCCATCTCAAAAAACAAAAAAAAAAAGAATATGATTTTAACTTTTATTTTGGTAAATTATCATGTAACAGATCCAAGTCTTTGGATTAGAGTTTCACTTATTTGTATGTTTGTTTTTGGATGCTTGGTGCGAGCACATTTAAAAATCATCTGACTTTGGCTGAGCGTGGTAGCTCACACTTGTAATCCTAGTACTTTGGGAGGCCAAGGCCGGCAGATCACCTGAGGTCAGGAGTTCGAGACCAGCCTGGCCAACATGGTAAAACACTATCTCTACTAAAAACACAAAATTAGCCAGGCATGGTGGTGGGCGCCTGTAATCCCAGCTCCTCAGGAGGTTGAGGCTGGAGAATCACCTGAATTTGTGAGGCAGAAGTTGCAGTGAGCCGATATCGTGTCACTGTTCTCCAGCCTGGGTGACAGAACAAGACTCTGTCTCAAGAAAAAAAAAAAAAATCATCTGACTTAAAAGTTTCATTTTATAAGTGATATGATTGGTGCCCAGAAAGTTTCAGTGACTTC
>NW_016815909.1:0-1729 GCF_001698545.2 Rhinopithecus bieti | reverse complement strand
GAGGCGGGTGGATCATGAGGTCAGGAGATGGAGACCATCTGGCTAACATGATGAAACCCCGCCTTTGGTACAAATACAAACAAAATTAGCCGGGCGAGGTGGCGGGCGCCTGTAGTCCCAGTTACTCCAGAGGCTGAGGCAGGAGAATGGCGCGAACCCGGGAGGCGGAGCTTGCAGTGAGCCGAGATCTGGCCACTGCACTCCAGCTTGGGCGACAGAGCGAGACTCCGTCTCAAAAAAAAAAAAAAAAAAAAAAAAAAAAAAAAAAAAAAAAAAAAAAAAAACAAAAAGAAAAAAAAAAAAAAAAAAAACAGTTACCCAGTGTACACTGATCTCCAGATATTTTGTTTTATTGTTATTGATACTCTGATCCGTAGGTCTTAATATTGTTTCCAGTTAGTTTTGGGGGATCCCTTTTGAGTTAACGTACAGCATAGAAAACGGCAAACACTTCTGAGACTACGGAATTTTTCATATCATACAGGGAACATCAAAGGAAAATATATTTGCAAGTTCTCTACTGTCTGAAAATTGATCAGGATGGGAAATCACATAACCTAATTTTCTTGAGACAGTGTTGGTTTGTGCCTGTTGTCCTAGGAAAATGGAAGAGGGAAGAGTAATATCTTAACTACAAGGCTTCTGTGAAAATTAATACACATTGAATTTTTGGTAAATGGCTGCAACTGCTAAATACACTATAAATGTTCAATATGATTACTGTAAGTATTAGTGTAAACAAGTGCTAAAACATCTAACTCTTTTATTCACTACAACGTATATTTGTAAATTTTTCTTGGTTCGAAAGGTACATGCTTTCAAATTTTCCTGAGTATTATTCCTCATTCTATCTAAAAAAGCAATTTGAAAAATAAATCTCGACTCTAAGTTTCTAGAAATTGTTTTTACTTGTGGTAATTTTGCTCAGCCAACAAGTCCATTTTACATCCCAATTTCAGGTTACAGAATGTTTAAAATTGAGGTAATGACTCCATTACCGAAGCTGAAACACAATATTTTAGCTTTATGTGTACTATATCAAAAGAACACAGTAAATAGGTGTTTCTCTTGAAAAATGTAAGCAAATTAAATTCAGGTCATATGAGGCAATGAATTAGAATTTGTTTTTTAGTCACTGTAGATTGCCTTTTCCCTTCCATTTCTTGAATTTTCAAATATTATATGTGCTATAATTTACAAACTTATTTAGTTTAATATATTGTAATGCATTATAAATTTAGAGCAAAAAAAATTACAACGTCTAACCACCCTTTTATTTATACTGTAATGCCCATGGGAGAAAAAAAGATGTGAATTTATAGTGTGATCTACATGTAAATGTATAAAATATATAAAACCATAATTTATATACAAACAAAGCATGCTATTTCTGTTTTTAATTTCAAAGGGTTTCCAGGATTGTTATAAAACATCCTGGTCAAAATAACCTAATAAAAAAGATAAAGATTAGTAACTTAATCCATTTTGAAACAGTTTGAAATACATGAAGAAACAAAAATAGCTTATTACCACTAAATTAAGGTAAATTCCCTATTCTGTTTTCTGGCATGAAGGGAATATAGTAATTTTGTGAAAAAGGCCCTCAATATGATATGTCTCTATTAGAACATAAGATATGAATAGCAATTATAATAATTAAATATAATTACATTAAAATAATTAGTACTTAAAGTATAAATTGCAGTACACTACTCAGCAATTAAATACA
>NW_016815908.1:0-2809 GCF_001698545.2 Rhinopithecus bieti | reverse complement strand
TCATTACTGATTTATACGAAGATCTTAGTAAACAAATGAAAAGAACACAGCTGTTATCTAAGTCAGGACTTCCCAAAGTCTACTCCTAAAAGCCCTAGTCCCATTTTTCTTGAGTGTCTGCTCAAGAAAAAAAAAGGGAGGAGGGGAGCAGTGTCTGTGATCAAATAGCTTTAAGAAGTACTGGGTTCTTCTCTTAAAGAATAACAATGAATACTGATCTATTAAAAGCTTTGAAGAGTCTTGCACTAATTTTCCCAAAATATTCCCATATTTCCCAAACTTGTTTGACCATTTTTAACATAACAGCTATCATATAATACATTTCCAGAAAAGCTACTCCAGGGAATACTTGCTTAAGCAGATGGAATGAATAATGATACCCCTTGCATTTAAAAAGTTGATTTTGTACTAACAGACAATTTTTAGTTCTGCAATATAATAAT
Organism: Rhinopithecus bieti; assembly: GCF_001698545.2. Taxonomy (NCBI): domain Eukaryota; kingdom Metazoa; phylum Chordata; class Mammalia; order Primates; family Cercopithecidae; genus Rhinopithecus; species Rhinopithecus bieti. The sequence goes on along the minus strand of NW_016815908.1, from coordinate 2,366 downwards.
CAGTTAATTCATTGACTGATTCATAATCATCTCACTCATTTTCTCCTCTTGTAAGATAACTGTTGGTATCTCCAATGATGTCCTTAACTCTCTTTTTTATTAACTCCTTTCTCACCACACCTGCTGTCACTTACATGCACATTATCCCAAAGTCTACATGACTAAAGCTGATCTCACACCAGTGCTGCAGTCCCATAGTTCCCATTTTTTTCCTGGAAATTATACATGTTCTATTCTTTTGTTGTCACACACTCAATATCACTTCAAAGTCAGCTCATTTTTCTTCCATCTCCTTTCAAAACTTCTCCATTTCTGTTTGTGATGCCAGTTTTTCTTTTAAACCTGCCAGGTTAAAACTCATGAAATCATTCTTGTTCCTTTTCCATCATCAGTTATACCTCATCTTACACCAAAATTGTATCACTTTTCCTCTAAAAAAGCTGTCGGATTATCTCCCTCATTTTCCAGTGTCACTGTCTACAACCTCGTCATTGGTTATCACTCACTTCATGCATAGATTTATGCCAGGAGCTTCCTCCCTTTTAGCAAACCTTATCAAAGCTGTCAGACTTCATTGCAGAGGACTGTTCTCCATGTATCATACTTGCCTGTCAGGAATCCAAATTGCATATCTGTTACCTACTCAAAGTGAGTGGCTGCCCAAGGCAACAGTCCACATATTTGCAACATCATTGCAAAGGTCATCAAATGGAAAAAATGATTTACAAGAACTCCTGTCAAAAAGAATATCCCATGTAGTTGAAAATATCATTGATAACCCCCTTGGGGTGGAAATGAAATGCCCAAATAATTAACTTATGTAATAGCAGATGGTCACTTACTGAAGAAGAGTCAGATTAATCACAGGGCTTTTATTTTACTAAAGGAAGGATACCCAACAGGAACCTTCCTTCTATATGAACCCTATCATCATGCAGCTCTCAGACACCACCTCTAGTAAATGTTGAGAAGGTAATTAAAGAATATTTCCTTCATTGAATGTCAAATAATGAACCCACCTACCTGTTTTGATCTGACTCCTACTTCACAGGCCCGTCTCTCCAGTCTTGCCATAGCCTGGTTCCATGCTCCTTATCCAAACAAATCTCCCTCTGCTTTGCATCGCCTTTCTTTACTGGTCAGCTTCTCACTAGCCATGACTATGCATGATATTCTGTCAGTCAGGCTGGAGGACAGTGGTGCGATCTCAGCTTACTGCAACCTCTGCCTCCTGGGTTCAAGTGATTCTCCTGCCTCAGGCTCCTAAGTAGCTGGGATTACAGGCACTCACCTCCACGTCCAGCTAATTTTTGTATTTTTAGTAGAGATGGGTTTTCACCACGTTGGCCAGGCTGGTCTCGAATTCCTGTGATCCACCCGCCTTGGCCTCCCAAAGTGCTGGGATTACAGGTGTGAGCCACCGAGCCCAGCCCCCTATTCATTCTTAAGAGGCTATTCAAGTTCTACTTTTTACATGAAGCTTTACTTATGTAAAGCTTTTTTTTTTTTTATGTAACTCTTTACAGAGAGTTATCTGATTTGTAGTTATGAACCTTTTCTAAACTTTTATTCATCAGTTATTAATTGTATTATTTTGGCATTGGATTACCTATTGCTTCATTCCATTTCCTGATTTTTTCATATGGATATATTCTGTTCCCTAAAATAAATTTTAATCTCTGTGAAGTTGGAAACTATTTCTTATGCTTCCTTTATACCTGGAAGAACATATAGCACAACATCCAGAATGTACCTTGTTGTTTAGTTATTTCAGAGGTGCCTACACATTCAAAATTGTTTTGTTCGTAGAACATCCTTTATTTCAAAAGCCACTCATAAAGGCCCTATTTTCTCTAAATATGCATATTCTTCATCTTAACAGAATATTTTAATTCCTGCAATTTTGCAACACTTTTGTAGTAGGAATTTTATTTAAGGTCACATTGCCAAACTGTGACTCCATTATTAAACATTTGGTCAAATGCATTTCATGCTTGGGAACACATACAAAAAGTATAAAACATGTGTATCATGTCATTTTAAAAATCTAAAAAAAGCGCACAAAAGATGAATAAAAAGCAATGGGGCCTGGTGAGGTGGCTCACGCCCTTAATCCCAGCACTTTGGGAGGCCGAGGTGGGAGGATCACCTGAGGTCAGGAGTTCAAAATCAGCCTGGCCAACATGGCAAAACTCCATTCTACTAAAAATACAAAAACTAGCCGGGCATGGTGCTGGGCACCTGTGATCCCAGGTACTCGAGAGGCTGAGGCAGGAGAATCACTTGAACCCGGGAAGTGGAGGTTGCAGTGAGCTGAGATCACGCCATTGCCCTCCAGCCTGGTGACAGATCGAGATCTCCATCTC
>NW_016815907.1:0-1964 GCF_001698545.2 Rhinopithecus bieti | reverse complement strand
AATGCCTTTTATTTTTTATTTATTTTATTTTTTATTTTTTGAGACAGGGTCTCACCCTGTTGCCCAGACTGGAGTGCAGTGGTGTTATCTAACTCACTGCAACCTCTGCCTCCTGGGTTAAAGCAATTCTTGTGCCTCTGTCTCCTGAGTATCTGCGATTACAGGCGCACACCACCTCACCTGGCTAATTTTTGTATTTTTAGTAGAGATGGGTTTTCACTATGTTGGCCAGGCTGGTCTCCAACTCCCCACCTCAGGTGATCCGCCCACCTTGGCCTGGGATTACAGGTGTGAGCCACTATCCGCAGCCTAGCATACCTTTTAACCACACAAAACAACTGCACAGTTCATTCCATAAAAGAGTAAGAAATACTAGGCCAACTAGATGCTGAGGTAGTATTACATTTCAGACTAAGCTGATTAAATCAGACTACTTAAGGCCTCTAGAGTGAGGGGGGGGAGTTGTGGGGAAAAAAGCTATTAGGTACAAGACATTTGTATTAATTATATTTTTAACACCAGAATGAAAGGACTACTAGAATCAGTACCAATTCTGGAAGACAGCTGCTTTGGAAATGACAACATATATTTATGCATTGCAATTTCCTGGTTACCATGAAAAGGTGATGCAGGAATATATTTGTAAATACAGAATCATCAATGAATTCTTTAGCTTTTATTTTTTTAATTTAATTTTTTTTTTTTTTTTTGAGACATGGAATCTCTGTGTTGCCCAGGCTGGTCTTCAACTCCCAGGCAAAAGTAATAGCAGCCTCCCAAAGTGCTGGGATTACAGGCGTGAGTCACCTCACCCGGCCAAATTATTTTATTTATTTATTTATTTTGAGATGGAGTCTCATTCTGTCGCCTAGGCTGGAGTGCAGTGGCAAGATCTTGGCTCACTGCAACCTCTGTCTCCCAGGTTCAAACGATTCTCCTGCCTCAACTTCCTGAGTAGCTGGGATCACAGGCGCCTGCCACCATGCCCGGCTAATTTTTGTATTTTTAGTAGAGACAGGGTTTCACCATGTTGGCCAGGCTGGTCTTGAACTCCTGACCTCAGGTGATCTGCCTGCCTCGGCCTCCCAAAGGATTACAGCCATGAGCCACTGTGCCCAGTCTTGAATTGTTAATACTTTATACCAAACCATTGTTTATGGAATGATTTTCTAATAATATATTCAAACCATGTGATGCTATAGAACAAGTTTAGCTGAAATTTTCATATATTACAAAGTATCTTAGATAGATATTTTAACAAACTTTATCCTATACAGTCTGATGAAAAGTCACCATTATGAATTTTTTTTAAAAAAAAGTCTTGGTATGTAAATTACACCTCAAAAAAAGGCTAGAAGTTTTAAAATAGTCCTTAAAAGTGGTATTATAGACTTATTTTCTTCTTTTCACTAATTTGTGTTTTTGAAGTTTCTAAAATAAACAATTGCAATAAAAGTTTTATAATATTTATGTTTATATTCAAAAGTAGATATTACATATAATGTGTATATGTGTGTGTATATATATATGTTTTGTTTTGTTTTGTTTTGAGGTGGAGTTTCGCTCTTGTTGCCCAGGCTGGAGTGCAATGGTGCAATCTCGGCTCACCGCAACCTCCACCTCCTGGGTTCAAACGATTCTCCTGCCTCAGCCTCTGATTAGCTGGGATTACAGGTGCACACGACTACACCCGACTAATTTTTTGTATTTTTAGTAGAGACAGGGTTTCGCAATATTGGCTAGGCTGGTCTCGAACTCCTGACCTCAGGTGATCTGCCTGCCTCGGCTTCCCAACGTGCTGGGATCGCAGGTGTGAACCACCGTACCTGAACATAATGTGTATTTTTATTTATTTGTTTATTTATTTATTTATTTTTTGAGACGGACTTTCGCTCTTGTTGTGCATGTCAAATTCCCAACCTCAGACGATCTGCCAACCTCAGACTCCCAAACTGCTGGGGTTG
>NW_016815906.1:0-1966 GCF_001698545.2 Rhinopithecus bieti | reverse complement strand
AGTCTGATGAGTGCAGTGGCGCTATCTCGGCTCACTGCAAGCTCCGCGTCCCGGGTTCACACCATTCTCCTGCCTCAGCCTCCCGAGAAGTGGGACTACAGGCGCCCGCCACCTTGCCCGGCTAATTTTTTTGTATTTTTAGTAGAGACGGGATTTCACCGTGTTAGCTAGGATGGTCTCGATCTCCTGACCTTGTGATCCACCTGCCTCGGCCTCCCAAAAAGTGCTGGGATTACAGGTGTGAGTCACCGCGCCCGACTCTTATTCTTTATTATTTTGAGATAGAGTCTCAATCAGTCACCCAGGCTGGTGTGCAGTGGGGCAATTTCAGCTCACTGCAGTCTTGACCTCTTGGGCTCAAGAGATTCTCCCGCCTCAGGCCTTTTGAGTAGCTAGGATTATAGGAGCATGCCACCACACCTGGCTAAGTTTTGTATTTTTTTGTAGAGATGGGATTTTGCCATGTTGTCCAGGCTGGTCATGAACTCTTGAGCTCAAGCAGTCCACCCACCTTGGCCTCCCAAGGTGGGAGCCATGGTGTCTGACCAACATTGACTTCTTAATTCCTCATTACATCACTGCCTTTTGATGTATTTATTGTTTTTTATTAAAAATTTTTTAATTTAAAAATGTTTTTTATCTATTTATTTAGAGACTGGGTTATGAGACTGCCTTATCTGTGTGTTTTTGGTAGGGACAGAAAGTTTTGCCATGTTGCCCAGGCTGGTCTCAAACATCGAGGCTCAAGTGATCCACTTGCCTAGACATCCCAAAGTGCTAGGATTACAGGCATGAGCCATCGTGCCCAGCCTGTATTTATTATTAATAAACCAAAAACAAGGAAGTCACTCTCTCCTTTTTTTTTTTTTTTTTTGAGACAGAGTCTTGCCCTGTCACCCAGGCTGGAGTGCAATGGCACGATCTCTGCTCACTGCAACCTCTGCCTCCCAGGTTCAAGCGATTCTTCCGCCTCAGCCTCCCAAGTAGCTGGGATTACAGGCGTCTGCCACCATGCCCAGCTAATTTTTTGTATCTTTAGTAGAGACAGAGTTTCACCATGTTGGCCAGGCTGGTCTCAAACTCCTGACCTCATGATCCGCCCGCCTCAGCCTCCCAAAGTGCTGGGATTACAGGTGTGAGCCACCGTGCCCAGCCCTCTCCCTTCTAATTTACATGGAGGCAATCTGAGCTCTAGTCTTCAATTGGAGCTTATCAGAGGTAGAAGGAATCCTGGAAGTCATCTTGCTTAGTGCTGTCATTTAACAAGGGGAAAACTAAGGCCCAGTGAGGAAAGGGAGTAGGAGATTTTTGCAGGTGTATTTAGATCGTGACAGGTTTCAGCTGTTGTGGATTCCAATCCTGGGCTGCTTCTAGGTGGTTTACTTACCTCTAAATGGATGGGTGACCCATAAACCATGCTGTCTGTTTCCTTATAGAAATAGTACCTAGTAAGTGTACATATCTCTAATTGTCATAGAAATTCTATAAAATAGGTATTGAATTCTTCTTCTTTTTTTTTTTTTTGAAACAGGGTCTCACTCTCACTCTGTCGCCCAGGCTGGAGTGCAGTGGCATGATCTTGGCTCACTGCAGCCTCTTGACTTCCCAGGCCGAAGGAATCCTCCCACCTCAGCCTACTGAGTAGCTGGGACTATAGGAGTGTGCCACCGTGCCCAGCTAACTTTTGAATGTTTTGTAGAGACGGGGTTTCATCATGTTGCCCAGGCTTGTCTCAAACTCCTGGACTGAAGCGATCCTCCCAGCTTGGCTCCCCAAAGTGCTGGGATTACAGGCGTGAGCCACCACACCTGCCTGAATTGTTGCTCTTTGAAAAAGAACATAATGTCTATGGCCATACCACCCTGAATGTGCCCAATCTTGTCTGAAAAAGGGCATAATGCCTACTTCACAGGATTTAACAAGATAACATTTGAAAATGATTTGTAAATAGCAAAACAAATAAGAA
>NW_016815905.1:0-2347 GCF_001698545.2 Rhinopithecus bieti | reverse complement strand
AAAAAAGAAAAAAGAAAAAAGAAAAAAATATTTGCAGTCTAGGGATTCAGGAGGTAGGTTCCAAAGATCCCTTTAAAACCCCTAAGTTCCTTGGTATTCTGGAGCTCACTCTTCACACTTTTGGTGAGTGCCATGCTCTTAGGAATTGCTTTTTTTTTTTGAGACAAGAGTCTTGCTCTGTTGCCCAGGCTAGAGTGCAGTGGGGTGATCTCGGCTCACTGCAACCTCTGCCTCCTGGGTCTGAGCAATTCTCCTGCCTCAGCCTCCTGAGTAGCTGGGACTGCAGGTGCGCGCCACCATGCCTGGCTAATTTTTGTACTTTACTTAGTAGAGACAAGGCTTCACCACATTGGTGAGGCTGGTCTCGAACTCCTGACCTCAGGTGATCCATCTGCCTCAGCCTCCCAAAGTGCTGGGATCACAGGCATGAGCCACTGTGACCGGCCGGAATTGCTTTCATCTGAACCTCCTAGTGTGGTTGTAGGCAGGAACCCTTTGCTGTGCAATCCCGCCTATATCACTTGCGCACTTTATGCAGCAGCCCACATCTCCTGCCACCTGCCTTCTCAGTTATGTCCAGGCAGCATAGGCCCCCTATCGACTGGGCAGGGAGTTAGAGCCAAACCCTGTTCTTTCCCTTGTTGCTGCAGTTTCAATCCTAATTCCACTGGTAATTGGGGGAGCTTTGTTCCCTCTCACCTTTTCTACAGAAGAGATCTGCTAAGGCTTGTATATTGGCCTATTCGTTGTCACCACTTAACATGTCACATAATTTGTCTATCAACCAATGAATCCTAGGTACCTAGAACAGTGCCTGACACAAAGGTGGCCAATAATTTGCTAACCATTTCTCTAAATATAAAGTTGCTACTGGTTCTTTGAGACGTTAAACATAATTCCCTGGTGATTCATCAGCCAGGGAAACTGCAAGGGGTACCAAAGAAGCTGCACTAACCCGGTAAAAGCTCAAACCCACAAGATTTCCACCGTGTACATTCACTCAGCTATAGCTCTTCAGTAAGTCAGGCAATGGCATTACCTGTTACAATGTCAACAATTAGCCTAGATTTTTTTAAAACAAAAGTGAACTCTCTTGAATCCAGGAACAGGGGTTGGCAATCTTTTTCCATAAAGAGCAAAGTAGTAAATATTTTAGGCTTTGCAGGCCACATTATCTCTGTGCACAAGGGTGCATTTATATACATAAGTTATGCACATGGCTGTGAAACAAGAACATTTTATATGGACAGAAATTTTTATTTCAATTTTCAGATGGCATAAAACATTCTTAACTATTTAAAAATGTAGGAACTGTATCGTTCACAGACTGTACAAAAACAGGCAGATGTCTGGGCGCGGTGGCTCATGCCTGTAATCCCAGCACTTTGAGAGGCAGAGGTGGTGTATCACCTGAGGTCAGGAGTTCGAGACCAGCCTGGCCAACATGGTGAAAGCCCATCTCTACTAAAAATAAAATTCTGGGATTGCTGTTTCCCTGCACTAGACGTGAATGGGGGAGGTGATCGATTGTAAAAACCATGAGAGGTCGGGCGTGGTGGCTCACGCCTGTAATCCCAGCACTTTGGGAGGCCAAGGCAGGTGGATCTGAAGGTCAGGAATTTGAGACCAGCCTGGCCAATATGGTGAAACCCTGTCTCTACCAAAAATACAAAAACTAGCCGGGCGTGGTGTGGGGCACCTGTAATCCCAGCTACTCAGGAGGCTGAGGCAGGAGAATTGCGTGAACCCGGGAGGCGGAGGTTGCAGTGAGCCGAGATCGTCCCACTGCACTCCCGCCTAGGCAACAGAGCCAGACTCGTCTCAAAAAAATATATATATATAAAATAAAATAAAATTCACAGAATCAGTCCCTTACACTAAACACACTTCAAGCATATGGTAGCCAGAGAACGTTTCTATCACTGCAGAAAGTTCTACTGGATACTGTTGTTAGGTTCGGCAGGGAAGGGGAGAATTCACTACTTGACAAACCACAATACAACAGCAATTGAAATGAAAGGCCTCACATATTTATTACTGAACCCAGCCAACCAACGCATTCATAATAGATTCAGAGAGGAAAATACGTCGAACTCTCCAGAGAGTGGTGACATTTTCAGTTTGATATGGTAATGTGATCGTGACCTTCAGACAGCACAAATATATGTGCCATCTCATGTGCAATTCCTTATAGCCCCAGCTTGGTTCTTCTCCAATGTCTCCTTTTGGAGTTGTACCTACAAAGAAAAAAATGTCAAGTTACAAAGGCAGTCTGACAGCAATTTAGCTGTTCCCATTCACACAACCTTTTAGGTACCACAAAATAAAAAGGGTACCACTTTTCTCT
>NW_016815904.1:0-2536 GCF_001698545.2 Rhinopithecus bieti | reverse complement strand
ATCACACATTGGGGCCTGTTGTGGGGTGGGGGGAGGGTGGAGGCATAACATTAGGAGATACACCTAGTGTAAATGACGAGTTAATGGGTGCAGCACACCAACATGGCACATGTATACATATGTAACAAACCTGCACATTGTGCACATGTACCCTGGAACTTAAAGTATAATAAAACAAAATTTAAAAAAGAAAGAAAAAAAAAAAGACCATGCACTCAGGACTCATAAAGCTTATATTTTACAATGAATCAATTCATAAACTATAAATATTATAGATACGTTAATAACATACTGTATTACAAATTTATAGATCAGAAAAAGAAAAATGTAGAGCAGAGTAAAAAAGGCATATAAACTTACGTAATGTTAGCCTGTTTTTATGTTCAGAAATATATAGAGATATTGTTTAACTATTTGCTAGCTAATGATTGTTATCATAAAAGGAAAAAAAATACATTGTAATTTTTAAAGAACCTTCATTTTTAATTCAGAGGTCACTCAACTGGTTTTCAAGAAGAGGTTGGCCAGGTGATTGGATATTTTCCTACAAGTCCTAAATTTTAATTCCTGTGGGACCACAAGGTGGTGATCTTCCACTTATGCTTTTAGGAGTGACTTCATGACATTGAGACAGAAGCCAGGCCAACATGTGTCATTATGAATAAAACAGCCTCCTGAAAATGGTTATGTGACTTAGTTTAGCACAGAATTCTCCAGTGTCTGTTGTCCCTCAGCAGTTCCCACCCCTTGTTCCTCTGTGTTTGCAGTTCTCTCTGCACAAAACATTCTTCCTTTCACCAGATTAGACCTTCTGGCTCCTTTTCACAAACAAGTTCTGAAGTCAAACGCCACCTTCTTTAAGACCTTTCTGACACACAATTTGAATCACATGTTCTGCTCTGTAATTTTCTGTCATAATAATAAATATTTTGTTTTCTTCATAGCTCTGAAATTAAATAATTGCATCTTGCTTCCTTTTTTATTGCTCCCTGTTCTACAATTTGAACTCCCTTGAGAGCCTGTCTCTAGATTGTCTTATTCAGAGCTATAATCACAGTCCCAGCACATGTACTAAATAAATATTAGTTGAATGACTGATGAGTGGCCCTAATATCCCATACTTAAAATATTCAGTCAGGGTAAGTTTCTCCTTAGTTTAGTATTTTCATTTTAGTTAAATTATTGTCCTAGAATAAATATAATTAAACAAATTCACTCCTGGTACAGAAAATAAAACATTTAGAGTATAGTATAGTTTATTCCAGTAGTTAAGGTAGTGGGTTCTAGAGTTCAAATTATAGCTCTGATCTTGGCAGATTTACTTAATTTTCTGTGATATTGGGTACTTAATTTTACCTATTTTGCCTTAATTTTCTCATCTGTAAAATTAGGATAATAGTCATGAGAATGACTTCATAAGAGAAAATTCTTAGAAAAACATCTGATATAAAATAACTCAGTAATTATTATTTTACAAACATTTTATAGAGTAACTATAATTCTCAACATTGTGATTGTACCTGTACATATTATAAAAACAGCATAAGAGCAACTATTGAATATATGGTTAGGCTGTGGTTAAAAGTGTAAGTGATTACTATTTCAACTAAAGCAATATGTCACTTCATGGAATACCTGTTTTCAGAAATCCATTTAGGTTGGTGAATTACAAAAAATCAAATGTTTTATAAAGATGGTGCCCTCTCAAAGCTGCTAAGTATGTAACAGCTGAAATCTGTACTTGCTGGAAATTCTCTATTGTCCCTGCAGTACACTTTATCTTCTGATGTTCCTCAGTCCTGTAATGCACCTGTGAGAATTTTTTTTTAATCATTGAAATAGGTCCTTAGAGATGCAAAATGTCAGAATGTGGCTTTGATAAAATATTTTCTTTAGGTATATTTACTCATTTTTATTTTAAATTTGCTAACTAAAATATTTTGACTCTCTGAGTAAATAATGTGAGTACAATTTTAATTATACATATAGTGTGATGGTAACTCCCTTGGCCCAGGGATGGTAATTCCCTGGGCCCAGGCCTTCTCCAAAACTTACATTAAACTAGTACTATTTTGTGAAAAACACATTGTTCAAAGCCTGTGTGAAATTCCTCAAAACTCAAATGTGCCCATCAAGTCTGCTGTTATAAGTAGAGGTCAGACACAATGGCATCATCAAAATAGGAAGCCAGAAAAAAAGTATTTCAAAAGACTGATAAATTTTCTCAGAACTAGATAAACCAAATGTTTCATGAGGGGGAATATGGCCTTAGGAGTTGATATTTGAGATTTTCAAATGGCAACAATATTTGTTGAGGAAATTACTTACCAATAATATTAAAATATAAGATGTTTAATTTTCTGGTCATTTTAATAAAGCACATTTCTGAAATATAAGAGTTGACAGGCCAGGTGCGGTGGCTCACGCCTGTAATCACAGCACTTTGGGAGGCCGAGGCAGGCGGATCATGAGGTCAGGAGATTGAGACCATCCTGGCTAACACAGTGGTATACACATCTAAGGCATAATATATATA
>NW_016815903.1:0-1727 GCF_001698545.2 Rhinopithecus bieti | reverse complement strand
TTACATTTTAATTTGAGATTTATTTTAATTCTGTTATTTATCTGTTTGTCATCTAAGTTGACAAATATGAGATGAGATGACAAGACACTGATCCAACTGGTTTCTGATAATGTGTCATGATAACTTTATTTGATTCTGTAGTAAAGGTTGCCCATACAATTGTGGTAGGGATAGTAGCAACAGTGGAATCAATGAGTTGTGCTTTATTAAAATATAATCATAGTTTCAAACAAGATGGAAATTAATTTTTCTCTTATACACAATTCTAAGCTAATGTGAAAACGCTAACCCTCAATGTTTTCAGAGATGTACATTCCCTCTATTTTGTTGTTCTGCTATCCTCAACAGACATCTTATGGTGCAAGAAAGCTGTTCCAACTCCTGCAGTCATGACCACATTCTGGCTAGCCAGAAAAATGGAATATAAGGACAATGGACAATGGAATGACAGTTCCCTCCTTTGAAAGGCATAGCCCAGAAGTTGCACAAACATTTTCTGATATATTACACAAGACAGAAATTTATCACATGGTTATTTCTGGCTTCAGGCAAAGCTGGAATATAATGTATTTCTCTGCGCAGCTATGTGATAAGCCAACAATTCTGTTGTGTAAAAAAATAAGAATGGATATGGGGAAAAGGAATATCATACGTAGCCAAAATTTTGAATCATTCTTAATTCTTATGAAGTGTATGATTTTATGAAGAAAATAGTATCTAAAAGATTTGGGTATTAAAAATGAGTTGAGGAGCCTGAGGCTCAATAGTAATTAATGATTTACCCCCCTTGCCAGTTCCACCATGATCAGGCTTTGGTATTTCAGGTTTTTTTTGAGTTTTCCAGTCTTTACACTTTTAAGGAAAAGACTAGCATATCTACCTGACTTGTGTTACTGCAGTGAGAAACTATAAAATTACATCAGATGTTCATGGAAACTAAATCAGGATATTTTTCTAAGATGTATGGTGTCAAAGTGAAATACTTTGGTTCTTTCTCATGGAAGTTATCCTTGTCACACTATTTTCTCCTCATTTTGTGACTGACAAGTTACACTGCTTAACATACACTGCACTCATCTTTAACTTGAATTGTTATTTCCCTCAATCTACTGGTTTGCTAAGTCAGCATTGAAACCCAAGGATAGTTTGGCATGTGCTTGATGTGGTTGACTGATTTGGGGGACTATAAAGAAATGGAAGCTGAACTGTCATTTCTCAGGACTATTACCTTCTCAGGTGGGCAATATGCCCTGACATGAAAACCCAGAGACATTTTCATCATGGCTGATATTGGTGTACCTAACTGGTGAGTAATTACAGGTTTTCAACCTCAGTTCATCTTCATGAGATTAATGGTGATTCAGAACAATAAGTATAAGGTCTCTGATACCTTTAAAGTTATACTTAAATGTGAGTCTGTGACCACCAATGACTGACTACAGTTGTTTCATGACTTGCTAAACATACTTGGTTTTTCACAAGCAATAGATTTTTGAAGAGAGGTATTCACAGTGGATGCCAGGAAGATAACACACATTGATTCTGTAGAATTTAACTAAAACTTCTGTTCAGCCCAACGGATGACATTAACAGAGTCTTGTGATCCTGCTTTGCCTCTCATGAGGGCTGAGCAGTTGGTAGAGATGGATGCTGTTTTCCATACATGTGCATCTGCTGTATGCTCAGGCTTTGTTCCTGACAAGGGAACTAGGGGTCTCTCCAGCCTT
>NW_016815902.1:0-1679 GCF_001698545.2 Rhinopithecus bieti | reverse complement strand
AATTGTGTGATGATCCCTCATCTATTACTTTTATAGGGATGGACCATGCATTTTGTTTATTGTTCTGGCTTCTTACAGGGTTCAGTATAGTTTGTAACACAATTGTGTCTCTCACAGATTGGCAGATATTTGGTAAAGGATTGACTTTTCAGCCAACTCATGGGAAAGTGAAATAATGTAAAAAACAGGAAGACTACAGTTTTAGGCCTTTCAAGTGAGGCATGGCTTTCAGCTCTTGGCAAGAACAGGTGAGGAGATGCAAGTTGTAGGACTCTAAGAGGCTAGGCTTTTCAAAGTGCTCCTCTCCCCTTCACCCTCCTTCAGTTACAGCACCAAGCACCACCCAGGTGTTGCCTGCAGCCTCACCCTCTACCCGGTTGTGGGATCCTGCAACTTCCTGAACCCACGCTGAGTTCCTTGTGGCTCATAAGGTCATCCAGAAGGCTGTAAAGATACAGAAAGATATATGTGATTTTATATCACCTATCATATAAAGATATTTATAAAATAGGAAACATATTAACCATTTATCATTTTATATATTTTTGGTTTTGTGTGTCTAAAAATACATTGTTTTTTGGTATGTATTAAAGGATAGGTATGTATAAGATGTTTTATAGATGTGGAAAGTTATTTTTTATATATCTTTATAAATTATAATAAAGGAAGGAAAATTCTCAAAGAGGAATTCAGATATCAAAGAGTGCCCTTTGACAAAGAGCCTTGGATACAACATACCTACAAAAGTGAATTGTCATTGAACCTGTGGACACTGGATTTCTCTTTCCTTATTTTAGAAGGGCAGGCTGTGTCTTGGAAAAGCATGCAATTTGTTGTATCTTGCTGGGCAAGACGAGTCATAGTCTGAAGTGTCCGATGAGAAGGAAGCATCACTTGATGGTGGAGTGTGTATCTGTGCCCCTGTATGTGCACGTGTGTTTGTGTGTGTGCGTGCACATGTGTCTGCATGCAGTGTCTCAGATCCTACATAGGGGATTTTCCTGAAGGTCTCCAGTAGCAAAAACTCATTGAGTCTATCCAGGGGAGTTACATCCAATGCTGTAATTAAATACTTTAACAAAGATGGCAGATCATCATTCAAGAGAGTATCAAGATAGTTTTAATTAAAAAAAATAAATAAACAGAAATCACTCCGAGGATTTTAAGTTTTGGTGAGTTCCAGCAGAATTGATGACTAGGTCCAGTAGGAAGGAATTCAGGATTACTCTGTACCATGCAGGGTGAGTGTAGCTCTGAAGAACTGGGGTGGGAAGTGACTTCATAACAAGCAAAGATCTGGGCTTCCCCATTGCTCTAAGATCTGGTTGCATTCCGAGATTCAAATTCAGAGTAAGCTGTTAGTAGGCAAGACCAAGTCCTCCCACCAAGATTATTCATTTCAACTTTTTTTTTAATCAAAGTTTTCAAACATATGGCAAGGAGAGACTATAGTGTAATGAACACCTATATATCCATCTTTGTGTTACATAACTTTCAATATTTTATTATACTGATTCATGTATCTGCTCTTTCGTTTCTTTTTTTAAAATAACTTTTGGCTATAGCTTTTAATGGAAATGCTGTACACAACATTCTATCCCCAAATACTTCACTAAATATGAAAATAAGGAAAGTTTGTTACATAGCCACAATATCATTATCATTCCTCACAGAATCAA
>NW_016815901.1:0-917 GCF_001698545.2 Rhinopithecus bieti | reverse complement strand
TACTAGGTTGGAAAAGTTCTCCTGGATGATAGCCTGAAGAGTGTTTTCCAACTTCTTTTCATTTTCCCCATCACTTTCAGGCACACCAATCAGACATAGATTTGGTCTTTTCACATAATCTCATATTCTTGGAGACTTTGTTCATTTCTTTTTCCTCTTATTTCTCTACACTTCTCTTCTTGCTTCATTTCATTCATTTGATTTTCAATTGCTGATACTCTTTCTTCCAATTGATTGAGTTGGTTACTGAAGCTTGTGCATTTGTCATGTATTCTCATATTATGGTTTTCATCTTTATCAGTTCTTTTAAGGTCTTCTCTGCATTGATTATTCCAGCTTTCCATTCTTCCTTTCTTTTTTCAAGGTTTTTAGCTTTTGGTTACATAGTTCCTCCTTTAGCTCCGAGATGTTTAATTGACTGAAGCCTTCTTCTCTCAACTCATCAAAGTCATTCTCCTTCCAGCTTTGTTCCATTGCTGGTGATGAGTTGCGTTCCTTTGGAGGGGAGATGTGCTCTGATTTTTGAATTTCCAGCTTTTCAGCACTGTGTTTTCCCCATCTTTGTGCTTTTATCTGCCTTTGGTCTTTGATGATGGTGACGTACTGATGGGGTTTTGGTGTGAGTGTCCTTTCTGTTTGTTAGTTTTCCTTCTAACTGTCAGGACCCTCAGCTGTAGGCCTGTTGGAGTTTTCTTGAGGCCCACTCTAGACCTTGTTTGCCTGGGTATCAGCAGCGGAGGCTGCATAAGATATAATATTGCTGAACAGCAATTGTTCCTGTCTGATTCTTGCTCTGGAAACTTCGTCTCAGGGGTGTACCCCACCGTGTGAGGTGTGAGGTGTTGGTCTGCACCTAGTGGGGGATTTTTCCCTGTTAGGCTACTCAGAGGTCAGGGACCCACTTGAGTAGGCAGTCT
>NW_016815900.1:0-740 GCF_001698545.2 Rhinopithecus bieti | reverse complement strand
GTTGCATAAGGCAAGAGGGTAAGAAGCCAAGCCAAAGAAAAGCTGCCAAAAAGCAGAGTGGAGTTTTCAGAATCTCATGGTGCCAGAAAGACAAAACTTGAAATTCAGGAGGAGAGGCTGCGGAAAACATTCAGGCTCCTTTTGGCATCCCTAGGGGACACCACTATGAGAGTAAGTGAACCCAAGGTAGAGCCGGGCTGAGAAAGATAAAACTTTCTCTCCAGTCAGCTGAGCCCTTGATTCAGTCGAGATTATACACCCCCTACTCTAGATACCTAGATTTACCTTGAGAAAGGGTAAAACCTCTCTGAAGAAAGACAGTTTTTATATTTTTTTTCATCTAGAGCCTTTATAATTTTTCATACACAATGTTCCTTGCTCTCCCAAAACTTACCAGACATACTAAGAAACAAGACCAGGAAAAAACAGATAATAAAACAGACCATAGGTAATCCAGATATTATAATCATCTCTAAAATCAATGTGATGAATATATTTCAGAAATAAATGATTAGATGGGGAATTGTACCAGAAAACTGGACTTTATTAAAGTATCAAATAGAAATTTTAGAACTGAAATGTATATTAACTAAAATGAAGATCTTAGGCTTAGTAGCAGATTGGACACCACAGAATGGATTAGTGAACTGTAAGATAGGTCAGGAGAAAGTATTCAGACTGAAGCACAAACAGATAAAAGGATGGAAAATGCAGAAAACAGCAAAACTACATATTGAACA
>NW_016815899.1:0-917 GCF_001698545.2 Rhinopithecus bieti | reverse complement strand
TGTACTTACATTCGTGTGCACAAATATATATTCAAAGATTACATTCCATCTATTGTAGTACTTTCTGTTTTTCTCTGCATTAATAATTTTGATTTTGTGGTGTGGTTTCTACATTCTTTCCAAATTTAACAACAAAAAAAGTAAAATCTATACAAATAACACTTTTTTCACATGATGAAATATGTCAGTTTTGATTTTGTTGTATAGATATTCTTTCTACAACTCCCCAGCTTCACACTCTGAGCTGTTCTCCAGTCTCATGAGCAGTGATCCTGGTTTATTTCGTCTCTGCCCTGAATCTATGCCTTTGTGGACTGATACAGTGAACTTACATTTTGTTTGAATATAAAATTCTATAGGTTGATCATAATTTTTTCTCAAAAATATTATGCAATGTCTTCTAGCTTCCAGAGCTGACATTGAGAATTCCTTTTGTTCCTCTGAGGAAGCTTTGAAATTTTTCTTTTTTTCTAATGCCGTGACATTTTGTGATGGTGTGCTTTCACAGGGGTTTTCCATCCATTATACTGGGCAGTTGGTAGGCCCTTTCAATTAATAAACTCATGTTCTTTAAGTCTGAAACATTTTCATGTATTATTTATTTTATTACAATCCTATTTATTTTATTGTAAAATATAATCCAGGTACAGAAAACATCATGAAATAAATGTTTGGTTTAAAACATCATCATAAGGAAAATGCTCAGGTAAAAAACACCCAGATTAAGAAATAGTACTTTGCAAGCCACTGCAAAAAAAAATCCCTCCACATGGACCATCTCAATCACAGCTTATTTCCTTTGTTATCAATCAATACTATTTTAGATTACCGCATCTTACTGTCCTTTATAATTTTATCACCGAGTCGTACTTCCTGAAGCAGAAATTGTTTTAAAACTATTTGCAAGTTTTAAAAAA
>NW_016815898.1:0-882 GCF_001698545.2 Rhinopithecus bieti | reverse complement strand
GGAAGGAAGGAAAAGTATCTATGCTAAGCTAAAGCAAGATTCTAATCTTCAAACTGAATGAGTCTACCAAGTGCCATGTAGAAAGAATTAAACAAACAAAAAGCCATTTTTTGATGCAGCTTAGTAAAATTTTCTGAACTCAAAACAAAATCTTTAAGGTTGTAAAAGACAAAACACAAAAGCAAAATTTAAATTAGCATCAGATTTCTTAGCCAAAACTCTGGACAACATGATAATGGAACAATATCTTTAAAGTTTTGAAAGAAAGTTGCTTTTAATCTAAAACCCAGTCAAAACTATCATGCACATTTAGGAGCAAGATAAAGACATATTCAGGTGCAAGGCTCAGAACATTTACCACAATAAACCTTTTCTGAAAAAAATTATGTGAGAATAACCATTAAAATAAAAATGAATTCAACAAAGAACATAAAAACAGTGATAAAGAAAGCAGTAAAAGTTATGGTTAAGTATAAGTAATATCGATAATACTAATTCCTAATAAAGTATAACCATAATTTTGTTTACATAACACTCTAGAGGTAAAATTCAGATTATTCTAAACAAAACATGGATGATGGTAAGTTGGGGGGAATCTTAAGAGGAGAAAGTCATGGGGGCATGGTGATAGGTCCTACATATTGAAATTTTCTCAACATTAACTTTTAAAAATATAAGTTTAAGTGTTATTGCTTAAAATATGAGTAACTACTAGGAAAAGAAAAATACATATGATTCCAAAACCAGCTTTTTTTTTTTTTTTTTTTTTTTTGTTGAGACGGAGTCTCGCTTTGTCTCCCAGGCTGGAGTGCAGTGGTGCGATCTCGGCTCACTGCAAGCTCCGCCTCCCGGGTTCAGGCCATTCTCCTGCCTCAGGCTTCC
>NW_016815897.1:0-625 GCF_001698545.2 Rhinopithecus bieti | reverse complement strand
ATAATTTGCAGAAGGAAGGCCAGCATTTATGATGGAATATATAATTATATATAGGGTGGCCACACTGGGGTGGGGTCCTTCCCCCCTCACAGCTTTGCCCCCTTTCACAGATAGAACCTGGGTTAGAGGATTGCAGAAGATGAGGTGGGGGAGGGCAGGGAGGATGCCTGTCGGGTTTTAGCACAGTTCATTTCACTGGGATTTTGAAGCATTTCTGTCTGAACACAAAGCCTGTTCTAGTCCTGGCAGGACACACCGGGGTGGGGCGGGGAAGATGCGGTAATGAAACCGGTTAGTCAATGTTGTCTTAATATTGTTGACAATTCTGTAAAGTTCCTTTTATGAATATTTCTGTTTAAGCTATTTCACCTTTGTTTTGAAATCCTTCCCTTTTAAGGAGAAAATGTGACACTTGTGAAAAGCTTGTAAGAAAGCCCCTCCCTTTTTTTCTTTAAACCTTTAAATGACAAATCTAGGTAATTAAGGTTGTGAATTTTATTTTGCTTTGTTTTAATGAACATTTGTCTTTCAGAATAGGATTGTGTGATAATGTTTAAATGGCAAAACAAAACATGATTTTGTGCAATTAACAAAGCTACTGCAAGAAAATAAAACACTTCTTGGT
>NW_016815896.1:0-524 GCF_001698545.2 Rhinopithecus bieti | reverse complement strand
CTCTCTCTCCCTCTCTCTCTCTCCCTGTCTCTCTCTCCCTGTCTCTCTCTCCCTGTCTCTCTCTCTCCCTGTCTCTCTCTCCCTGTCTCTCTCTCTCTCCCTACTTCTCTCTCTCCCTCTCCCTCTCTCCCTGTCTCTCTCCTTCTCTCTCTCTCCCTGTCTCTCTCTCTCTCTCCCCACTTCTCTCTCTCCCTCTCTCTCTCTCTCCCCCTCTCTCTCCCTCCCTCTCTCTCCCTCTCTCTTTCCCTCTCTCTCTCTCCCTGTCTCTTTCCCTCTCTCTCTCTCCCCCTCTCTCTCCCTCTCCCTCTCTCTCTGTCTCTCTCTCCCTCTCTCTCTCCCTGTCTCTCTCTCTCCCCCTTCTCTCTCTCCCTCTCTCCCCTCTCTCTCCCCCCCCTCCCTCTCTCTCCTTCTCTCCCTGTCTCTCTCTCTCCCTCTCTCTCTCCCCCTCTCTCTCTCTCCTTCCCTCTCTCTCCCTCTCTCTCTCCATCTCTCTCTCTTCCCCTCCTTCTCTCTCCCTCCCTCTC
>NW_016815895.1:0-1084 GCF_001698545.2 Rhinopithecus bieti | reverse complement strand
AGCCGCGCCGCGCCGGGGGTCGCGCTTGGGCTAGGGTTCGGGGTCTCGCTCGGGCTCCGACTCGGGCTCGGGCTAGGGCTCGGGCTCGGGGTCGGGCCCGGGCCCCGCATGGCCGCACCCGGCGCTCCGCGCGTGCCACCGCTCCCGGGAGAGCGCTGCCCGGACTGAGGGCTGGCCCCGCCCATCGTGACGTCAGGACCCGGGCGGGCTCCGAGGGGCGGTCGGTCCCGCCCACTGTGACGTCAGGGCCCGGGAGCGCTCGGAGAGGACAAGTGACCCCGCCCACCGTGACGTCAGGGCTCGGGTTGGGGGCGGGGCCGGACGGCCTGGCTCCGCGCCCTCTCGTCCAGGCCTCCAGAGCGGGGAAACTGAGGCCAAGGGCCTCCCGCTCGCAAAGTCCTGGGCCCTCGGCCCTCACGATCTGCTGCTTAGACCTGCAGGGGTCACAGGGCGGCCGATTCTACCTCCTCTTACACAAAAGGGCTCCCTGTGCAGTTTGGGACCTGGAAACTGAAGGGGAAGCCGGTTTAGGGGCACTCAGTGTGCTCGAGGCCAGAGGGAGCCAGAGAGTCCCGTCCTGGTCCTGGGGGCCACAGCTCCACGCAGACTCTGGGAACCCTACCTGCCTGGCCTGCAGTTGCCGCCCTAGGGGCTCTCAGGCCCCAGCAGTGGGGTCATTTGAGGAGGACTGGGGACTGCCCAGCCTCGGGGACCACCCATATCAGGGACAGCCAGTAGTGTTTCTTTGCCACAGGGACTTCAGCCCGGGAGACACGTCCAACACTCAGATCCACCTTTATTGAAACACCACATGGCAGCATCAGGGCTCCCACACCTCACAGGGCTTCGGGGGCCTCACAGGGCTGCAGGGGGTTCACAGGGCTCCGGGGGGGCTCACAGGGCTGCAGGGGGTTCACAGGGCTCCGGGGGGGCTCACAGGGCTGCAGGGGGGCTGACAGATCAGCAGGGAGGCTCATAGGGCTGCAGCGGGTTCACAGGGCTGCAGCAGGGCTGACAGAGCAGGAGGGAGGCTCACAGGGCTGTAGGGGGCTCACAGGGCTTTGGGGATCCTCACAGGGTTGCA
>NW_016815894.1:0-259 GCF_001698545.2 Rhinopithecus bieti | reverse complement strand
CATATCACAAAACAGTTTCTCAGAAATCTTCTTTTTTCTTTTTAGCAGATGATATTTCCTTTTTAAATACGGGCCTCAATACGCTCCCATATATCTTATTGTACATTCTGCAAAAACAGTTTTAGCAAACTTCTCAATGAAAGCAATGGTTTAACTCCATGAGATGAATTCACACACCAAAAAGCAGTTTATGAAAAGGCTTGTGTCCAGTTTTTATCTGAGGATATTTCATTTGTTACCCTAGGGTTCTATGCTATCC
>NW_016815893.1:0-634 GCF_001698545.2 Rhinopithecus bieti | reverse complement strand
AACACTGTTTTTGTCCATTCTGTGAATGGACATTTGGGAGCTCTTTGAGACCAATGGTGAAAAAGTGAATATATCAGCATAAAAAAATAGAAGGAAGTTATCTGTGAAATGGCATTGTGATGTGTGCATTCATCTTGTAGAGTTAATCCTTTTCATTCAGCAGTTTGGAAACACTGTTTTTGTAGAATCTGTGAAGGGATATTTGGGAGCACATTGAGGCCTATGGTGAAAAAGAAAATACCTTCAAATAAACACTACAAAGAAGCTTTTGGAGAAACTGCTTTGTGATATGTATAATCACATCTCAGAGGTAAACCTTTCTTTTGATTCAGCAGTTTGGAAACACTGTTTTTGTCCTTTCTGCAAATAGACACTTGGGGTCTCATTGTGATCAATGACAAAAAGGTGAATATCCCAGGATAAAAACTAGAAGGAAAATATATGGGAAACCAATTTGTGATGTGTGTATTCACATCACAGAGTTAAAACTTTCTTTTCATTCAGCAGTCTGGAAACACTGTTTTGTAATATCCAAAAGGAATATTTTGGAGTGCATTGAAACCTATGGGTAAATGAAAATACCTTCAGATAAAAGCTAAAAGAAGCTTTCTGAGAAACTACTTTCCAATGTGTA
>NW_016815892.1:1530481-1552038 GCF_001698545.2 Rhinopithecus bieti | reverse complement strand
GGCAGGCCTCCTTGAGCTGCGGTGGGCTCCACCCAGTTCGAGCTTCCTGGGGCTTTGTATACCTATTTAAGCCTCAGCAATGGCAGGCGCCCCTCCCCAGCCTTGCTGCTGCCTTGCAGTTAGATCTCAGACTGCTGTGCTAGCAATGAGGGAGGCTCCGTGGGCGTGGGACCCTCTGGGCCAGGTGTGGGATATAACCTCCTGTTGTGCCGTTTGCTAAGACCCTTGGTAAAGCACAGTATTAGGGTGCGAGTGACCCGATTTTCCAGGTGTTGTGTGTCTCAGTTTCCCTTGGCTAGGAAAAGGGATTCCCTTCCCCCTTGCGCTTCCCAGGTGAGGTGATGCTGCTTCACCTCTTGCTGTTTGGGCTGCACCAGCTGACCAGCACTGACTGTCCGACACGCCCCAGTGAGATGAACCTGGTACCTCAGTTGAAAATGCAGAAATCACCCGTCTTCTGGGTCACTCGTGCTGGGAGCTGGAGGCTGGAGCTATTCCTATTCGGCCATCTTGCTCAGGATCTCTTTCCTCTTAGCCTTCTTGAGAATATTATTTTTCCCCAAGCTCTGTACAGTCCTTTTTATTCACTCCATGTGAGAATATTTTTGCCTTCATCTCCAAGCGAGACAGGTCTATCCAGCCTCCTAAACCCATGATCATTTTTTTTTCTTTTGAGATGGAGTCTCACTCTGTCACCCAGGCTGGAGTGCTGTGGCCGGATCTCAGCTCACTGCAAGCTCCGCCTCCCGGGTTCACGCCATTCTCCTGCCTCAGCCTCCCGAGTAGCTGGGACTACAGGTGCCGCCACCTCGCCCAGCTAGTTTTTTGTAGTTTTAGTAGAGACGGGGTTTCACCGTGTTAGCCAGGATGGTCTCGATCTCCTGACCTCGTGATCCGCCCGTCTCGGCCTCCCAAAGTGCTGGGATGACAGGCTTGAGCCACCGTGCCCGGCCACCCATGATCATTTTTTAAAAGCAGCTGAACTGATCTGAGATGGGCATCTTTCTCATGCACTGGCTGTTTGATGTTCTGAATCCATAGGGTCCACAGAAAGCTGTGCTCCCCAGCATGCATTGCCACCTTTCCTTGTCTTGTCCTGGTCTTTGTCTGTCCCAAGATACAGCGTACCACTGCCAGTTCAAACTCTACTTCTTGCCCTCTTGTGCCCTAGGTTGCCATATCTGAATAATGTTGGAGTAGAGGGGAGGGAGGCACAGAGTTGAGGTATGGGAAGAATGACGGGGACTTTGTCCTGATTGCCTAGGCAAGCAGATGTCTTTTCTTCCCGCTAGTGTTTCATTTTGTTTAAAGACAGTCTTACTGTGTTGCCTGGGCTGGAGTGCAGTGGCATGATCATGGCTTACTGCCTCAAACTCCTGGGCTCAAGTGATCTTCCCACCTCAGCATTCCAAGTAGCTGGGACTACAGGCATGTACCACCATGCCTGGCTAGTTTGTTAATTTTTCGTAGAGACATTGTCTCACTGTGTTGCCCAAACTTCTTTATTTTTAAAAAGATTTCCTAACTGCTCTACAGGATGTTTACTGCTTGTGTAATAAAGCAAAGAATTTTTAAATAGCACCTCTATATCTATAGAACAACTGTTTGGTATTTTAGATCTGAATCCAGTTTGAGGTTTCGGAGGCAGGAATTGGTCAGCAGGAAAGGCAAAAGGTATCTGTCCGCCTCTCTTATGGCAGATTGCAGTGTCTTGAATCCTGGGTTGGTTTTCTTAGTTCAGCTCCATCTGCCTTGCTATTTGCAGACATTTCTCTCAAGTTCTGGTATTAGTGCATCTTTAGCCTTTGGTTTTAGTGTTGTGAGTTTTTACCTTTTAAAAAATAACATGAAGTGCTGCTATATGGATGCTTTTTTTTTTTTTGCCATTAAGAAAAAATTGTAGTCAAATACACGTAACATAAAATGCATCACCCTGACCATTTTTATGTGTACATCTCAGTAGTGTTTGGTACATTCACATTGTTGTATAACCAATCTCCAAAACTCTTTTCATCTTGCAAAACTGGAGCTCTTTACCTTTTAAACGTTAACTCCCCATTCCCTCCCATCCACTCCTCAGCCCCCGGCAACCACCATTCTATTCTCTGTCTTTTGGCCATTTTTTATTTGTTAATTTTTAGGAGGCTATGACGTGCACTCTTCTTAAAGTTTTCTATCTCTGATTTATTCAGCACATTCATATTGAGTGTACACTCTTTGCTAAACATGTTCATGGTTCTGGGGACACTGCTGTGAGCAAGGGCGGTATTGTTCTTGTCCTCAAGGAGCTGACATTCCAGGGAGGAAAGAAAATCAGCAAGTGAATGAGTGCGCTAGTGAGTTCAGACAATGCTAAGTCCTGGGAAGACAGCAAATGGCGATGTGACAGAGAGTGCCTTTGGGGTGCTGTTTTGGCCAGGGAGGTCCCAGAAGGCCTTTCTGAGCAAGTGATATTTTAGCTGACCCCTGGATCTATACAGGATACTTCCTCCCCGATGTAGAAGGACTGGAGGAACAGCCCTTTGGGAGGAAGGAACAGCATGCACAAACACTCTGAGACTGTCATGAACTTGGCACATTTGAGAAATGGAAAAATATACTGATGTGACTTGAGCATACTAAGCAACGGGGAGAAGAGAACAAAATGAGGCTGGGCAGGTCATAGAGCAAAGCCAGGCAGCTTAGATTTTGTTCCAATTGCAATGTGGGGCCTTTATTAATTTATTTATTTTGAAACAGGGTCTCTCATTGTCACCCAGGCTGGAGTGCAGTGGTGCAATCATGGCTCACTGTAGCCTCGACCTCCTGGGCTTAATATATCCTGCCACTTTAGCCTCTCAAGTAGCTGGGACTATAGGTGCGTGTCACCATGCCCTGCTAATTTTTGTATTTTCTGTAGAGACAGGGTTTTGCCATGTTCCCCAGGCTGGACTCAAACTCCTGGGTTCAAGTGATTTACCCGCCTCAGCCGGGATCCCGAAGTGCTGGAGTTACAGGTATGGGCCACCGTGTCTGGCCCACTTGAGGCTTTTAACAGTAGAGTTATGTGACCTAACACTTGACATTAAAAAAGATTTTTGCATAAAAATACACTTGAGTTGGATAATACTGCATACAGCAGCATACAGATGCATAAGCACCGCACATACACGGTCTCTTCATCTGCCGCTGACAACCAGATTCCCCTGGGGATACATCAGGAAAGTCTGGGATACCTGTAGACTTTTCTTTGAGTAATTCTAATGAAAAGGCTGACAGATAGTATTGCTTTATGGATGGAACATCTGAGACCCTGAAATGTTGAATTGTAGTTCATGAGTCATTCTCTACTTTAGCCTAATTTTTCTTTATCATTTATTCTTGCTCTTAGACTTAGAACAGAATCTACAGAGTGTCAGTCAGCTAAGCTTGAGACTTACCTATTTTTTGTTACCTTTTTTGGAGACGGGGTCTTGCATTGTCACCAAGGCTGGAGTGCGGTGGCGTGATTTGGGCTTACTGCGGCCTTGACCACCTTGGCTCAATAGATCCTCCCACCTCAGCTACCCAAGTAGCTGGGACTCCAGGCTTGTGTCACCACACCTGGCTTATTTTAATATTTTTTGTAGGGATAGGGTTTCGCCTTGTTGCTTGGGTTGATCTCCAACTCCTGGGCTCAAGCGATCCTCCTGCCTCAGCCTCCCAAAGTGCTGGGATCATAGGCATGAGCCTCTGTGCCCACCGAGACCTATTTATTTGAATGGCAGAATTGCTATGGGGTAAAGAAATCCACCTCTGCCAACATGGCACTTGTATGCATATGTAACAAACCTGCACATTGTGCACACGTACCCTAAAACTGAAAGTATTAAAAAAAAAAAAAAAGAAATCCACCTCTGGTTACTCCTGTTTCCATTAGTAGGTGTATAAAATATTCTACAATAATGTGTGACCCTTAAAAAAATATTAGAGTAAAAGTCTCTACCCGTCCTCCCCCAGGGAGTTGGTGGAGGATTCGAAAAATGGCTTTGGTTTACCGGACTGCCATTTGTAAAAGTGTTTCTTGCTCGAATGGAATGAGTACCTGTGTGCTTGGTGATGGGGCTTCCTGACATCTGCCACACCAAGCCACGTCTGAGGGCAAGGGTGGCATCCTGTGCTCACACTGCAGGCATCTTTTCTGAGCCATGGCCATTGTGTCACTTGGAATTCAAACCCCATTTTGAGCAGTCTATTTTTGATAGAATCTGACTTTTCATTGTGACTATTTAGAAATTTTTTAAAAGTTAAAACAAAACAAAACAAGAAAAACACCTTTATCTGGCTTTGGTAAATAGCGATTGTTTTTGTCCACTGTTGGGGAGTGCAACAGCCTGTGATGATTCGGATCCTGATATTAGACAGAAACTCGTTCCTAAACAGATGGTCAGAATCTGCACTTGGTACTTCATTCAAAACAAGCCCTCTGTGTTTTACATCATGCCCTTTTCAAGCAGGTCTCTTCAGACAGTGGGTACGAATATTTCATGACCTATAGATGTTTAATTTGGAAAATACTTGGCATCATTCTAGATCTTTATTTCAGAAAACACCCTGGGATGGCACGGGCCCAAGTCACATTCCACAGAGCAGCTGAAAAATGGGACACTTGGCTCTTTGCCATCAGCCAGTGCCAACATAACCTGGGCCATTTTACCAAACTCCGCTGAAGACGAACAAACCTCACAGCCAGAGCCAGAGGTAAGCGTGCAGTCCTGTCAGTGCATTCATGGCTTGTGTTATCGCTTGTTCAGAAATATAGTAATTATATTTGTAACTTGCTCATCTCTTTGTTTCAAGAGGAGACAAATTAAAAAATGGAAGAATTGCCTGGAGAGACAAAATCAGCTATGTGCATGCCCGGCACTTCTCTTGTTCGTGTGTCTGGCAGCTGCTATGGGTGAATTGTGATCCTACAAATGAGGAATCTCCTATTTTCATTGAAATAGGAGTCATTTTAACTTCAAGTGGGAGAAATTCTAACAGACCCATTAACATGATGCCTATTGACATGATGGGAGCAGTTACAATATATTATGTTGCTCCCCTGAATAATGGCTTTTTCGTGTGGTTCCTGCTAATACAAGCTCTTGCCTCACATGCTCGACTCCTGCATGCTCCTGAGCCAGGCCGGTATCCGTGGGGCCATGGCCAACACTCCTTTTGGGCACTGAGCTGCAGCCCAGGTTCAGGCTGCCGAGGTTATGCACTGCCTCGTCAGGAGAGCAGTCCTTGCAGATCCTGGTGACCAGCCAGGCTCCAACAGGCTTCATGGACTTTCTGTCATCTGCCCTCGGCTGGGCTCTCCTAACTCTGCCTCTAAGTGGCAGCTGGAGGGGAGCGAAATGCGGTGTCTCCTTTTGCCAGTATTATTTTGTGTCCTGAGTCCATTTTCGTTTTTCTTGTTCTTTTGATGCACATGATATAGTCTTGATACGGTCTCTTGAACTGGGCAGAGGCCTTCTTTAACCATGCGTTAGAGGTTGTTCTTAATTTCCATTGAAATCTTTTTCGCCTGAAAATTGTAGAACACTCACAAAATCGATTTGATAAGGTTGAAAGCCCCAAAGCAGTGTCTTTGATCAAATGGTTTTGGTTATCAATGGAAATTTTTCTCCAAGCAGCATAGGATTATATTCTTGGACAGTGATGTAGTAGCATAGCTCTTGTAAAGTCAGATTAGGCTGCCTACAAA
Organism: Rhinopithecus bieti; assembly: GCF_001698545.2. NCBI lineage: Eukaryota > Metazoa > Chordata > Mammalia > Primates > Cercopithecidae > Rhinopithecus > Rhinopithecus bieti. The sequence continues at coordinate 1,546,325 of NW_016815892.1, read as the reverse complement.
TATTTCATGGGCATCTTTAAGGGGCTTTAGAAGGGTATGAAGTGAATAGTGGCTGTGGATTTTTGAAAGGCATTTGCTCTGTATGTACAAGGAGTATCAGGGTCTAGAAACTCATGCAGCTGATGTGCAAGTGAATTAGAAGGTAAGTTGGCGACCATGTGAATGGTAGAGAAGTGAGTTCTTAGATCTTTAGTGATCATTTTTTAGATCCTTATTTCTAGCAGCATTCTTGGGCAAAACCTAACTTACTTACTATGGCTCGTACCATTTCTGACTTTGTAAGTCCTCTTTAGTGTTCCTTCTGTGTTTTTCTGATAGGTGTTCCCTCTGACCCCCAAGGTTTGAGGCCAGGTCTGTTGTTTTTTGCACAAAGTTGTTGCCCACTTTACCTCACCAGTCAGTAGCATTGGCAAAAAAAATTAGCATATGATTATCTGTAAGAAATAACTAACTCCTGGCCGGGCGCAGTGGCTCACACCTGTAATCCCAGCACATTGGTAGGCCAAGGCTGGTGGATCACGAGGTCAGGAGTTCGAGACCAGCCTGACCAATATGGTGAAACCCCATCTCTACTAAAAATACAAAAATTAGCCGGGCATAGTGGCACACACCTGTAATCCCAGCTACTCAGGAGGCTGAGGCAGGAGAATCGCTTGAACCCGGGAGCAGAGGCTGCAGTGAGCCAAGATCACGCCACTGCACACCAGCCTGGGCGACAGAACAGGGCACCATCTCAAAAAAAAAAAAAAAAAAAAAAAAGAAAAAAAAAAGAAAAGAAAAGAAAGAGATAACTAATTCCCAAGTTCAACTTTGAAAATAATACATCCTGAAGAAGAAGAACTAGCCAGAGCTTTTTTCATTAAGGTAGGGAGACAGTCATTAATTTCTAGTTGTCATTTTTTCCCCCTAATTGTTTTGTCAGAGCAAGGTAAGATTTTGTTTGATTCCATGTAGCAGGGAAGGTCTTATGGAGTAGAATGGTGTTTTGGTGGTTTTCTGAGAAGGGAGAATTTTTGGCAAAGACTGCCCTCGTTTTTTCCAGTGAGTGCTATGGCAGATGATTCTCAAAACCCAAACAGCTAGTAGAGCTTGGACACTATTTTTCTTCTTAGGCCATTGTGCCTTGCCACTTTTTTTTGTCTTAATAGTTCAAAAAACTAGCGACATCCACACAATAGTTTTCTGTCAGAAAAGAAAATGTTGCTATTGCCTCCTTTCTGTACATTGTGGAGGAATAACTTCTATGTAGAATGAAGTGAAATTCTTAAAGGTTAAAAATGCCTTATGAGCAGGTCCTTAATGCTTTTGATCTAGAAAATATAGTTACTTATGTGAGTGGTCGTTGGGAAACTAACTTTCAGAATTGTGGTTATTAGGGTCATGTAGCTAAATTAACTATTGTCTTCTGGTTTACTGTTTAGAACATGTTAGGTCTTTGGGGGGATAAGTGGGATACCAAAGGTGGCTCCCCTCTGCTGGTTCTGGCTTTCCATAAAATAACCTACATCTGAAACAGTAATGCATTTTGAAGCTTAGTCTGTTTAATTCCCAGCAGAATAAAAGCTCAAAGAGCTGTATGTATTTAATACATGAGTTAGAAGAGAGCTGTGATCAGCTCTGTTATAAAATGTAGTAATCTTATCATTTTATTCTGCTGGGGCTAGAACTAACTAAATGTGAAAATGAAATATTCTTCCATAATGAAATGAGTTAGGATCTTGGTTTTACCTATTAGTAGAACAATTTTCAATGAAAAGCACCATCTGAAATGTAAGTCTAGATGGAAAAGGTTTTTGGTGTGTCACTTCATCATGTATGCCTTACTTTAGGACAGGAAGGATGGTGATTGGAGTAGAGACTGGACCGAGCTCTCTTGACTTTTTCTTTTTTTTGAGATTTTTTTTTCTCCTCTGTTGCCAGGCTACAGTGCAGTGGCACGATCGATCTCAGCTCACTGCAACCTCCACCTCCCAGGTTCAAGCGATTCTCATGCCTCAGCCTCCTGAGTAGCTGGGATTACAGGCATGTACCACCACACCCAGCTAATTTTGTATTTTAGTAGAGACGGGGTTTCACCATGTTGGCCAGGATGATCTCGATCTCCTGACCTCGTGATCTGCCCGCCTTGACCTCCCAAAGTGTTGGGATTACAGGCGTGAGCCACCACGCCTGGCCACTCTCTTAACTTTCTTTCTATTTTCTTGATTGGAGAGATTGGAAACCTAACAGCTATATGTCCCAGACTTTCTTACAGTCGGATTTCTGAACACGTTACAGGGAGATGCATTTGTGTGAGATTTGGAAGACCAAGTTCCTTCTGTTTATGCTGCTGGCAGGCAGTGGCATGGAGGTTGGAGTGTTGAGAGGCAGCTGTGGTGGCCACACTCATAGTTCCAGGCCTTAGTCCCACCTCCATGGGTGTGGCAACAGCTTTCTGACCTCTGAATCACAGCCATCTACATTGTTGTGACCTGGAACTTAGAAGTCTAAGGGGCGTGCTGGGCGTGGTGGCTCATGCCAGTAATCCCAGCACTTTGGGTGGTCGAGTTGGGTGAATCACGAGGTCAGGAGTTTGAGACCAGCCTAACCAACATGGTAAATCCCCGTCTCTACTAAAAATACAAAAATGAGCTGGGCGTGGTGGCATGTGCCCGTAATCCCAGTTACTCAGGAGGCTGAGGCAGCAGAATCGCTTGAACCTGGGAGGCAGAGGTTGCAGTGAGCTGAGATTGTGCCACTGCACTCCAGGCTGGGTGACAGAGTAAGACTCTGTCCCCTCCATAAAAGAAAAGTCTAATGGGGCCCCTGATGTCTGCTCCTCCAAATATTAAAAAATTATTTTTAATAATTTTATACGCACCTAATTTCCATATCAAATTCCTTTCTGACTGCAACACCTGGAGTGGTTTCTGTTTTCTGCACCCATTGTGACTGGTTGGACTCTTGGCACAGGAGAGCCCAGGGCAATGAGGTAAACCCATCCTGAAGGACAGAGCTCACACATGACCATGCATACCCACCTTCCAGAGGACATATCTGAGCGACAAAACCTTAACTGTTTTTTTAAAAGTCAGATTTATTGAGGCATAATTCACAAACAATATAATTCACCATTTAAAAATGAGAGGTTCTCAGTCTTAACAAATCATAGTAGTATCCCTAATCCAAATAGCATTCAAAATCTGAATTAGATTGGAATTAAATCTGAATCCCTAATTCAAAATCGAAAATGCCCCCAAATCTGAAACTTTTTTAAGGCCGACATGACACTCAAAGGAAATGCTCCTTGGAATATTTTGGATTTCAGATTTTTGGATTTGGGATGCTCAACTGGTATAATGCAAAAATTCCAACATCCAAAAAAATTCAAAATCCAAAACACTTCTTCTCCCAGGCGTTTCAGGTGAGGGGTACACAACCTGTATAGAACAGTTCTACTGACCCCAAATTCCCTCATGCCCCTTTGTAGTCAAATCTGTCCCCCAGCCCTTGGCAACCACTGATCTATTATTTGTCCCTATAGTTTTGTCTTTCCCGGAATGTCATGTATATGGAATCATGCAGGATATAGCCTTTTGAGTAGGGCTTCCTTCACATAGTGTAATGCATTTGAGATACATCCATGTTAACGTGAATCATACTAATGCATTCCTTTTGCGTTGAATAGTACTCATGGGATCTACAGTTTATCCATTCACTAGTTGAAGAGCATTTGGTAACTTTAAAAACTTTCCCACATTTTTATGGGTAAGCTGGAAAGGGGGAGCAATGAAAAATAATGTTGTGTTAATTATTTGAGGGTAAATATCTGGTGCCCAGATACCTACCCATGGCCTTAGAACCATCAGGACTATAGCCCCGCCCCTGGAGACTATAAGCAGAGTGTTTCTAAGCCTGTTCCTCAAGAGCACACCGTCAACTCTTATCATCCCGTGTTGACTGTCCCAGTTAGCAGCTTTGCCTAGTTAGTTGTCTGGATTATAGTGGCAACAATGCTATCAAGAGACCACATATTCCATACCCCTACAAATCTAGCAGGTGTAGAAAAACTTATAATGTCTTTATATACTGAGTACTATATCAGCACATAAGTTAGCTAAATGGACTTCGGTTAAAAAATTGCATAACTGAATTTCAAGTAAACATGTCCTAATCATCCCTTTCCAAAGGAAGAAAAATTGTTTTAAGAATAAAGGAAGGAGACTGATATAAAAGATTTATCTGAGTTCTGTGTCAAGAATTTTCATGCTTTTGATTGAATCATCATTTTAGCCCTGAACTTTTGAACTACTTAACAACCCATAAAGCTGTCCATTTGAAATCCTCTGATGTTCAACTTGAAGCCTGGCCAGTACAATCCCCTCAACACATTTTATCATTTTTTAATTTTCATTCCCATGATACATAATTGTATAGGTAGATGTTGGTTGAGGATGTATCTGGTGTGGGATGGTGATAGATTTTTAGAGATGAACAAGGTTTTAATACGTTGTTTTGATCCTGTAAATAATTCTTTTAAAGTTGCAATCTTATAAGTTTTTTTGAAACATGTGACACATATTTATTTGTGGTCAACAGTTTGAGGAGTGAGGCAGCTATCACTGACTTAGGATGATTAAAAATCACTTTATTGAATCCTGTGATAACCTCACAGAGTTTAATTCCAAATGGTTGCTGCATAGGAAATATCATTGATCAAGTTTAAAATTTGTTATAAGTAAATTTTGTGGGTGATAGGATTATCCTTCCACACTCCACTCCTCATCTCTCATCATTAAACAGACTATATCTCCTTCCAAGAATCTGTAGAATAGACTTTTGTTTTCCTTTGAATCATGACCTTTGATTCACTAAATCTTAGAATAGTCTTTAGGAGTCAAATGGCCACTCCCCAAACTGGAGTGGTTGTTTGACTTGCCAAGCATCACAGAACTTAGGTTGACACAAAATTGATATCTGGACTTGCTTTCTCCCAAGCTAGTGCTCTTTCCTTCTTACTGCACCATCTCCTATATTGGATAGGATTCTTTCAGATGCAAATAATAGGAAACCCTACAATTAATAGCTCAAATAGTAATAAATTTAAGCCTGGGCATGGTGGTTCATACCTGCAGTCCCAGCATTTTAGGAGGTCAAAGCAGGAGGATCACTTGAGGCGAGGAGGTCAAGACCAACCTGGGCAACACAGACCCTGTCTCTACAAAAAAATATAAAAATTATCCAGGCAATGGGGGTACGTGCTGATGGTCCCAGCTACTCGGGAGGCTGAGGTGGGAGGATTGCTTGAGCCTGGGAGGTTGAGGCTGCAGTGGGCTGTGATCACACCACTGCATTCGAACCTTGGTGACAGAGTGAGATCCAGTCTCAGAAAATAATAATAATAATAATAAATTTTTGCACAAAAGAATTCTGGAAGTAGGTGCTTCCAGGTCTGGCGCAGCAACTCATGATGGCCTCAAAGATATGAGTTTCTTCCATTCCTCCTCCTGTTTATCATTATGCTTGTCATTTCATGGTGACAGCATCATAGCTATAGTCCTAAATATTGCATCCTCACAACATATCCTTTAAAAGAATGGATGGGAACCCTTCTCAAGACACTTTTTGAGGCCGGGTGCAGTGGCTCATGCCTGTAATTCCAGCACTTTGGGAGGCCGAGGCAGGTGGATCTTGAGGTCAGGAGATCGAGACCATCCTGGCCAACATGGTGAAACGCTGTCTCTACTAAAAATACAAAAATTAGCTGGGCGTGGTGGAGGGTGCCTATAATCCCAGCTACTTGGGAGACTGAGGAAGGAGAATCACTTGAACTTGGGAGGCGGAGGTTGCAGTGAGCTGAGATCGCGCCACTGCACTCGAGCCTGGCAACAGAGCGATACTCTGTCTCAAAAAAAAAAAAAGACACTTTTGTTTGGGAAGCGAAGCCCCCTTAGTACACTCCCCGTGTTATCTCACAGCCAGAGCTAGATCACACACCTACTCCAAGACCCATAACTGGTGGTGGGTCACTGGATTTTCATGAGCCACCCACCCTGGCTATGGAGCGTGCCTTACCTGAGATCAAAGGGATCTCAGATCCCAGAGAGACCAGAACTGGGTTTTTGTCAGCAAGAGAAAAGAGGGTATTGGCTTTTGGGTAGTGGTAGATTGTGTCTGCCTTACCCCTGATCTACCCCAAGTAGGTTTTCTTCATGCAGGAGTCATCTTCAGCCCCACAAGACTTTTCTGACCTGGCCGTTTCATCTCATAGACCTAATTCTTTGAGGGAAGACACTATGTGTGATTCTTCTCTGGAAACTCCAGAGTATTTAGGAAAGTATGACGCACATAGCAGATACTCTAAGTATGGAATGAATGAATGTGAACGATGAGGTACATTGGTAGTGTTCATGACTAAAGGGCATGTTTCCCTATTGTTCTCATCTCTGTGCTCCTCCCTATGGCTTCCGGGAGTTCCAGTAGAAGTAAGTTTAACCTGTTGAGTGGCATATGACTTACATATCCTGCTGTGATGAAAGATGCATCTACGGCCACTGTCCTGGAGCTCTCCAGGCAGAAGATGCTTCTATGAATTGGTCCATTCCTCGTCAGTGGCCTTGATCAGCTATCTAACAGGTGCTAAGTGGTTGTAGTTATACGTGGAATTATTTTTGTGGGAGGGTCCCTAATCATGGGATAGAATTCTTATTGTAATCTTTTAGAAGAGCTGCTGAAGACATTCCATTGAGATCCTCACACTAAAGAAATAACCAATGATTTGATTAGCCGGATTGTTTCTTTTTCTCTTCTGGTTGTTGTTGGTCTGGAGGGAAAGTCGTTCATCCTTCAGACAAATGTAGAAGATATGCCTCCTAGCTATCAGACCTTCAGGACTCACTAAAAATCAGAAAGAGCCAGACTGTTCTTATGCTTAAAAATACACTGCTCCTCCATTAGTTTGTTCTGTGTTCCAGTATAGTAAGACAGTGATGATTTATCTACGCAATTATTTTATTCACTCAGCAGATACTGAGCTCTTATTATATAGTGGGCATTGAATGGAGCCCACCCTTAGTTTAGCAGGTTTTCATAACCCAGTTTATTAGCTCTGTACATGTTTCATAATAGTTATAATTATTCTGTATATCATGAGATTAGCAGCAAGAGAAATGTCTCTTAGCCAAGTGACGTTTCCACGGTTAGTACCCTAAGACTGTGTAGGTCCTGGTGTCATGTGGTTGTGGATGTACCTATAGCCTGCGGCAATTGAGATGACCATCTGTGAGATGACGTGAAATTTGAAGATGTGCTTCTGTGGTTATCTCCTAGGCTATACTGCCTCCTGTGGTTAAGAGCTCCTCCTGTCTGTCTTGCAAGACAGCATCTTTCTGCCCTCCTTCCTTTTCATTCTTAGCAACTCACAATGTAATCATCACACACAAGCCTAAGCCCTGCACACATTTTTCAAAAACTTGTTCGACTTGGTTTCTGGCAGCTTTCATGAGCTCTCTGAGTACAAGGCATGATAGTATATTTTTCTGTGTCGTTTTGGGGGATTCATTTCAGCTTATGCTCATTTTTCAAGGATTTTTTCTTTCCTCCATTGCTTTTCTCTTCCTCTCTTCCTTTTTTGTGGGTGATAATAAGGTTTTGCTTCTTGGGTGGGTGTTGTTTTTATAAGAGAGGAGGGGAATATAGTGGAAGGTCTGAAATCATGCCTTTGCTATGGCCAGTAGGATATGTGCTGGGGCTTTTAATGGGTTTCGACACGGGACTGAGAGAGTCTTTGGCAGTGGCCTTAGGAGAGTTCACGGTGTTCCTTCCTTCTCTCTCCTCCCCTGAGGCCTGTGTGGCTTTGTGACGTAAACACCCACCAGAGTGCTGGGGAGGAGCCATCTTGGATTTGCCAACTGTGAGCTGAGCTGGAGCTATATGAAAAAACTAAGTACCAAGTGGTATAATCTCTCCTATCCTGCAGCAGTACTCAAGGGATTAAGCGCTTTGAAACTGGTGAATGAAAAGGACTTAAAGCCCTGCAATGTTTAGTCTGGGTTTTCCCTCCTCTTTCCCCTTTTCTCTTTTCTGTTCATTCTTGTTGCCACAAAGGGAGAAAGTCAGATCTGAACCAGAGGTGAAGAGTTGAAGAGATTGTGGCGATGTGGTACCAAAAGTTTTAGTATTCTGTTGTTTGGGGGTATTTAGTCTCACCCTCTAAACATGGCCCTAAATTTCACAGCTCCCTCTGCTTCCTTCTCACTTGCCTAGTTCTATGAAATTATATCAGTATAAATGAGCTCTTCACCATCTGCCTGGCTTATATTTGTATTTGCCCACGGTGAATGACTATTTTAAAAGTGATTTATTTTCTGGCCCTGATGACGCTCACTTTCTAAAGATGAAAAGTCAACGCTCAGAGATTTATGATCTTGGGAAAAGAATGTTATGGGAGAAAAGAGTAAAATATTTCTCACATCTACTTTGGGCTTCGCCTGAGTTAATCGATGAGTTCTTGTATCCCTTTTGTAATTTGAGTTGAGTTTTGTAGATGGCTTATGGCTCTGTGCATTGCAGGGGCTTACTGTGTGCTAAATAATAATTGTAAATTTAAAATTCTTTTGGTACTGATGATGGATGTGAGCCACTGGGGGAAAGTTGTGTGTGTGTGTATGTGTGTGTGTGAAACAGAGCAAGTGAGTGAGCCATAGAATTGTCTTTTAGTTCTGGCAGTGTTTTTCAGATCTTATGGATGTAGGAATCAAATAGCCATTCTGTAGTACTTGAAAGTACTGTACCAGCAGCTGTTTAGCTCTCCATCCAGTCCCCAGCCACACCGGGACCACAGCCTTCCTCACCCATAAAGATACTGGAGCAGCCCTGACCAAGGCCATGGACTCCATGAGGTGCCCTGTGGAGTTGGGTGTCATGCGGTGCTCTGTCACCACTGTCTTTTCTCTCTCTCAGATAACAATGTGCTCCTGTCCCTCCCAATCTCCACCCTTTTCTCTGTCATTCACCATCTACAGCCAGCTAAGCCTGTGCTGGATGGTCCTCATGTCACATAAAGTTCTCTCTATTGGCTCTAGTGGTCCCATTAAATGACCACATTACCAATAAGTATAAGAAGAGCGGTGGACATACAGCCGTGCGAAGGAGAAGGAAACTGTAGCTGTTTTGGAAATGAAATGAGATGCAGTCGAGAGCAGTGTATCAATCCTGAAAACCCTGGCAGTGCTCCTTAGATTGCTCCAAATCTCCATTCTCATTTTTCTTGATCATCTCATCAGAATTGCTTTTCTTTAAAATATATAAGAAATGTATATAACTTTGTTAATATTTATAAATTAATACTGTGAGAGTATCAAATCTTAATTTATTTACAGCAAATGTATTTAGCCCACATTATGAGTTTAATATAGCTTTGTTGGTTACCCTGGAAACCCCCATGAATGATGGTTATTTTTTGGAAAATGTGTTTCAGATTCCAAATATCTTCTTTTTACTAGCTTATGTACTAACATGCAGAGCCAGCTTGTGGTTCTGACTTTAAAAAAAATATGTGTATATATAATGTAATTCAAGGAGAAAACTACTCCTTTGAAGGATGTGAACTTTTCTTATAGAAGATTGATACTAATTTCATGTATTGAATTGAGAAAAGAAATGGAAGCAAGAGGGACTTACACTTATGTTTACGTGGCTTTTAAAAATTCCATTATGATGAGTTTTTAGTGCTAAAACATTTATTTAGAATGGAATATATATAGAAATTCCCATAATGGGAAAATCCTTGCCCATTTTAGATATTGCTGTGCTAGATCAGTGGTTCTCAAGCAGATGAGTGGGGACTCTTGTGCCCTGCAGACATGAGGGGCAGGTGCTCATGACGGTCATTGCTCATGACGGTCATTGCCTAGGGCTTATGAGGGGCCTTTATAAACTTCACTCTCCGCCTCACAAAAGCCAGGTTTTTGTTTATATCATCTGAGAATACAGGTTCCTTGATGGACACAATCAATTGGTTGGACGTAAGATACAAAATCATAATGAAAACAAGAGATTCTGTTTTTGATAATTTGGCTGTTGAGTTAAAACAAAAAAAAAAGTCCAAGTCCCAAGGGTATTTTGGGGAAGTGCAGTTAAATTGTTGCATTTCTAGGTTGGTGAGAATGAGGTGAATCATCAGCATTTGGGTCTCTTTAAGCTGTTTCATGATGGCGGACGGGGATTAACATGATGTCTCTCTGGAGCCCCAGCTATGGAGTCTGACAAAGCACTTTGAACCCAAGCTCTTTCAATGATTGCCTGTAAGAATGTAAGCATGTGAATTATTAATGGTTGTAGAATGGTATTTCCTGATGAAAATGTTGTAAACATTATATGAGATCATATATCGCCAGTGTCCAGCTCAATGCCTGGCACTCAATAGTAAGTCCTTATTAAAATTGTTCTTTGGTCTACCTAGCTTATCTTTATTTGTAGATATGAAGTATGTCGGGAAACACTTAAGAACATGTGTAGTCATGCTATTCTGGGCTAAGCAGGATTCATTTCTCTTTTGTTTGTCTTCCAAAGGAGTAGTCTGGGTGTAAATAATGACATCTGCCATTTATATAATGGAGCATGGTTTACAAAGGGCTTCCACTAATAACTTATTCAAATATGGCTTCTCCACATAGAACTAATTTAATAATCATCAGGCTAGTTCTGTTGCTGGTGTCTTGTCTGGGTTTTCTCTGAGGAAGTCCTAAAATCATCTGGCGTGGCCCCAGGTCAGTGAGCATCCACAGGTGGGAAGCCCAGGTAGCTGATTTTCACAGCACATCTCAGGCTGGTACGTCAGAGGAAATCTGTGTATACGGAAATAAAGGAAATATAAGTAGGTCATATTAGATTCCTGTTGCTGCTGTAACAAATTACCACAAATATATTCTCTTACAGTTCTGTTGGTTAGAAGTCTGACACAGGTCTCAGTGGGCTAAACTTAAAGTGTTAGAAGGGCTGTGTTGCTTTCTGGACGCTGTAGGGTAGAATTTGTTTCCTTGGCTTTTCCGGCTGCTAGTGGCTGCCTGCATTCCTTGGCTTGGGCCCATTGCTCCATCTTCAGAGCCAACAGCATTGCATCTCATTGACCCTGCTTCCACAGTCCCGATCTCCCTCTGACTTCCCTCTTCTGCCTCCCTCTTCCACTCTTAAGGCCCCTTGTGATTACACAGAGCTCACCCAGATAATCTAGGAAAATTGCTCTGTTTTAGGATCAGCTGATTAGCAAACTCAATTCCATTTGCAACCTTAATTTCCCATTGCCATGTAACCTAACATATCAGGACTTGAACGTCTTTGGGCCTTTTTTTTTTTTTGGAGACAGAGTCTTGCTCTATTGCCCAGGCTGGAGTGCAGTGGCGCGATCTTGGCTGTAGATTCAAGCAATTCTCATGCCTCAGCCTCCCCAGTAGCTATGATTACAGGCAGCCACTACCATGCCTGGCTAATTTTTTATATTTTCAGTAGAGATGGGATTTTGCCATGTTGCCCAGGCTGGTCTTGAATTCCTGAGCTCAGACAGTCCTCCCGCCTTGGCCTCCCAAAGTGCTAAGATTACAGGCATGAGCCACCACGCCCAGCCGTCTTTGGGCCATTTTCACACCTACAGCAGCAGGGGAGGGAGTTGACTGGCATTCACAGAATACATTACATAGAGCATGCAGTTAAAACTAGGCTCAACCTCTTGCTGGTGGAAATTAAGCAAGTTGCTCTATTCCCTTTGAGGAAAGCGGTCAGCTCAGCTGGACTCATTATTGGAAAATAAGTGCCTGGCTTTGCTTTTTATACACAGTGAAGCCTTTTCAAACTTGCTTTTCCCAGGCTACCCCTGCCTTTGCCACTCCCTTCCTCCCTGTACCTCCCAAGAGCCTCAGAATTCAGCCGGACATGAAACCATGATGGCTCATTTTTTACAGTTTCTACAATTCATGCTTTGGCAGTAGTAGGAGGATGATTTTTAAAATTATTGTAAAACAGCATAATTATTGCATTAAAATACAGTAGAAACCTATAGGAAGTCAGAAGTAAAAACCCCGTATTTCCTTTTGATGCCACCTCCTTGGAAGGAGCTACTGTGTGTCTCTTATGGGAAATTTGTACAGCAAACATATATATATTTATTTATTCTTTAACTTTTTTTATACCAGTGGAATCACAGTATGAATAATGTTCTGTGGCTTTTCAATTTGACTATATATCTTAGGTATCTTCACATGTCAGTATGTTGAGATTGTTTGCATTCTTTTGAACAGCTACAAAGCCATTCCAGTCTATGAATACATCTATGGAGTTATGTGCTATATTTTATTTAACTAGTAATTTATTTAACTAGACCCTAGGAGTGACATTTACGTTGTCTAGTTTTTCATTATTATAAATTGTCCTCTACATGTATTGTGTACACTTACAGAAATATATCTTATATAGGGAAACTTTCCAGCAGTAGAATTTAACTGAAATTCAGTTAACAAATGTGGGAATTTGAGGTTTGATAAGTATTACCACGTTCCCCTCCAAGATTAAGCCAAATGTATACTTTCTCAGCATTGTGTGAGGGTTGCTATTATCCTGTCTCTCACCTTTAAGGAATGAATGTCAAGCTCTTATTTTATTTCTAGTTTATTTTTAAGATAAATGGTATCTTGTTTTTAATTTCCCTCTTTATAATTATGAATGAAGTTAAGCATATTTTCACATTTATTAGCCATTCGTATTTCCTTTGTCTTTAACATCTTGTTCATAGTCTTTGTATATTTTTCAGTTGGGTTATTGGACTTCCTAATTAATGTTTTCTAAGACTTCTTTTAATATACCAAGCCAGTGAATTTTTAATAATGTGGAGCAAGTATTTTTCCACCTTTTGGGTGCATTTTTCGAGGTAAGAAGCAGTAACAACAATCATGATTATGTCCCCGCTGTAAAATGTTTTCTCATGAAGATCCCTTAGCTTGAAGCGTTTTGAGAGTCAGATTCCCCTTACATCCTTTTATAATTTAGCATTAGTTTAAAATTCAGCTCCAGGATTTTATGTGCTGCTGTCTAGGAACACCCACTGGAATGAGCCAGCAGGTGATGCTGTGTGTGGGCTGTTTTGTAGGGATGAACAGCAGCTATGGGAATGTACACTAACTGATATATATATACATTTATCCTTCCTGGAAACATCATCTAGCAAGACTCTAGCAGTCCTCTTATTAAGAGAACTGTACCGTGTGGAGAGGTAGTTTTTCTACCCTCACTTTCTTGCTGGTCTAGGTCCTTGCTTGAAAACAAAGTGAAAATATGTAGAGATGCATTCCATGGAGGTTCTGATTTGGACCTTCCATCCCCATCCAGGGTATGATGTTACTGGTTTTTAATGCAGTTTTATGCAGGATACTTGTCAAGTTGAAGAAAATATATTTATTCCTTAAAATGAAACACTTAATGACATAAAACTTTTAAAAGAAATTCAAAGACACTGGATTAAGTATAGCATGATGAAATATTCAGTTAAATATCAATTTCCAATAAAGTGTCACATACTCTGTTATTTTGAAACTTTTGAAACTCACATGAAGGATGAGTTTCATGATCCTGTTTTGTGAAAACGGGATGAAGATTGTGTTCAGGAGTAGAGAATTCTGTCAAAATCTCTAAATTGACAAATTCTCTAAAGTGACAGAAAACCTAGCTTGGAAAGTCATCATGGAGTTATTTTATGCTACAGAAATGGAAATTCTGGGGCTGGGCATGGTGGCTCATACCTGTAATCCCAGCACCTTGGGAGGAGGCCAAGGCAGGCAGATCACGAGGTCAGGAGATTGAGACCATCTTGCCTAACACTCTGAAACCCTGTCTCTACTAAAAATACAAAACATTAGCCAGGTGTGGTGTCATGTACCTGTAGTCCCAGCTACTCGGGAGACTGAGACAGGAGAATTTGCTTGAACCTGGGAGGCAGAGGTTGCAGTGAGCCGAGATCCTGCCACACTCCAGCCTGGGCAACAGAGTGAGACGAAGAAAAAGAAAAGAAAGAAAGAAAAAAAAAAAGAAATGGAAATTCTGTGCGACAGAGTGATGCAAACAAAAACTAGAATATGTAATATTTAAAGGATCGTAGGTCCTACCTGAGCACAGTTATGTCTTAAATTTCACCTTCTTTTTGTGCTAAATATAAGAATCCCACTGTTCTGATTATTAATAGTGCTACTACATACGGTTTGTGTTACCCCAGGATGATTACAGCTGTCTCACAAATTTCCCCTGGAAGTTTTCAGTGAATGAAGCATTTGAGAGTAGGACAAAGCAGAGCATGATAATGTGACAGTTTTTAAAGTAGAGGACATAGTGAGCCTCATTTGGATTTTATGGCAGTGGAATAATATGAAGAAAATACAAATTGCTACAATTACCCTCTTACATCCTGAGTATCATTTCACATCTGAGTAAAAGTACAGGGAAACCTATTAATATCCTATGTCACTGTGGCTAGAAAAGTGGACACACATAATGCAAATTAAAGAGAATAGAAAATGCTTGCTGTTTGGACCAAAAGATATTGAGTGGGATGTAGAGATTGTAGCTTTATAATGGGGCATTATTGGTGCCGCCTCATTGTGGAATTAAGGGCTGTGGTAGTTTTGCTCTTGGTTTATTTCTTTTCTTCTATGAAATGCTAGAGCCTGTTTTCTGCTAGATGCTTTCTTCTTGGTTTGGTAATATTTACAGAAATCAGGACAGAATAGGCGTATACCAGAGTTGTCTTTAAGAAAAATGAAGCCGGGCGCGGTGGCTCAAGCCTGTAATCCCAGCACTTTGGGAGGCCGAGACGGGTGGATCACGAGGTCAGGAGATCGAGACCATCCTGGCTAACACGGTGAAACCCCGTCTCTACTAACAATACAAAAGCTAGCCGGGCGAGGTGGCGGGCGCCTGTAGTCCCAGCTACTCGGGAGGCTGAGGCAGGAGAATGGCGTAAACCCGGGAGGCGGAGCTTGCAATGAGCTGAGATCCGGCCACTGCACTCCAGCCCGGGCGACAGAGCGAGACTCCGCCTCAAAAAAAAAATAAAAAAAAAAATAAAAAAAATAAAAAAATAAAATAAAATGAAAATCAGAGTACTTATGTCTAAAATTTTGAGGTTACTGTCCTTTTTGAATGGAAACATGCAGCCTTAAATGCACAAATTAGGAAAGAAGAAAGGCTGGAATATCAGTGATCTTAGAAAGCTAAAAAAAGAACAACCAATTATACCCTAAAAAAGTAGAAAGATGGAAATAATTAGGAGTAAAATTAATGAAATGTAAAGATATATGATAGAAAGGACCAAGAAAGGCAAAAGTTGGTTATTTAAAAAGACTGAAAAAAAATTCATGAACCTCTGAAAACGGGTCAAGAAAAAAAGAGGCACATTTTGGTCTCTGTTTTACATGTTACTCAGTGTTCATTGCTGCCTCCCTGGTCCATAAAGTGCCTTTAGTATGTTACTTTAGATTATCTTGGTGTCATCAAGCTTTCCCCAGCAGAGAACCACTTTGTTGTCTACTTTAAAGCGTAGTTGCCGGGCGCGGTGGCTCACAGTTGTAATCCCAGCACTTTGGTAGGCCGAGGCGGGTGGATCACGAGGTCAGGAGATCAAGACCATCCTGGCTGACATGGTGAAACCCCATCTCTACTAAAATATAAAAGTTAGCTGGGCATGGTGGCGGGCGCCTGTAATCCCAGCTACTCAGGAGGTTGAGGCAGGAGAATGGCGTGAACCCGGGAGGCGGAGCTTGCAGTGAGCCAAGATCGCGCCACTGCACTCCAGCCCGGGCAACTCCGTCTCAAAAAAAAAAAAAAA
>NW_016815892.1:1509064-1530375 GCF_001698545.2 Rhinopithecus bieti | reverse complement strand
AAAAAAAAAAAAAAAAAAAAAAAAAAAAAGGAAAGAATAAAACCTGAGCTTTGGGCTGTTTCTGATATTCCTAGCTCTTGATCTGCTTGTGGTACCAAATCACTGGTTTGAGAGTCGGAAGATAATGATCCAGAAATTACCTGCTGAAGCAAAACGGGGTGGTCTTGCTAGTTTTTGTCCCTTAAAGACTGCTACCCTGTATGTATTGATATGTGCCTGGCACAGGGAAAGTCCTCAATAAATATGCCTTCCGCGTGGCCTGGAGAGAACATTATAACATTATCAGAAGAGTTCTTAATGCATTTTGCTTTTTCCATTATTCATGATACAGTCCCTTTTGGCCTGCAAAGAATAGTAAATGCCTCTTGCTTCTAATGACTTGTAAATCAAAACTGTTCTGTGGTTTGCGATGCTCCTGGTTATTTCCTTTGTGTTATCGTACGCTTCGGAAATTTCCATTGGAGGGTATTAGTTGGGAATTTCCAGGTGAGAAGCATAAATGATTAAAATGGACAGATAAAATTCAAAGCTGGAGTTGAATGACTGCCTGGTGTGGGCAATGATGAAAATACAATCGCTGTTATCCAATCAAAGTTGATAGCTTTCTGAATCTGGGGGTCATCAAATGAAATTTCTGGAACCTTGTCTAATGTTGAGGAATACAATTTTCTTAAACTTGTGCCTACACAAGTTTATGAGAAAAGTTGTCCATATGTCTGTGTTTGGTTTCCCCTAGCATCTAGCCCAGAGCCATCTCCTCACTGGCCACCTAGGACTGGGTTTGGAGAATCCGAGGGGCTGGTAGCACACTGCCTGCGCTGCTCCCCCCCGCCCCGGGAGCCAGGCCCCTATCACGCCTGCTACTTTCCTCCGCTGTTCCTTGCAACGCCCGTGGCTGGGGATCATTAGAGCAGACCTTCTCAAATGCTAGGGGGCACCAAAATCTGCTGCAGGGCCTCAGGGAGCAGGGAGTTGCTGTTCACTGGGTATAGAGTTTGCTTTACTGGATGAAAAAGTCCTAGAGATCTGGTGTACAATAACGTTATTATAGTTAATACTCCTGAGCTGTACGCTTAAAAATGGTAAAACAGAAAAATATTAAGTTGGATATAAAGCGATACATTTGTCAAAATTCATGGAATGGTACAATAAGATTTGTATATTGTACCAAGTATAAGTTATAATTGTATTTCAATTAAAAGAATAAACAAACCCCAAACCAACAAACACTGGTCTCTGCCTTGCCCCCAGAGTTTCTGTGTCTATAGGTCTGGAGGGGGTCCCTAGACTTGCATTTCTATCCAATTCACAGTGATTCTGCTGCTGCAGGTCCAGGGACCACAGTAGACCTAATTTAGAGCCTTTCCCTGCTGCTACTCTGCATTCCCGCAGTGCTTTACATGCTTTCTTCTGTCCCTGCCATAGAGTTCAGGCCCATAACTGCATAATTTATGGGAAAAGCAAGACAGTCTAGCAATTAGTGGCATCAAGTATACAGTTCTGAAAGAATCACTGACGTGGTACCATCGACTTGAGTCTTGTGTTTCTTTCTGAATAAAGCCATTTACCATCTGCAGATCAGAAGAAATCCATCACCCAGCACAAAGCATAAATCAATAATAATTTAAACTGTGGATCTAGAAAGCCAGAATTCTAGTCTCGGCATGTACCCGTGCTTATGATAGAAGCAAGTCATAGGTAGTAGAATTCCTTTCCGTTTTTAGGCACAGAATCATTTTATTACTATTGGCTACCCCAACTACATCATTCCTTTATCAGTTTGTTTTTGAAGTGGAGGTGTTTGTAAAATTGTCCTTCGGTGTTTCATCAGGAATTTTAGATTTTGAAAATAATCTCCTCCCACTGAACTTTATATTACCAGGAAGTTAAGGAAAGATAGGCATGGCAGTAACATTCGAGTGATCCCAGTAAACTTCAGCGTGGGATTTAGAGGAGGGAGGGATTGCGCCTGCCCAGATTGTTAGCGCCAGCATCATGGCGCCCGTACGTACAGGTACATCACAATTGGCGGAAGGAGTAGAAATGGATTGGGAGGCCATCAAAAGTTAGAGCACCACTCTCCAATCAAACTTGGTGCAGTGATGAAAGTGTTTTCTTCCTACGCTGTCCAATATGGTAGCCACTAGTCTGAATGTGGCTAGTGCCATCAAGGAACAGAATTTTAAATTGTGTTTAATTTTAATTATTTTAAGTAGCTAAGCATGACTAGCACCTACTGGAGTAGACAGGGCAAGTCTAGAGAGTAGGGTGAGAAGTGAGTATACCGTCCTCAGTCTAGGCTAGAGGAAGTTTAGGAGGGGAGGGGAAGTATGGGTCAGATTGAGGAAGCCCAAAGTACTGGGCTGAGTAGACATTTTCCTCTAGGCAGTGGGAAGCAATTGAAGACTTTTTTTTTTTTTTTTTTGGACACATCCCTGAGGAGATCCTGAGAACGTGTGCCTGATTGAAGACTTCTGAACAGAGCAGTGGGTGTCTGGGGAAGAACGCTCTGGTGGTGTAGTACAAGACAGTGTAAGAGAAGGAGTCTGGAGCGGAAGGATGAGCTGGGAGGCTGGCAGGGCCCTACATTTATGTGACCAAAGCCTAGGGTGTGGTAGCAGCAAAGATGAGGAAAGGCAGGGATGGTGGGCCAGGTGGGTCTCTGGATGGGAGGGGTCCGGGAACTTGCAGGTCTCAAGCCTGGGTGACTAGGATGGTGCGCAGAACAGGAAGGGCAGGATGCGGCTGCTGGGCTCCTTTATCGAGTGCACGCAGGGCTGAAAGGAGGGGAGCAGAGATGAGAACAGCCCTTCTCCCAGCTGAATGCTGCCTGCCCATGTGTGTCGTCTTAGCTGTTTTCTGTTGCCCGTCGTGTTTAGTAGAATAATTGGATCTGCAGACAGTTTTGACTGGTCCATTTTGCCTCTCACTCCACCCCACTGCCTCTTGTGCTTTCTCTCTCTTTTCCTTACCTGCCTGCTGCCAGCTCCCTGCCTCCCCTCTGATTACTGCACCCCCGCAATAACTCACCATTTGATCTTCCACATACAGGAACTCAAAACCCAACTACTGTCTGCCCAGCAAGGCTGCAGGGTCCGGGGTGACCCAGGCCATGTCCTACACTGATTGTAATCCTCCTCTGCGCCTAACACAGAGCTTTACGTGTGTATTTACCCAGTAGAGGAGAAGGAAGGATGTCAAACATTTCACTACCACCGCCTAGTGTGTGTCGGTCTCCCTCACGCTGAACTGTGGCAGGAGTCTTCCAAAACTGCTCTCAGGGCCCGTCCCCGCTGCGTGCAATCATATCGTTGTTTGCTTAACCATTCGTCTCCTAGGGCCTGAGTTCTATTACCTAGCCTCCTCAGAATCTTCAGCAGTTCCTCATTTCCATAGGGGAAAGCCAGCTGTTTATTTCCTTTACTTATGCAACGAATAAGTCAATGTCAGATAGTATTTTTGTTGATAAAGCCACAGCAGCTAGCAAAACATTCATTTTGGTCCTGCTTCCTGTGAGCTGACTTTCTGCAAGGGGGAAGAGATGATAACTACACATATAATACAGTTGAGAGTGATCAATGCTGCAAGGAAAAGCAGAGCTAAGGAAGGAGCAAACCGTGGAGAGGGAGGAGAGGGAGTGGTGCTGGCCTAGATGGTCAAAGGCTGCTGTGGTGAGGGGACATTGGAGTTAAGATCTGAGTGAGGCTGGGTGTGGTGGCTCATGCCTGTAATCCCAGCACTTTGGGAGGATGAGACGGGTGGATCAGGAGTTCAAGACCAGCTTGGGCAACATGGTTAAACCCCATCTCTACTAAAAATATAAAAATTAGCCTGGCATGGTGGTATGCACCTGTAATTCCAGCTACTTGGGAGGCTGAGGCAGGAGAATCACTTAAGCCCAGGACGGGAGGGTTGCAGTGAGCTGTGATTGTGCCACTGCACTCCAGCCTGGGCAACAGAGTGAGACTCTGTCTCAAAATAAAAAATAAATAAGTAATATAAAATTTAAAAAGATCTGAGTGAAGTGAGGGGGAAGTGGATGAAGAAGACCAATAAGAGCAGGTGCAAAGGCCCTGAGGTAGGCCTCTGCTTCACGTGTTCCAAGAACAGAAGGTGGCTGGGAGGGGTGAGTAGGGTGAACAAGGAGGGGAGTGTGATCAAGCGAAGAGTAGAGGAGTCATGGGGCAACATTGTGTAGGGCCTCGTGGACCGCAGTCAGGACTTTGACATTTAGTCTGAGTCGAGGGGAGGGCTTTCAGCCTAGGAGTTATATGATCAACTTTATGATTTAAGATACCTTCCAGCTACTGTGAGGAGATGTAGACTGGGAGGAGGGGCAGGAGACTGACTGGGAAGCTGTTGCAGTAATTAGGAGAGAGAGGTGATGGTGGCTTTGCCAGGGTGGCTGAAGTTGTGAGAAACAATGAGATTCTAGATATAATTTGCAGAAGTTGCTGATGGATGTAGTGTGGAGCAGTGCATATGCAAGAAATTAAAGTCAAGAATGGTGCCAAGGCTTTTGGCCATGTGGTTAGAAAAGCAAAGCTGTTGTTTACTGAGATGAGGAGGATCATATTTTGGAAGTATGAATTGAAAGGTCTGTTTTAGACACAATAAGTCTGAGATGGCCATTAGGTGATGTGTTTTCTCTTCACTGCTGTAACAAATGATCATCGACTTACTGATTTAAAACAACACTAATTTATCATCTTATAGTTCCATGTAAGAATTCAGACACGGGCCTCAGTGGGCTAAAATCAAGGTGTTGGCAGGGCTGCATTTCTTTCTGGAGGCCCTAGGAAAGAATTTGTTTCCTTGGCTTTTCCAGTTTCTAGAGGCTGCCCACATTCCTTGGCTTGTGGCCCCTTTCTTCATCTTCAGAGCCAGGAACGTTGCATCTATATTCCTCTTTCTGACCACAGCCTGGAAAGATTCTCTAAGTTTAGGGATTCATGTTTTTACATCGAGGCCACCTCAGCAATCCAGGTTAATCTCCTCATCTCAAGGTCCTTAACGTAATCACGTGTGTAAAGCCCCCTTGTCACTTAAAAGTGCCGTATACACAGGTTCTGGGAATTAGGACGTGGGCAGCTCAGGGGTCTGCTGTCCTGCCCACCTCGGTTAGCTAAGAGGGGAGATGTTGAATAGGCCACTGGGTGCACAAAGCTAGAGTTCAGGGCAGAAGGCTGAACTTGAGATACACACTTAGGAAATAAACATTTAGAAATTATTGAAAGCTGTTGGATCAGATGGGCTCTCCAAGGGAATGAGTCCTATTATAAGGGCAAAGCCCTGTGCTTGGCATCAGCTGTACTTCCCTGCAGGAAGCTTCTCTTCATCCCTGACTGGCATCATTTCTGCTGTTGGACTGTCCCCTCTTTCTCTTGGCTGCTTGAAGCGCTCCTCTTTGGTGACACCCAGCCCAGAGTCTGCCTTCTCTGTGTGAGCCCCTCTGATCACCCTGGCCACACCCTACCTCCTGGCCTTTGCTATTTGATTTTGTATCATATATCCTTTCATTTATTTTTCTATTTTTGATGACATTATTGAGATATAATACACATGCCATACAATTTATCCATTTAAATTGTACCAACCATTTGGTGGATTTTAGTATATTTACAGGTATATGTCACCGTCACCAGTCAATTTTAGAACGTTTTGATCACCTCAAAAACCCTGGACCCTTTAGCTGTCACCCCCGTTCCACCCGTCCTCACAGCCCCTACAACCACTAATCTATGTTGCCTGTCTTGGATGTCTCATAGAAGTGGAATCGCAGCACTTCTGTGACTGGCTGTCCTTTTAAATCTAGATTTTTGTCCTTGCACACTCAAGTTTCCCACACTTTCTTTTTGGTTTTATAAATTCATTCCTTTTAATAACTTACTGTACATCTGTTGTAAACCGTCCTTTGTGGTGGAATTCTAGAAATGAAGCCCTCAATTAGCTAGGATTCCTCCATCAAAGAGTTCCAATTAAGGTAAGCTGACAACCACGTGGCCACTGCGTTCCCCTCCTGAGCCTCTGGCTGATATTACTAGTTGATCACAGCTTTCTTTCTCCTCAGATTTGTAGATGGCCTCTACGTCCACCTCCACCCATGGCCCTGAGTAGCCAGCCCCAAATAATCAATTTCTTTGCCAAAAGAGGGCTGACATTTCTGGTCCAGTTGGAAAGTAGGTGTGCACTTACATAAATCCACTTTGCTAAGTGCCAGAATGGGCATGTCCGAAGCACCTAGGAACAGATGGTAGGATTAAGTCTCCATCTCTGTGAAACGTGGTTGAACTAAGTCTCAAATGTTGAGTTGAAACTTACAGTCTGAAACTTACTAGTCTCCAGGGCTAGGAGAAAGAAAGATCCATGTACTCCTTCTCAGCCAGAACACCAGCCCGTTGAATGCTGAGACCATATCTTAAGCAAATTTCTAGCTTCGGTATCTAATGTGGTGCTTTGTTACCTGTGGTCGTTGGAGGTGGCTAAAGTGATAGTAACCCTTTCAGACCCAGTGCTTGCTTACCATTAAACCTACCCTTATGCCTTTATGTCTAAACTCATTGCGTTCTCTCTTATCAGAGCTCCAGGAAGGCTAGAATGGGGTCTTGAAGGAGTTTCTTCCCTGCCTTTCCTAGGCCTAGAGAACTCGAGTAGCTGTGGATGGCAGGTTCGGATAACAGGTGTGGATGGCTACTGCTCCTGTCACCTCCAAACCACAGCTGGTCCTCTGGGGCCGGTTGCTGGGATACTATCTCTAATTCACTGCACTTGCTGCTTCGTGTTTGTCTTGCTTAGTTCACACATTTGCATGTGATCTTGATTGAGACATATTTCAAAGTTCTCTGAATCCTTTCCTAGTGTAGCTCCAGACCAGGGAAGGGTTGTTTGCCTTGTGGTCAGGGCCCTGCAGCCCCAAAATCCTCAGTGGGGAAGGCCTAGCAGAGGAGCTTGGGTGGCATCAATTCAGCTTTGAGAGGGAAGCTGCGGGGGAGAAGGGAGCAGCACAAGTAGGAGGATGCAGGAGCTTTAGCAGCAACCTCAAGTCAACATACCATTGTGTGCCCAGTGCGAACGTCACAGGCCTCATCAGAGCATGGCTGTTTACCAAGCACTTCTTGTGTGCCAGCCACTACAGTGTTCATTGCTTTGTACGCTTTGCCTTGTTGAGACCTAGAGCAGGCCTCTCAGATGTGAGAGGTGGTACCATGTCCATTTTAGAGACAGAGAGATTGAGCCTTACAGGTGGGGCATAGCGTCTTTAGGATTTATCACCAGGACTATCTGCAGCCGGATCTCCACGCTTTTCTTTTATGCATCACTGTCTCCTAAAGCTGTGGTAGTCTCTGATTTCGTGGCCTCTTCCTTATCCTCACTATGACTTTTATCCCAAATACTCATGAGCTTCCTGTGATCTGTGCTGCTTGTGCAACATCAGAATAGGGACCATGGAGACCTTGGTCCCACGATCATAAACGGCTTTGCTTTCAGGGTGTCTTTCAGAGCTCTTGGCTGTGTTAGTAATTCAGTGCTGGATTTGGTTTTAAAGTGCTAGCATTTTGCTCATTGAGATGCTGTAAAGCGCCTGACACGGTGTTTGGCACTTAGCAGGCCCTCTCTGTCTTGTTGGGGCCCTGCCCTTTCCCTGCTTTTCCAGGCAGCAGGCTGATGCTAAGCTTGATTTGCAGCCTCTGGGATTCTGCACGCTGGCATTCGGTATTCACGCTGGCACACTCCAAAAGCTCAGCTGCAAAATTGCTGCCTACCCCTTCATTTGCTGCTGCTTCTTCCCTTTTCTTTTTCGTACTTTCTTTAGGTTTTCTTTGCTATTTCTTGATTTCTGTTTTTTCCTTTCGTTTAAAAATAGCTAGACTCTGGTTTCTAATCAGAAACGTAGAAATGAGACAAAGACATGCTGCTATTTCCTGTGAATGCTTCCCTCGAATGTTTTTAAAGGAATGCCTGTTGAATCCTCTCGATGTAATTGTTCCCTGTTATCTTGGCTGATGACAAATGCCCCCACTCTCTCCCCTCCCAAGAAGTGACTTCCTTCTGCCTTCCAGGGTGTGTTTTATTTAAAACTAACCTTTCTGCAGGTCGGCCCCTTTGCTCAGGAAGAGCATCTGTCCTTCCAGTCTATAAGAGCCAAGTGTGGTAAATGTGTGTGTATGTGTGGTTAGAGCCAGCCAGCCAGCTCATCCCCTGGGAGGCAGCAGGAGGATTGTGATGTCAGTGACGACAAACTCAGCATCTCCAAAAGGCAGCTGGGACCAGCTTGCTGTGTGGACATGCGCGTACTTGTACCTGTCAAGGATAAGATCCAGCTTCTCCATCGGGTTCCCCTCGCAGTGGCCTCGTTCTTGAATCTACCTCCAAATGGCAAGATAAGGTCCCCTAAATTCGCTGGTGGCCTTTGAAGCACAGTTGGTTGCCTGGCTTTGGAAGTGGCTACATGTAGAGGATAGTATATGTGCAGGAGCCTTCAACAGCTGCCCTGCAGCAGGGCCAAGGGGCACCAACTATACCAGACACCAGCTGAAGACATGTGTCCACAGCTTCTGTCTTCGGCATGACTTCTGACCAGAGTGGAACATCCACCCGTTCAGCTGAGATACCCTCTACCCAGCAAAGATGGCCTACTTTTGGAGAATTAGACACAGCCACCAAAAAGACGCTTCCGGAGGAGAAATCTCACCTGTGCAGTATGTGGGAAGGACAGTAGGTTCATCAGGATCAACCATTTTGCATTCATATGACAAAACTTTCCATCTCTGTGTCCTCAGGGGAGACACTTTTTCCAAGCATGTAGTAGTGAATGCCTTGCCCTTGGTAGTCATGTGATATGAGTTTCTTACTGGAAATGGGGACAAGAAGGCCAAGTGAAATTTCCTGAATTGCTGGCCATCTTTGTATACCCTGGGCTATGCTGATGTTACTGACATATGTACGGAGTCGGCCTGGATCTTCAGTTGTGGCTATGCCAGTTTTCATGACCTTTGCCTGTTAGATGGGGTTTCTTAAGATATGAAATGTCACTGATTGCATACTGTGAGGATTATGTAATGATGGTGATAATTTGGTTAAATATGCTGTACATATTGGAATGAGAAAATGGCTAGAGATAAAAATCCTTGGTTTTATGGATTCTGTACTGCAGCAGTAACACTATTATTGTTAGAACTGAAGGTCAGGTGCGGTGGTTCATGCCTGTGATCCCAGCACTTTGGGAGGCCAAGATGGGAGGATCACTTGAGGGCCAGGAGTTTGAGACCAACTTTGGCAACATAGCCAGACCCTGTCTCTAATTTAATAAAAAATTAAATTTTTTTAACTAAAAAAAGACCTGAAAAATGGATTCAGGAATTGGTCCTTGGGCACTTGCTCCTCATAGACACTGAGACCCCTTGGTTTCTCTTCTGCAACTCACTGTGTTTCTTGATTTATCCCCTTTGTCTTCTACGTGCCTACTCTTCCAATCTCTCCAGTTGCTAGCTTCTGTGTCTCAACTCCACACTCTTTATTTTTCTAGAACCCCTTATTTCCTGACAAGCCAGCTTCTGTTGACTCTTTTCCCCTAGCAAACATAAGTACACTTGCCCCCGTGGCCATTGTTGCACGTTATTGCCTGTTCTGTGTAGTTATGGAATTGAGAAATAATTTGTCTATAAGGGGATGTCATTCCATTCCCTGGTTACTTCTTTGCCATGCTGCTGTGTACCTGACAGTTCTCTTTTCTGAGAATATCTGAGCATGGTGCTTTGGGTCTTCTCACCTACTGCCTGCATTTCTGTGACCCTCAGACTACCAAATTTTTTTTTGACATGGCTAGATTTCCCCATAAAGATACTATCTAGATGTGTTTGGTCTTGTCACTCAGTGCCAAGGTTTTTTGGTATGGCTCAGTTCACCCCAGTGCCTCCTTGCCAGGTTAACAGTGTGTAGGGAAAGTTGCCAGGCTTTAAAAATGATTGAACTGCAATATGCTTGCTGCTAAAAGAGAATTTGATGTTCATGCTCTAGCTGGCTTTATTGTCTGTCCTTGCCATATAGGTTTTCAGGAAAGTTGCAGGTCACTTGAGCTCAGTAGGTGATGTTTTTCTGTTGTAGATATTGTCTGTTTATTGGATACTTATTTACTTGGGCATGAGATGGCTTTAGGAATCCATCTTAATCCTTGCTAGAGTAGACCCTCTTACCCCTGCATGTCTGTGATTCCTGGTTTGGCACAGAAAAGCTCCCTGTCCAAAGGCAAAATGCACCTTGAATGGTTAGGTAATGGAACCACGCAGGCTTCTGCCATGATGTCTTAAATCTAACCAGTAAGGATTCAGTCCTCTGAATTAAGATATTAGGTTATAAGACCGTGTACAAATAAAGGAGACGGTAGTAGATCAAACTGCTTGTGTTGACCCCCCACTATCTGAAGGCCAGATCTAGGTTGAGAGAGAAGACAGGTCACTAAAGCAGGAAGGATGGGGTGGGGTAGGAGTCCTCCGTCTGAGGAGGGGAAAGCAGGAGTGGAGTGCCAGGAAAGAGAGTGCCTTTGGGGACATGGGTGGAGTGAATGAAGCCTGTGACAGGGAAATGAGTGGACTCTGCAGACAAATGTCGATTTCATGGTTTTTCCTGGCACGGACCCAAACTGTAGTTACATTACGTATATGTATTGAATAAAAAGATTGGCATTTCAGTCGTGCTTGAAATTTGCATTTGTATTGAAGAATTAAGATTTTTGTTTAAGAGATGAAAGCAAAGCTAAATGTTTCTCCCACATTGGTGTCCCCCATTGAGAAGACTGTTGGACCACACAAACCTAATACACATCACAGGTGTGCCTCCTGGCTTTGGCCTCGGTGGCCATAGCCCCATATGCCTGCTTCTCCTAATAAGTAAGAAGCAGAGGCCTGCGGTTAAGGGCCGGGTAACATCTGTAGATGCTGTGACTGTCTTGGATAGGACCATTCCCAGCCCAAGAGCCCATCTCTCACATGGTCTCAGCCTTTGGTCCTCGAGAGGCCAGAGGTCAGTGAAGGGGCAGAGACCCTTCTAAGTATCCAGGGGGAGCTATGGACCCCTCTTTAGAAAAATGCCCAGACTTACAGTTTTTACATAAAATTTCAAGGATGGGGGTGGATATTTTAAGGGCTGTCCCTGGGGCCCAGGCCAAGAACCCTTGCTCTGGGCACAGGTCACTGTGGGTCACCAGGGAATGTCCCTAAACCCCAGCCTGCCCGTGAAGCTTTTTCCTGCCCGTCGAATTTTCGCTTATCATTCTCCCCATTTGCTAATAGGCACAGTTGCTTGATTTTTGTAGCACCATATGCCCTGAGGTGCTTGTGTGGTAGAAATATTGAGTCATAATTTCTGTTTTTATTAAAATCTTATTTTTTCAAAGGCTGCTGCTCTTTAAAACATATTTTAATTCCATTTTATCTTCAAGTTTACATACATTTTTGTGACTGGGCTGGCTTATTTGCAAAAATCTCAGGGGATGGGGATCTGAAGATTCTTCTGCTTAAGTCTTGTAAATTCTCTCAGCATTATGAAACCATTTCCCACGTTCATATTTTCAGAGATGGGGGAACACTGTTCTGCCATTTTTGATGACCTTGAGACAGCTGTTATTGTTTTATAAGTGAAAATTTGCAGAGATTCAGAGAGGGGAGGCGTGCAGGGACTCCCAGGAGACAAGTGGGACTTTGTCAGAGAAGGGGGGTATGGATGTGGATAAGCATGGGGACCTGATTATGGAAACCAGCACTTGGAGAGGGTGACAATTATCAATCTCTTTGAATTCCACATCAGAGTAGTGGAATCAACAAACCTTCGACCCTAAAAGGGAAGGAGGTTTTGTGTCTTTAAAACTCCATCAAGACCTGTCTCTTCAAACCCTCCATTCCTTGCCGTGGATGCCTATGTGGGTGCTTTGTGGATGCCAGTAGATTGGCATTTACATTGCCACGGACCTATTTCAGACAGAGTTGACCTGTTGATGACTCCTACCTTTCCATCCATGTACCCCCAAGTTGGACTGCGATGGGGGTTGGGGGGGTCTTCTCTTTGTGCGGATGGACTGAGCTGCAGTGTGGTGGATTGAAAGTGTGTCCTCTAAGATGTTTACTGTCAACGTGGTGTATGAAACCAGCTTAACTCTGATTATTTACTTGAGGCTGGGTAAGGGAATGTTTTACAAATCACATTGGGAGAAAAAGGGCAAGTTCTCAGAGGCTGTGGGAGAGAAAACAGTCCTAGGTCCTTGTTTAAGGTTGGGGCATGGCTTCCTCAGGATTTGTGCCACCAAAGGGCAGTGTGCCAGGCTCCCATGGCCGTCCTTCCCTGGGCGGGACTCCAGGGCCACCAGTCACCCTGGATGACTCAGCTTCTGGGGCACCTGTGCCAGCCTTAATTTCCTCTGCTGGAGCCAGTGACTTTGAGAGGAATCGTCAGACACAGAGGACGTGCTATTGATTTCCAATGGGAAAGGCTGGAGGGGTCTGTGTTCACATTTATGTGTGTACTTAGTATCATGCGACTGGATCTTGTGAAAGACTTTCTGGCTACTGGAAGGCAGGGACAAGCTGGATTGAATTTTCGAGTAAGGCAGACAGCAGGAGGAGGTGTGGTCCCCGAAGGTCTGTAAACACATCACACTGAGTGTAGCAGTGAGTGGGAAAGATGAGGATTTCCCCTGCACTGGCTTGTGAGCAAATAGGAAATCACAGCTTTAGAAGAATGAATCATTCTTTGCTTCATGAAGTTTATGGCAGCCTCAGTGGAGCAATTGATTCAGTATGCAGTCCATTCTTTGTGAGAACAGCTAATTTCAAGCAGAAAATAATTGCCCGCAAAATGGAGCTACCTTTCCTGTTGAGATGTTTAAGGACTTTGCAGCCCACTCCACCTGTTGGATACACTGTGGTGGTTGGATTTCACTTGTTTTTGATTGTCCTTTTTCTTCCCAAAGTAGAATGCCCAGACACTGCCCTCTCCTCCCCCAGCTGGTGCTGGGATGAGAGGAATTCTGCTAATACAGATTACTGCCCCCCAGGTCACTGCAGAGGAAGTTGCAGCTGGAGCACCTTTGCCATTGGGAGGGATTTGTGTCTCAGCTCTCTGACTTCCGTAGCGTAGACTGGAAATGGAAGCTCACAGGGAGCTGAGACAGCCACCCACTTTGAAACTGACCTGAGATCCAGAAGAGGCAAAAGGGAGGAGAGCCAGGAGGACAGGCTGGTGGAAGGGAGGCCCTGCTAATCTTAGCGTTTGCCATTCAAGCTCATAGCAGTGGTGGCCTTGGCAGCAGCAGCAGTCACGCAGCAGCACGGGGTGTCATGAGGTGGAGCTGGAGGAGACCCCCAGGGCCACTGGCTGTAAGTGCTGGGTTCCTGTGTCCTTCTACCCCTGACTTCGAGTGTAGAATCAGGGTAACTCACAGCTCAGACTTCCCTGTGGCTTCTCTTCTCAGGGTTAGCACAGGTAAGGACTCCTCAATTATTTCAGCATAATCTAGCAAAGCAACTTGCCAATGATGTCAGATAATACCTATTATGAGGTGGCTAGAGAACTGGGCACATAATGAAAGAAAACTTAGCTTTCGGCTGGGGGAATATCCTGTGGGCTTCACTGAGACCTTCCCAACCATCTCTTTCGAATTGGGATTATTTAGAGCTGATTGAGAACACCTTAGGAGTATGTCTATGGAAAATGTCTCTTTATGTTGAAGTTTTAAAAATGCCTACCCCAGGAGGGAAGGAACACCATTATTACCTCTCTTTGGAATGTTGGAAAGGAATGGTCAGTGGGTATGTAAGGCCGGACAGTTTTAAACACCTTGACCACTAAAATAACCTTTGTATGTTAGAAGTGCCTGTAGATATAAAATGATTCTGTCTAATGAGGTTAGTAAATTGTTCGTTTTTTGCATGAACATTTGGACAAGTCTGTATCCTTTCATATTTAATACCTTTGAGCTTCTGAATTTCTGTATATTATGTCTGACCTGTTTTTGGTAATTGGAAAGAAATGTATGATGTTCTGTGCAGAGTGCTTTTGCTTATATATAAGCAAGCATCATAAGAACATAGGTAAATGTGGAGTGTGGAATGTGGAGACTTCTTTCAATAGAATGCTGAGGGCAAGTTTACCTTGTAGCCAGAGTTCTTAACACTTGGATATTGGAAAATTTTATGTGCAGTAATCCCCTTGCCCAGTTTAGTAAGTTGCCTGTTTTCTATGTAATGTGAAAAAATGGAATCGAGTGATTGAATTAATAAACTTGCATCGAGGAAAGCAGGGTCTGTTGGCCAGCGTGAATCCCAGTAGTATTATAAAGTTTCAGGAGTTTTGCCTTACATTTTCATTTGGTGCCTTCCTCCCTAAATTAATGCCAATTCTCAGCCTTTTCTTACATCTGGTAGAGTAATCCTAATTGATTTGGATAGA
Organism: Rhinopithecus bieti; assembly: GCF_001698545.2. Classification (NCBI taxonomy): domain Eukaryota; kingdom Metazoa; phylum Chordata; class Mammalia; order Primates; family Cercopithecidae; genus Rhinopithecus; species Rhinopithecus bieti. Next base: position 1,515,936 of record NW_016815892.1, on the reverse strand, counting down.
AATAGTCTTTGAGCACATTTTTCCATAAATAATTTTAGTTACTCCCTGGATAATCCAACTTTTACTTATAAACAGAAAAATTTATATTAGATATGAAGTGGCCTGGGTCGTGCAAGTTAACAGGAGTTTAACTTTGGTAAACTCCTACTTGCTAATACGCAAAATGAAGGGAACTCATACCCATATACTATAGTTAGTTTCTTAAAGAACAGGGAGCTATTTTGTCAGGGGAAGTCACTTAGGCTCACTAATTGGGGAAGACGGGAGAGATGGAAGGGGATATGCAGCGTCCAAGGCACAGGGCCGACCCCCAGGGGACTCATTTGCCCCATGGCCAACAGGACTGGGTCACAGAGGAGCTCTGCCCGGGACAGGATTGGGTTTCTTCTGTCATTGCAAAACATATGAATTCATACACTTTATTTCTAACTTCTGTTGGACCAGCTGGTGATTTTTATTGATTATTTCATTTTAGCCAAACTCAGGCTCTGAATTGGTTTTGTCCGAAGATGAAAAAAGTGACAATGAAGATAAGGAAGAGACGGAATTGGGCGTTATGGAGGATCAGCGTAGTGTAATTCTTCATCTCATTTCACAACTCAAACTTGGAATGGATTTGACCAAGGTAGGTTGGCATGTCCTCCTGGATTTGTGGTCAATTGTTGGGGTTCTGTCTATCCTCAAGCCTTCTCTATGCACATTCTTTTCATTGTGGTGAGATTGGAGAAGTAGAGTGGGGAAAAAGGCCAGCATTGCTTTCAAGTATAGATATTCCAGGTATAATCTGAAAGGACATTTTTGTACATAAATGGTAATCCTTAGGGCTGGACAGCCTTGCATTTGATTCTCGGGAGGAGGTGCTACTCTACAAGGGCAGGGAGAGCATCAGAAAAAGCATATGAGATGGTATGGAAAATTCAAGGTACTATTTCTTTGTTTCTTGCTGTGTTCTAGAGATAATTGTAGGTGGCCTATAGAGATGACTATGACACAGTGGCCATAGAGGGAAAAGATGGGGAAGGCAAATGGTGGCGCGGGAATGAGGCCACTCTGCACACCCAACCTCATGACTGGCTGAGGGCTGTAACCCTTAGCTGTAACCGCTGGTCCCCAAGGGTAACCTCGTTGGTGATCCGAATCTCATTGCCATAGGTAGAAGTGGAACCAACTCTTCTTGGTGCTCAGTGCAGGCAGGATGCTTCCTGAGGAACCTCACCAAGAGTACCCGTGTCCTACCACTAATGTCATGGAGAGGGTCCCACGTACGTTACGCCTCACCTCTAGTCAGTAGCTTCATTCCGGAGGCAGGCAGGAAAGGCAATTTTGTATGTAGCTGAAAGGTTGTGTGGTGTCATTGGGGCCATTGTTAGGTGGTAGAAAGAACCTGGAGTTCATCCTTCCTGGGTTCCACTCCCAGCCAGTTACTCCAGTTGGGAGCCTTCCTGGCACGGTGGCATGAGAATCGCAGGAGGTGTGCAGAGGACCTAACCCAGTGCTGAGCTCCTAGCAAGTGTGTCACCATCTTATCCTTATGAAATGCTATGTTATGTGGTTTGACTGGTGGGGTAGAGGAGCAGCTGTCACACAGACAGACAGACATGATCTGCGGGGTGGGTGTGCCAGGGAAGGAAGTTCTAGATTCTGAAGGCCAGCTAGAAAAATGTGGATGTCAGAGCCACTGAAGGCACAGCCTGGGGAACAGCCCTAAGGGCAGTTGGCTTGGTTGGCCACAGTGAAGGCTGTGGATTCCACAATCTCATCTCGGACTAGGCAGGGGGCCAGAGAAGAGAGAGGGAAGTGGCAGGAGTGTGAGGAATTCTTTGAGGAGGAAGATGACAGAACAGAGTGACTAACCATTTATAGAAGATAGGGGAGAGACTGAGGAGATGGGAGCCTCTCAGATGACAGACAAATCTTTTCTTTGAAGTGTTTCCATGGGTTTGAATGTGAGTGTGTCTGATATTCTGGGAGACTGTGCCACTTTAAACAAAACAGTGGGCCCACACAGAGGACACCAGACATAGAAATTTCCTTCTTCGCCATCCTCCACCCTCTGTGTGGCTGCTTCTGTTTTGCACGCCAAGCTATGACGACCTGTTCTCCATGCTGCTGCCTTCCCTTCATTTCAGTCCTCATTGTTTTTCAGCTACAGGAGTCATTTAAATGCTTGACTTTTAAAAGATACCCATGTTTTATTCTTGTGGATTGTGTAGACACCCAGACGGAGCTTGAGTTAAAGTTTGATGAAGTGTGGATGATGATAATGTATACAAGTACGATCTAAAATCACAGTGTTTCCAAACTGGGTCATGAACCATTAGTGGGTTGTGAAACCATTTCTAAAGAATGAAATAAAATACAGAAGAAAATATCAGAGCATTCTGCACATGAAACCTAGTTCTTTTGATACATGTGTACTGGGTCACGATATAAAATATATTCTTGTTGTGGATTTTTTTTAATGTTTATAAAACTCAGACCTAGAATCATGAATGACAGAGGAAAGAGATTGTAAGAGAAATTGAAATTGCCAAGGTCAGATATGGAGAAGCAAGAAAATGCTAAGGGGACTATATTATGGCAAGCTGAGTGTCTGAGCGACTTCATGTTATTCCTGTCTTGGCCTAAAATAAAGAAATATCGCCACTGTGCCTTTCGTGTTTATTATTGTTTTATTAGAATATGATTGTTTTGCATTTTCAGAGTGACGGCCTCTTCCTGAAAGAGCAGACATTGCATTTCTCGCAATACTCAGTTGAGTACCTGAAAGAATAACTATTCTTGTCTAGAGTTTATTAACTTACTTTACTGGGAAGACTCTGTCATTCAAAAACCAAAGGAAGACTTGACAAACTGAAATACTTGTGAGAGAAAGAGGCAGAACTGTTACTATCCTATGTGGTTTCTTGGCTTCTGTTGCCCTGCATTATAAAAAGGTTGATGAAATTTCCTCTCTCCTTACTGTTCCCTTTTCTCTTCTTGGCACTTGTCCATGTCATTAAGTTAACCCTGTACTAAATAAGCAAGCAGTGAAAAAACTTAGCCAGAATGGAGTATCTGATGAGCAGGCACCCTGGAGACAGAATCTTCTTCACCTCAAGGATGAAGGTCTAGTCTCTCTCCAAAAACAAGTATACTTCCGTATCCCTGAGGATGTGCCAGTGTTGGCACATTTGTGAGTCGTGACCAGCCCAACTGGGCACGTAGTGCTGTATCTTGCCGTGTTTCACTGTGGTTGCCAGACAGGGCCAGGTTCATGGATGTTTGACCTGTGAAGTTGCTCAGCACCCCATGCTCGGAAGGGCTCCATGCTTGGATTAATACCCTGCTATCACTGTCTTGAAATTCTCAATAATTTTCAAATAAGGGGACTTGCGTTTTCACTTTCCACTGTGCCCCACACAGCATGTAGCTTCCTGCCTCCAGAAGCACCCTTGTCTGCCCTCTTTGCTCAGGGTGGCACCATAACTCCAAGTTAGTGGTGACTACCACCACTGGATAACCCATTGTATTTCCACAAATTGTGGGTAGCCTAGAAAAGAAGAGAGGATGGAGGAACCACAGTGAGGTGGAGGGTCACCAAAGGTCTGGAGTGTTGTGCATGCTGGTGAGTTGAACCTGGAGTGGGTGTTAGGATCAGGTCCTGCAGAGCCTATGAGCCATGTGAAGGGGACAAACTTGATCCTGAGGGCTATGGGAAGCCTTGGAAAGTTTGAGCGGGAGGCTGAGGCAGGAGAATTGCTTGAACCCGGGGGGCGGAGGTTGCAGTGAGCCGAGATCATGCCATTGCACTCCAGCCCGGGCGACAGTGCAAGACTCTGTCTCAAAAAAAAAAAAAAAAAAAAAGAGGAGGAAGCTACTATGGTAACCCAGGTGAGGTGCTGGTGGCACAGTGCTAGTGGCTGATTCTGGATGTGCATAGAAGATACTGCCAACAGGATTTGCATATGATGTGCAGTATGAGAGAAAGAGAGGAATAAAAGATGACTCTAAAGTTTTGGCCTGAACAGCTAGAATAATAATTATTATTAATTGCTATTTGTTTTATTGTTTTTTAGTTTTTGTTTTATTGTGTTTGTAAATTTTGTTTTATTCTTTTATTTCTGGCCTGAACAGCTAGAATAATAAAAATTATTGCCATTTGTTTTATTGTTTTATTATTAATTGCCATTTATTATTAGTTGCCATTTGTTTCAATTATCTATTGCTGGTAACCACCCCCAAATTTTTTTTATTCATGGTTATGCAATCTGGAATGGGCTCAGTGGGGCAGCTCTTATGCTGGTCTTGCCAGTGGTCACTCATGCCTGTTGTTCGCTGGTGAGTTGGACTTGGCCGGAAGAGCTGGGCTCTTCTTTCTTGGTGAAGTCTTAGGACCTTTCTCTCTCCGTGTGTTCTTCCCACATGGTTTCTCCATCTGGGTCGCCAGACTTCTTAAATAGCAGCTCAAGGCTTCTAAGATGGCAAAAGTGGAAGCTGATAAGCCTTCCTAAGACTTAGGCCCCAAACTGGCGCAAGATCACTTCTATTTTATTGATTAAAGTAAGTCACAGATCCAGGCCAGATTGAAGGAGGACTATGCAAAAGTGTAAATTCCAGGAGGTGTGGTTTATTGGAAGTCATCAATGTAACAGATTACCACTCCATTTTATGGAGGAGGAGGAGACTAGGGAAGAACAGGTTGGAGATGTTGGGGCTATCACAAATCCAGTCTTGGATCTGATTAGATCTGAGATATCCATCCACTAGGCATTCAAGAGGACATGTAGGCATTTGGATGTATACAAATCTGGAGTTCATGAGTGAGGCTCAGGTACAAGTTTGAGAGGAAACAATGTATAGATGGTGTTCAAAGCCATGAGGCTGGATGAGTTTCTCTAGAGAATGAGTAGAGACATGGGGAAAAATATCCAATTACAGGGTCCTGGGATATTCCAACATGGAGGGGTCAGGGAGATGGGAAGAATCTAGCAAATGAGATTAAGAAGGTTCAGCCAGTGAAGTAAGATAGAAGTCGGAGGAGTGTGATGTGGAAGCCACATGAAGAGAGAGTATCAAAAAAAAAAAAGAATTGATCAGCTGTGTTAAATTGCTGCTGATGGGTCCAGAAAGCTGGGGCCTGCAAATGGACCCTTGTATTAAGTCTGATTCGAGTGCATTCAAGGGAGAATGGGAAAAAATGTGGTATAAAGACAGGGAGTAAAGATAGCTCTTTAAAGAAACTTTGATATTAAGGGAACAGAAAATTGAGTGGAAACTGTAGGAGTATCTGAAATTAAGGGAGATTTGGTTTCTTAAGATGCTTGAATGCTGATGGGATTAAGAGACAGAGGAAAAAATGCTGCAGGAGAGAGGAAGCAGATGAGTACAGGAATTTGAGGAGGTGAGAGGGCATGGGATCCAGTGCATGGAAGGGGAGTTGGCCAGAGATAGGATAATCCATCCATTGCAGCAGGGAGGCAGGCAGAGAGAGGGGTGCAGACACCAGAAGACGGCAGGAGACCTTCGTGGTTAAGCACATGGCTCTGGGCCAGACTGCCTGGGCTGGCATCTCACTGAGTTCCTGTCTATATATTACCTTGCATCTGAGTGCCTCTGTTTTCTCATCTTTAAAAGGGGGTTGATAATTGTACCTTCCTCATAGGGCCACCTTGTATGTATACACAGTGATGTGTGAAGGACTCAGAGCAGTGCCTGGCACAGAGTGCGTGCTGTGAGTGTTCGCTGTTATCATTATCAAGTGAACTTTCTCTCCGGACTGCTTCAGTTTTCCCAGTGAGAAAAGCAGGAAAGTGACCAGCTGGGAGTGAAAAAGAGCAAAGGGTTATTAGAGGTTTGAGAAGGGAGGAGAAGACAGGAAATAAGTGGTTGGGGAGAGGAAGCAGGTAGGAGGATTGTCACACACCACCAGGGGGCCACTTAAGGTTTTGAGGTTGTGAATTTAAGAGTCTGCATGTTGTCTCTGTTTCTCTAAGAAAGTTGAGCTGCCAGATTGAGATATACAGAATGTGAGGGGCTGGATTAAACAGAGTTAAGGTTTTCTCGGTTAGTTGCCTGGATGGAGGGAGAGAGTAGCATTCTTGCTTGAGGCAGATCAAAGGGAGAAAGTATAGGGTTGGGCCAGGGACTCTACTGGGAGTGGAGGGAAGTGAGACCACAGCGGGGAGGTGGACAGTACAAGGTCAATGGGTCAAAGGTGCTGGTAGGACTAGAGACTGGATGGGGTGAATGGGACATATGGGGCAATAGCAGAGAAAGGGATGCTTGAACTTGAGATTATGGGTGGTATTTAAAGATAATGGCAGCCTAGGATGTGTGTGTCTGTTTGTAACCCTGTATGGATTTCTCAGAGGATGTAGTCTAAAGTCCGATGTTATAGATATAGAAAAATATCAAACAGTGTATTTTGAATCCTTTCAGAGAGCACAGCTGGCTTCAGAGGGTAGGTGGGAGGTTGGGGATGCAGATTGTGGCTAAAGCTAGTGGATTGAGCTGTGCTCTGGTGATGAGGTCCCTAGCCTAAAGATACCCAATTCATAGTTCATCAATCAAGAACACATGAGACAAGATTCATGGTTTGAAGCCGGGTGCGGTGGCTTATGCCTATCATTCCAACACTTTGGGAGGTCGAGGTGGGTGGATCACCTGAGGTTGGGAGTTCGAGACCAGCCTGACCAACATGGAGAAACCCCATCTCTACTAAAAATACAAAATTAGCTGGGCATAGTGACACATGCCTATAATCCTAGCTCCTCGGGAGGCTGAGGCAGGAGAATCGCTTGAACCCAGGAGGTAGAGGTTGCAGTGAGCCGAGACTGTGCCATTGCACTCCAAGCCTGGGCAACAGGAGTGAAAGTCCATCTCAAAAAAAA
>NW_016815892.1:1474746-1508678 GCF_001698545.2 Rhinopithecus bieti | reverse complement strand
TTTCTATGGCTCTTAAATAATTGTTTAAGTTGTTACTAATCAAAGAAACAAATGACCTTATTTTAGACCGTCTAAATCAGCAACAAAATAGTAGATACATATTTAGGGTATACAGGGTAAAAATGATACCCCATCTCCTTGCTGATGGCATTATAAATTGATTGCATTTTTAGAAAGCATTGACTACATGTGTCAAAAATCATAGCAATGTTCACTGAAACTTTTTTAAAAATTAAAATAATTTTAAAATTAAATGTTGAATAGATACAAAAGAATATAAAATATATGGATAATATAGGGCAGGGGTCAGCAAACCTTTTTTTTTTTTTTTTTTTTTTTTTTTTGGAAACAGAGTGTTACTCTGTCACCCAGACTGGAGTGCAGTGGCGTGATCTCGGCTAACTCCAACCTTGGCTTCCCAAGTTCAAGTGCTTCTCCTGCCTCAGCTTCCTGAGTAGATGAGATCACAGGTGCACACCACCATGCCAAGCTAATTTTTGTATTTTTAGTAGAGATGGGGTTTCACCATATTGGCCAGGCTGGTCTCGAACTCCCAACCTCAGGTGATCTGCCCACCTCGACCTCCCAAAGTGCTGGAATTACAGGCAAGAGCCATTGCACACGGCCAGCAAACATTTTCTGTAAAAGGTCAGACAGGTGGCTCACATCCGTAATCCCAGTGGTTTTGGAGGCTGAGGCAGAAGGATCACTTGAGGCCAGGAGTTTGAGACCAGCTTGAGCAACATAGCAAGACCTTGTGTCTACTAAAACTACTTTAAAATTAGCCAGGTGTGGTAACACATACCTATAGTCCCAGCTACTGGGGAGGCTGAGGCAGAAGGATCACTTAAGCCTAGGATTTTGAGGCTGCAGTGAGCTATGATCATACCACTGCACTCCAGTCTTGGCAACAGAGCAAGACATTGTTTTAAAAAATTTTTTCTTTAATTAAATAAAAGACCAGATAACAAGTGTTTTTGGCTTTGCAGACCGTGTTTTATCTACTGCAACCATTCAACTCTGCCATTTGACCACAAAGGCAGCTGTAGATAATGCAGAAATGAATGGTTATAGTTTGTTCCAGTAGAACTGGTTGTCAAAGCAAGTGGAGATTTGGCCCATGGCTTGTATTTGTCAACCCCTGGTATATAGAATCACACTACAGCAGACATCATGTAGTCACCACGGATTTACAGAAAGTGACGTCATTACCTGTGTATGTTTTAATGCATATATAACCTTTTACCATATGGCTGCATTATCATTTACTTTCCCAACAAATAGTCTGTGGTTGGTCACGTTGTCTCTTTTTGGCTTCTTGATGTTATAGGTAATGATACAGTGAACATCTTCTTGGTCATACAGCTTTTTTCCTTTGATTGAATTATTTCAGTAGGCCCGATTTCGAGCATCAATCACAATATGGAAAGATTAACGTTGTGGTGCTTGAGCTCCTTTATGTAAAAGGGAAATTTTAATGAAAAGGGTCAGCAGGCCAGTGTTTATCCAGGAAATGAACCCCACAAGGCAGAGATGTGGACCTCAGGGATCTCTGGTCTCCCTGGTCCTGCTTCCACTTGTTTTGCCAGATCCCTCCAGCTGTTCTTCTCCCTGAATCTGGTTTTCAGTATACTGTCAAGCAAAGCCTGTTATCTCTCCCGAATGTTTGCCTTTTAATAGAAGACAGAGTGGAGACCTGGCTTCCCTAAGCTTGTCTGTGTACATCTGTGTCATGAGGCGATGCAGTTTGTGCGATCTCCATGCTCCCTTTCTGTCCTGTTGGCAGCAGCTCATCAATCCACACTTCTAGAAAGAGTGACAGTCACGATAGTCTTCAGGCCCCTTGGGGGTGTTGAGCCACCCAGCATGGGCCTTGGCCAAGCAGAATTGATTCTCATTCCAGCTCTCCACTGACTTAGCCATTGTAAATTGCAAAACCTCTCTGGACACTAGTTTTCTCATCTGTAAAATGGAATAGTCGTACCTGCTTACAGGCATCTAAGAATGTTACACAAGATAATGAGTGCTGTGCCCTGGCTTGAGCTCTAAGAACAGTTTAAGTCTGCAATATTTCAAATATTCTCACAGCAATGTTTTTGTCTTATACAATTATTTCTCCTTTTTCTCTGAGCAGGTGACGGGTTGTTTATAGAAGCATCAAAGGTGGTCCTGGGGTTGCTCTGGGCGGTGTGAGTCATTTTAGCTTTCAGCATTGTCACTGAAATATTATGTGACAAGTTTGTGTCTAATTTCTGTTGCTCCTATCTTCCCTGGTCTCCAAATGAGGTTACTGTTTCCTGATCATAGGGGTCTATAATCTGAGCCTGCCTAGAATGAGCATTTCCTGGATGCTAGGTAGGCACTGGATGGATTTAACACTGCTGTTTGATACTCACAATCAACCTAGAAGGTTGGTATTTTTATTTTCTCCATTTTACAACTGAGGAATTGAGTCCTGGGGAGATGAATTTGCCACGTACATATGGCTAGTCACTGCTAAGGGATGACGTTCTGCTCCCAACTGAGTTCCTTCTGTGAGCTGGTGTCTGAGACTCTGGAAAACACAGGCATTAACTTCAGCAGATATCTTTCTATGTAGTAAATATCTTCTTGGAAAAAGTGAAATTTTAGTTCAAACTCTTCCCATCTAATAAAAATTTTAATGAATGCTGTTCATAATGTTTCAGGCACCATGAAATGGGTGTGAAGGGAGCTGGCAGGTTAAGGAAACCCAGGGAAAAGGTTGGCTAAGTAAAGAAACCTTTTGCAGTGTGAATTATCTGCCCTTTATTTTGTAAAATTGGATTTTTGTGTATTTCTCCTGGTTTTCTCAAAATAGGACATAAATGAACCTTTGTGGTGGTTGAGGCCTCTCTGCTTGCTTGTTTGCACTGGGTGTGTTTGCCAATCTTAAGGATAAAATAGGAAGATGACTTCCAAGGTTATGAAGTGATGCTTCTTTTTTCTTTCTTTTATTTTTCTTTAAAAAGATAAGGTCTTGCTCTGTCGCTCAAGCTGGTATACAGTGGTGCAATCATAGCTCACTGCAGCCGGAAAATCCTGGGCTCAAGTGATCCTCCTGCCTCAGCCTACAAATAGCTAAGTCTGCAGTAAGACTACGGGCATGCACCACCACACCTGGCTAATTGAAAAACATTTTTTTTTGTGAAGAGACGAGGTCTTGCAGCCAGGTTGGTCTTGAACTCCAGGGCTGAAGCAATCCTCCCACCTCAGCCTCTGAAAGTGCTGGGATCACGGGTCTGAGCCACTGCACCCGGGCAACTGATGTTTCTTTAAAGAAAATTGCACCTACTCTTGGCCTTCTATCTGCAGAGGCCAGCTGTGCTCCCTGTTGTGGGGAGGGGACTATCCCTCTTTCCAGGTGTCCTGTGCCTTCCTCTATGGTGATTGTTTATTTCAGATTTCTAAGAGCCTGAGAGCCCAACCTGAAGATTATTTACTTCTAGATTGATGCCACTTTAAATGTAATTAATTGTTCTCTGAGTCCCTAGTGCAGATCCTCTCTTTTTTTCCTCCCCCCCAAATAGTTCATTGTCTTAATTATGTTAATGGAAGAACAGGCAGTCTTTATTGATGGCTCGGTAAATCCATAGCAGTGATTTTAGGTCATTTGGATGCCATCAGTCTGAACAGCTGGGCCATCATTCACCCTCTGTCGGAGGCAGACAGCCCAATTAGTACTCACCACTCCTTGGCTCTGTATCCCTGGTGTCCACTGTCCAAGAAATGGATGATTAAATTACTTATTTGCAAACACACCAAAAAAAAAAAAAAAAAAAAAAAAAAAAAAAAAAAGGAGAGGGTGCCCAGGAGATTGTAGGACAGGAAGAAATCAGACCAGACTAGGAAGTCTGTTTTAATGAAAAGTATGACATCTTGTCCAGAGTGTTCAGTTCATGGTTTTGAAGTTCATCTGGTATTCTGCACAAACTCCAATAAAACACACAAAAGAAGATGAAAGAGGAAATAGTAATTCTGCTCCCAACCCATTCTGCTCCATCTCTCCAGGTATTCTTTTTTTTCCTGCTCTGACAAAGCCACATCATTTCAAAGTACAGAATACATACCTAGTAGGTTGGACTTGATGTTGGCTGTGAGCCCATATACCCTTAGTCTGCAATTTTGGGAAGGTTGTCTTTGAAAATTATTATGTTCTCAGGTATTGCATCCCCAGTAGAACCTTTTTTCTTTTTCCTTCAACTTTTTTATTTTGAACATTTTCCAATCTACAGTCAAGTTGTAAGAATAGCAAAATGGACTCTCGTATTAGTTCTTGCATTGCTATAAAGAACTACCTGAAACTGGGTAATTTATAAAGAAAAGAGGTTTATTTGAGTCACAGTTTTGCAGACTGTACAGGTTCTGGGGAGGCTCAGGAAACTTATAATCATGGCAAAAGGCGAAGGGGAAGCTCTCAACATCTGACATGGCCAGAGCAGGAGAAAGAGAGCAAAGCGGGAGGTGCTATATATACTTTTAAACAACCAGATCTCATGAGAACTCACTATCATGAGAACAGCAAGGGGAAGTGTGCCCCCATTATCCAGTCACCTCCCATCAGGCCCCATATCCAACACTGGGGATTACAATTTGACATGAGATTTGGGTGGGGACACAAATCCAAACCATATCAACTCCCATATATTCTTCACCTTTTTTGGCCAATTACTAACATTTTGTCCTTCGCATTTCTTCTCCCTTCTTCCCTCTCTGCCAGCCTCTCTCCTCCCCTCCTGCCTCCTTCCTCCTTCCACTTTTCTCTCTAGCTCTCAAGCTCTCTCCCTCCAGAACTTTATCCATACACGTGCATGTACATATGTGTGTTACACATTGTGTTAGTCCATTTTCATGCTGCTGATAAAAGACATACCTGAGACTGGGAAGAAAAAGAGGTTTAACGGACTTAACAGTTCCAAATGGCTGGGGAGGCCTCACAATCGTGGCAGAAGGCAAGGAGGAGCAAGTCATGTCTTACATGGATGGCAGCAGGCAAAGAGAGAGAGCTTGTTCAGGGAAACTCCTCTTTATAAAACCATCAGATCTCATGAGATTTACTCACTATTAATGAGAACAGCATAAGAAAGACCCACCCCCTTGATTCAGTTACCTCCCACTGGGTCCCTCCCATGACACATGGGAATTGTGGGAGTTACAATTCAAAATGAAATTTGGGTGGGGATACAGCCAAACCATATCATACATGTATGTTTATTTTTTGATTAACCATTTTAGAGTATGTTGCAGACATCATGACAGTTCTTCCCTACCCCTTTAGTGAGTATCTTTTAAGACTAAGGACATTATAGTATACATTTGTCACATTGGGAAATATAACATTGAGGCAATATTATTTCATATTCAGCCCATGGTAAATTTTCCCAGATTGTCCCAATCATGTCCTTTATGGCTATTTTTTAAAACTCCAGAATCCAACCCAGATTATGTTGCATTTGGTCATTATGATGTCTCCAGTCTCCTTTAGCCTAGAAAATTCCCCTCCTTTTTCCCTTTCATGGCAGTGATACTGAAGAGTTCAAGTCAGGTTTTCTTTGCTTTCATTTTTTTTTTCAGAGTGTTCCTCAGTTTGGTTTTTTTCCCCCCCCCTCATAGTTAAGAGTCAGACTAAGCAATTTGGGCAGTAATAATTGGCAGAAGTTGCTGAGCAGAGCCTCTTTTTTTCCTTTTGGTAAAGAGGAAGATGCCTTCATACAAGCGATTTCATTCCTTCTGACTCGTTGGAGCCTTTGAAGGCCCATCCTGGAGGTCATCCAGCCACATTCTTTTTGGCCCCAGAGGTGTCTTAGGAGATCCAGTAGAGTGTGGGGCAGACCGGTTTTGAGTCTACTCATTCATTAGACATTTAGAGTGCACTTCTGATACGTCAGGCTCTGGTTCCTTAACCCCCAAAACATGTTCCTGAAATAAGCTAGATTCCATGTAAGCTGGCTTCAGCCCAGAAGTTGGTATGTTATGTGAATATTCTCATGTTCCTCGAGAGAAGCAGCAGCTGAAAACTTGGCTGGATATACTCAGAAGAATTAAAAGCATGGTGAGTGAGAATCTGCGTTTAAAAATATGGGTAACTTAAATGTGTCAAAGGAAACAAAAGTGTCTCTCATGCAGTTCATCTGTTTGTCTTGTTTTTTGCTAGGTACTAAGGAATCAGGTGTCCATCCACTACAGTTTTGAAACGTGTGCATTAATAAAAGCAAAAAAGCCTTGCAGGTGGAGATATGTGTGAGGTGTAGAGGATGGGAAAGAGGAGTTGTTGCTTTAGCCTTGGAAGCAGAAACAGTCAGAAAAAGCTTCACAGAGGAGTGAGCTACTTAAGCTGATGAACTTTTTGTCATATAAACAGGGCAGGAGAAAGGGCAGAAGAAGGGAGTGTGTGTGTGTGAGGGGAGATTTGTGCAGGGAGGGATGGGGGCAGTCAGTCAGGATATTGTGTGAGACCAGAGGGAGGTGGGGGCTTTATCTTTTACAGAGATTTTAGAAAGATGACTCTGGCTGTGGTGTGGAGGAGAGTTGGAGATATGACAGGAGGCTGGACATCCAGTTCAGGAGCCACACCTCCCATGCCCTTCCTTCATTGCAACAATCTCCCTTCCATTTATGATATTGATGATAGTGTTTGGAATGGTGGATTTTCTTGCTATGTTGGGAAGAGTGAAATGGCCTTAGAAGGTGGGGCTCAAGTCCCACTGTCTCGTCCATTCTATCTCCTTTGCTCACTTCTTTTAAAAAAAAAATTATTATTATTATTATTATTATTATTATTATTATTATTATTATCATCATTATTGAGACGGAGTTTCACTCTTGTTGCCCAGGCTGGAGTGCAATGGTGCGACCTCGGCTCACTGCAACCTCTGCCTCCCGGGTTCAAGCGATTCTCCCACCTCAGCCTCCCAAGTAGCTGGGATTACAAGCACCCGCCACCATGCCTGGCTAATTTTTTGTATTTTTAGTAGAGTCGGGGTTTCACCATGTTGGCCAGGCTGGTCTTAAACTCCTGACCNTATTATATTATTTGTAGTGATGGGTTCTCACTATGTTGCCCAGGCTAGTCTTAAACTCTTGGCTTCAAATGATCCTCCTGCCTCAGCCTCCCAAATTCTTGGGATTACAGGCACAAGGCACCATGTCTGGCCTTTCCCCCTCTTCTTAACCCATGACAGCAGCTGGGGTGGCTCAGGCATCCTAACTGTCTCCCTTGTCCACTGAGAGAAGGTGTTCTTGTTAACCAGAAACAGATAATCGTGATGTGTCATGGGGTAATGACAGGGACTTGGAGGTGGCAGCTGGGAGCCTGAGGTTCCCTGCTGGCTCAGCCACTGGGTGGCCCAGGCATAGTGCCGTCACCTGTGGCACCAGGGCATTGCACAAAATCATCTTGAAGGCTGCCTTTTAGTTCTGACATTCCATGACTCAGGGTTCCAAGTGGAGTTCTTTTTCTTATTTATTTACTTACTTATTTATTTTTAATCCTTCAGCTTCTGAGTTCAGAAATGCTGACTAAATTGGGGGAAATATCTTAAATTCTTCTCCTTTTCAAAAGTACATAACTAGAGAGTACACATTGTATCGATTTTCCTTGTTAACTTTAATCTTGGGTGCAAACATGAGGATTCTTGTCCAGAGGTGGAATTATTGCCACAGAAGCCCCATTGCCATAGAGTGGGGAAAAAGACATGAGCCAAGGTTATGAAATTATCTTTGTTTGAAGTTATACCCGTCAGGGCTGATGGCCTCAGTGTATATTTCTGTCCTTCCCCTCCCCTGGCCTGCCTTCTGATCACAGGGCCCCTTGGAACCTGGGAAGGGAGAGAGCAGGAGATGGAGTCACTTGGGGAAGGGATGCAGATGCAGACATTTGTTGGCAGCCTGTCCTTTGTCATTGATTTGGCTTCATTAAGGGATTTCCAGGCTGCTTAAATTCACACTCCGCAACCTGTGCACCCTATCTGGGTGGAGTTCATAGGGGAGCCCTTGGGTGATTCTGGGGCAGAAGAGGGAAGTGTGGTGAGTATTTGGGGGTTAATTACTCTGCTATTGGACAGCTGTGTGGTGGGAGAACACAGCAGCCTGACCCCAGTGAAGCCTCATTGGAAGAGCAGCCCCCAGACAGCACAGTGATGGCTGCTGAATGATGACCTGTCCCCACGAAAAAGGCATAGGAAGTAATAAAGGTGGCATCTGAAGTCTGTTTGAAGCTAAATGCTTTTCTTGGCCAGATGAGATCCTAGGACAGCCAGATTCTCAATTTTTTTCAAGTCGTGGATTAAAGAAAATTAGGAAACCTCCATTGATTTGCATAGTTGTGTTTTTAAATAATGTTTCTTCTTTGTGTGTATTATAAAAGCAAAGCAGCAAGATACTCAGAAAAAAGAGTGTTGAAATCACTCAGTTCTATCACCCAGACAGACATGTTAACATTTTGAGTGTTTTTATGATTCTTGGATTGTATTACATGTTCAATTTTACATCTGGCTGCTTTTTTATTTAGCACAGGTACATTTTCTCCTGACATACTTTTTAAATGAAAGATAGAAAAGCATTAAAGGAGCTCTACCAAGCTTTACCTCTCTAGCAGATGGGGTTTTTTCTAGTTTCCTCTGAAATTTCTGTACTTTGCTGTTCTCATGTCTGCCTGTCTCTCTCTGGACATCTGTATTAGTCCCTTGAGTGTCGCTGTGACAGAATGAGACTGAGTCGTTTTTAAGAAAAGTACATTTATTTAACTCGCAGTTCTGCAGACTGGGAAGTTTAAGAGCATAGTGTCACATCTGGCTGGCTTCTGGTGAGGGCCATGCGCTGGGTCAAAAAGTGGCAGAAAAGGGAGCGGGTGTGTGCGGAGATCACGTGGGAAGCACAAGGGTCTAGGAAGCCAAAGTCGCTTCTAGAACAGCATGCTCTTGCGGTCCCTGATTCAGTCCTGAGAGGGTGAGAACTCGCTCCTGAAGGAAGGCATTAATCTCTTCATAAGGGATCTGCTCCCATTACCTACACACCTTCTGCTAGTCCCCACCTCCTAACACTGACACATTGGGGATCAAATTGCAACACACATTTGGGAGGGGACAAACTCAAACCACAGCGACGTCTCTTCTCCCTTCCATCATATCCAAGCCATTTGCAGGGAATGGGGTTGGAATCCTGAAGTAGAGTCAGGGTTACAGATCTATGAGCCTGTGTGATATTTGTGGTCCATGATCATACAGCCTCCCAAATGTTTTCATGGGGGTGAAGGACTGCAGAAAGGAAGGACAGAATTCGTTATGTAAAGAGAGATTGTAAACCAGCCGCATGGTGTTGGTCAACTTGCTGGAACCCGGCCTGTTGCCTGCATGACCCAGCAGATCTGGGCTAGCTTTCCAGTTTCAAAATCCTGTGAGTCCACGTTAGGAGGAACAGGATGAGATGTTCCGGGTTAAGGCTGGCTGTGTGTTGCAGCTAAGTAGGTGGATTATTAATTCCCCATAACTCTTTGGGAGGCTGAGGTGGGTGGATGGCTTGAGCTCGGGAGTTCACGATGAGCCTGGGCAACATGAGACCCCGTCTCTACTAAAATAAAAAAAATTAGCTGGGTGTGGTGGCAGGTGCCTGTAGTCCCAGCTACTTAGGAGGCTGAGGCAGGAGAATCGCTTGAACCCAAGAGGTGGAGGTTGCAGTGAGCTGAGATTGCGCCACTGCACTCCAGCCTGGGTGACAGAAGGTGACTCTGTCTCAAACAAAAAAACAAATACCCGATATTTGTTTTAAGTTATTTTAAGATAACTCTAGGACAGTGAAAAATGGACTTTCTCTTCTTTAAAAAGCAGCAACAGTAATGAGTTATGGGCTTCTCAGTTTCAGAATACCTTCAGTTGCTTTAAGTGACTTAAAGCAAATGATCAAGTAATCATTGGGTTACAGACATTTGGAGTTGTAGAGCCCCCTGAGTGACCACCTGGATCCACTTTGGATCAATGAGAAGTCTCTGTCTTATCTCTACCAGAGTTATCCGGGCCCCTACAAGGTTTCTGTCTTCAGTCATGGTGCCAATAACAAACGTAGGGGTAGCCACTCTGCCAGTCCTTTAGCAGCAGGTTCTGTATGTTAAGTGCCAGCCTGCTTTGCAACTTCCACTGGGTTCTCCTGGACCAGCCTTGAGGACCGACCTTCACAGATGGAATCACCATGGCCCCTCTTCTGTGCGGCAGCTCTGTGGACATTTGCCTACTGATGGGCCTGCCCCCTCCTGGAGCTGGGCCCTTTCCACAGTCCTACCCTTCCTTGGTCGTGGTGGGGCTTGTACACCATTCTTCTACCGAGGCCTCCCAATGCACACTGTCATTGGTGGTGGGTCCTGGTCTGCCTGGACCCCCTATGAAGTGGCACCAACAAACCCCAGTGTCCATGTTTGTGGGAACACATTGATTGCCGTCTCCCCTATCCCCGCCCCCGCCGCCCCACTTGTCCGTGCCTGATGGCAGGGGGAATACAGAAAAGCCCTTCGAGGCTGTTTCCTTCACATCCCTAAATAATGGAGAGCTAGGGGAGAGATGGCGGTGGAGACTGGGACAGAGACTGTTGTGTTAGCCCAGGTAAGCAAGGAAGAAAATGACTCAGAACAGTCTTGTTGACAAAGCTGGGCTCCCATCAATTCCACTGCCACTTCTCATTTCTTTGATATTGTTTCCCTTGATTTGTCATTTGTGCACAAGTCAAAACAGACTGCTCCCTGGCTGGAGATGTTACGAATCTGCTTGACAGTGGTTGCAGCCTTTACTTTTCTTTTCAGCTTTTCCATGTAATCCCAGGGATTCCTGTCTGACTTGGTGTCCTTCCAAATGCAGGTGGTGCTTCCCACCTTTATCCTGGAGAAGCGATCTTTGCTGGAGATGTATGCAGATTTTATGGCTCACCCAGATCTACTGCTGGCCATCACCGCTGGGGCCACACCAGAGGAGAGAGTCATTTGCTTCGTGGAGTATTATCTCACAGCCTTTCACGAGGGCCGCAAGGGCGCTTTAGCCAAGAAGCCCTACAACCCCATCATAGGCGAGACATTTCACTGCTCCTGGGAAGTTCCCAAGGACAGAGTCAAGCCTAAGAGGACTGCTCCCCGCTCTCCTGCTGGCTGTCATGAACACCCAATGGCCGATGACCCTTCCAAAAGCTACAAACTAAGGTTTGTGGCTGAGCAAGTGTCCCATCACCCACCCATCTCCTGCTTCTACTGTGAGTGCAAGGAGAAGAGACTGTGCGTCAACACTCATGTATGGACCAAAAGCAAGTTCATGGGCATGTCCGTGGGGGTCTCTATGATAGGGGAAGGTAAGCCATGTCGTGTGTTGGAGTTTGGCTCTTACACAGTGACATTTCTATACCTGGTGGATGATTGATAATTTTGTGTGTGGAGTTTTTTTATGTGGTTGCTTTTAACTTGTTTTGGAATGACAGGGTGGGTGGTAAAAGGGATGGGTTTTGTTATTTGGAGACAAGGCTGGGCTCCCATCGATTCCACTGCCACTTCTGGCAGTGGGGCCAAGGTAATGGATATGTGCCTGACAGCCGCCCACCTGGACCTTCACACCTGGACCTTCCCGTGCTGTGCGTGTGCGTGCGCGTCTTACAGGTACGTTTTTCTTTCAGCTTTGCATGACTATAAGAGTTGGCCTCCAAATCTGTGAAAACACATTTTTATTCCTCCTCACCGGTGTTCTGGCTCACAGACAATGAGGATAATCATGCTGCCTATTCAAAATCTGCTCATAAAAATTCCCAAGACAAATCTTTCGACTCTATGCTAGAAATTCTGAAGAAAGAACATAGTATAATCACACCACTGGTAGATCACGCATTCTTATTTTAGCAAATAGCTGTGAATGAAGTTTATTCATTGTTTGAAGAAACTTATAATAATCCTTGTTAAATTCAAGCATCTGTGTTACTGGTTCTGCCAACTTTTTTTTGAGTCACAAATGTCTTCAAGGCTCTAAGGCTGTGATTCTCTTCCTAGAAAAAAAGAATCAAACTCCAAATTTGTCTTTGAGTTTCAGAGAGTACATGGCTCCTTAGAAGCCCTTCCAAAACCCCATGAGATAAGAGCACCTTTCATTCCCTTAGCACATTTTTATCGAGCACCTGCTGGATGCTTGACATTGCCTTAGGAGCTGTGGCTACTTGAGTAAACAAAACAGACCAAAAAAGCTGTGTTCTTATGATGCTTCTATTCTTCTTTCTCATGGGGAAATGAAATAAGTAAATAAAATTGATTGTGTGGTAAGCTGAAGAACGATAAGTGTTGTAGAGAAACATAAAGCAGGTAGGGGTCTGGGGAAGACAAGGGAGAGGGCGGTTGAACTTTCAGATGAGCTGGCCAGTGGGAAGGCCTCACTAAGGTGTTCTTTGAGGAAAGACCCAAAGTGGGCAAAGAGCGGGCAAGGCAAGCCTTATAGATCACTGGGAAAGAGTTTGTGTGCAGAAAGAATGAGGCAGAGGCCTAGAGGTAAAATGTCCCTGGCATGGGGATGGAGACAGGAAGCCCATGTGACTGGAGCAGGGTGAACAGGGGCAGGTGGAGGTCAGGGAGGTGATGGTGGCCAGATTATGTAGGACCTCATGGGCTATTGCTAAGGACACTGGCTCTTACAGTGAGGGAGCCAGGAAGCCACTGGCACTTTTGAGCCGGAGAGTACCAGGCTCAATCTCACTGTTCCGCAAGACTGCTCCAGCCATTTGTTGAAAACAGACCCTGACAGGGGTAATGGTGGAAACAAGCAGACTAGGGAGGAGGTTGTGAGAATAACTAAGCAGGTGATGATGGTGGCTTGGACCAGGTGGAAAATAGTGGAGGAAGTAAAAGTAGTGGAGTAGTAAGGATCTGGATGGGTTCTAAAGTTAGAGCCAAGAGGATTTGCCTCTGGATGGGATGTGGAGTGTGAGAGAAAGTGTTGCCAAGGTTTTGACCTGAGCACCTAGAAGGATGGACTAGCTGTTAACTGAGATGGGAAGACTGAGGGCTGGGTATTGGGCTACGTTGAAGGGAAAGTATGGGAGTTCAGGGCGGTTGTTAGGGTTTGGTCATTGAAGGGAGTGCTAGAGTAGGCAATTGTGTATGCAAGCTGGAGTTTCATAGGGAGGGTCCTGGCTGAGATAAAATATTTAAGGCCTTGAGACTAATGTGACTGCTGAGTGAGCACTGATTTCTGAAGCATTAAGCAGCATTAAGAGGTCCACAAGATGAACAGCCAGCCGAGGAGACTGATGAGGGGTGGCCAGAGAAGTAGACTGAATGGAATGGGAGAAGGTGCTCCCTGCGAGGCAGGTGAAGAAGGCCTTCAAAGTGTGAGAGTGATCAATTGCATCACGTGATGCCTGGTTACTTCAGTAAGATGAGAACTGAGAAGCGATCATGGATTTTGGATCATGAAGGTCACTCGTGACCTTGACAGCAGTTGTCAGTGGAGTAGCACTAGTGAAAATCTGACTAGAATAAAGTCAAGAGAGAAGGAAGGAGAGGAATTGGGGACTGTAAATGTAGACAATTCTTCCTTATTTAGGGTTTGCATGCAATGGTTCTATTTAGGAAAAGACCCACTCTTGGGTTCCGCTGGTCTGTTAGGTTTACACCCCAAAGTGCCATCCCCCTTGCATAGATAAGACGGCAACTCCAGAGTGCCCACAGATGCACTCGGCATTCGTGTCGGGCCTTCACCGGGGTCTTCCTTGCACACAGGTCTAGTAATCAGCCAGCTCCTGCTGCACTCCTCACACCTTCCTCTCAAGGATCAATCAGGATCAAGAAGTTCACCAATGAGACATTCATTAATTTGTGCAGGAGGCCAGGGACACACCTGTCACCAGGATGATCTTGGGCCACCCAGTTTAGGCCTTTTCTACAATTCAGATGGAGGTGGGTTGTATCTGTGGGGGAAAGATGTAAAAATACATCTATCTTTAGATAAACCTCATCAATAATGAATATTATCCCCCTCTTAGGTTATCTTCTGTGAGAGTGCAGTATTGCAACTGTTTTCCAATTAGAAAAGTCCCAATTTATGACTGGGTTGTCTGGCTTTTCCTGCTGGTGACAAGGGGAGAGGGATGCCAGAAGTCGTCTCTCTTCTTAAAGAGGAGCTGTTACCAGTGATGACTGGACCATGAAATCTTGTAGCTGAAAGGGCATTTGTCCACCATATGCTCCAGGGTTTCCAGCTGTGCTATAGAGAATCCCAGGCTCCTTAGAGGGGCACAGGGAGTGAGTGGTGAGGCTGGTCTTCTTCCCAAGTCCACTCCAGCCTGAGCATCTCTGTCCATCCTTACCTGTTTACCAGATGGACTTCCCTATATAAGTTTATTTCCAAAAGGATTCTGTTGCTTCAGAATGCTCAGCAGACCTTGGATGAGTCCAGCTATCCTCATTTCACAGATGAGGAGCCCGAGGGGGCAGCTTGCCTAGGAACCCATGCATAATTCACAACAATATCCATCCTGCCCTCAGCATAAGCCATTAAAGGGGAATGCAGGACAGCTGCTGGGGTCTCCTTGAGTCAGGGGCCATTTCTCAGCTCATCTCTGACCTGTGGATGAGATACCAGAATCTGAGGAGGTTCAGGCAGCCCCCTGAGGAGGTTCACAAGCCCAGGAAGAGCAGAGGAGCAGGGTTGAGCAGCAGGCGGTGGGCCAGGGAAGGGGGACCTGGTCAGGGGGGTTAGAGCCCTACATGGACACAGCCAGGGCTGTTGAGGCCTCTCTCTGACACTGAGAAAACTTGATTCAAGTGTGTTTCTCGGAGGGGCAGGGCTAGAGGAACAAGAGGTATTTCCTTACCGGCCTCTTTTCTGACCCCAGTGACTGCTTGTCCTCCTGAACTCTGCCTTCTCCTTGGATGAAGCGACAAGAAGCTGCCACCACGCAGCACTATTGGGTTAAAGCCCCCTGGCAGGTTTCAAGAAGTGTGTCTCAGCCCAGACTGGGGACTCTTGAAGTTGCATGAACTGAGAGCTCTGGTTAGAATACTCGGGTAGCTCTTCCTGTTGAAAGCAGGGAGAAGATTGCCAAGGACTCCCCTGTGGGAGGAGTTGTTCACATTGATTTTTATACTTGAGTTTGTAATTAGAAATGGGAGCAACATTAATCCTGATTTTGACTTATCTGGGGCTCTGTGTTTTCGTAGGTTGCTTCAGGCTTGCCTCATGCTATGAGGTTTATATTGGTAAAAAAAAAATCTTTTCCTTTTCTTAAAAACAAAAATTGGTATTCAGGAGACTCATCTCATTCTATTTAATTTTATTCCTTATTCTAAATTTCCCACATAATAAATATTTTGAAGATGAAATATGTTTGTTTGCTAGAAAAGGTACAGAAGACAGTTCACACTTTGTATTTATGGTCCCGTATGCGAGATGATTCCTTACACGTTTTCTACAGATAGTATTTTAAACATGTTTACCTCCTTATCTGTAACAGTGGTGGCTCAAATAAATCTGTCATTTACCCATTCACTTATCCATTCCTCCGTTTATTTGTTAAGTGATTGGCACCATCCTTAATGCCAGAGATGCAGCAGAGGCCACAGCACACAGATTCCGGGCCCCCGGGAGCTCATGCTCCAACAGGAGGGCCAGAGAGAAGACAAGACATGTGCGTGAAGTCCTCGGTGTGATAGATGATGATTGACACTAAGACAAAGTAGGAAGGAGGAGAGAGAGTGAAGCTGGGGCAGGGAGGTTGCAATTTTCCCTAATGTGGACCTCAACAAGATAGAGCAGCTGAGGAAAGGCCTGAAGCAGGTTTAAGAAGGGGTCTTCTAGGCAAAAAAGAACAGCAAGTGGTAAGGCTCCAAGTTGGGAGTGAGTGGCTGGGGTGTTTGGAGGACAGCCAGGGGCCACTGTGTCTGCAGCAGAGTGAGTGGGTGGCCGGGAAGAGAGGAAATAAGGCCAGAGAGGAGAGGCCACATTTTGGGATCTGATTTTGGGGACCTGGAAGGACTTTGCCGTTTGTTCTGAGATGGCAGTCCCTGGAGGGTAGACATGATTTTAGCAGCATCCGTGTTGGCTGAGTGAAGAATAGCTGAAGGCGGAAGTGGGGAGGGCCCAGTGCAAAGACAGAAGTAGAGAGGGAAGTTGTTTCTTATTTATCTTCTTCCCCTACCCCCCTCCCATACACACGCATGCACACATGCACACACACACACACGCACACACACACACACAGTTTGAATCTGTGATTAGTCAGAGTAAGTGCTTGGTGAATAGAATGCCTTTTGTCTGGAGATTTCCCTGCACTCAACGGAAGTGCTTGTTGCCGCTTGTCAAGGCATGGGAAAGCCAGATTCTTAAATTGGAGTAGATGGTCAATGCCTCAGTGTGTGAGCCCCTAATTCTTGCCATTAGACAAATATGTGGACATTTTTGAAAAGGTAGATTTGCAAATCCATTGTTAGTGATTTAGGGAATTCTTTACAGAAACGCAATCTCTCCCTTCAGGATCCTTCCTTCCCTACCAAATAGTAGTCACTGTTCCCCTGTCTCCGACCACCAGCAGTGGGCTCCAACAAGGAGGTGGGTGTGCAATGGTGTCACGTGTGTGATTGTGTTTTAAAGCTGGTTATTCTCCCTTCCCCACACAATGTGTTCATCTTTCCCTTCTTTCCCACGCCTCTACACAGCGTGTTTGTCATCTTCTTCTTCCCTCTGCTTCCCTGCACCCTCGTCCTTTCTGTCTCCCTCTGGTGTCTCTAGCCCTTTCACTTAAACCGTACCATCAACAGGGCACCCCTCAGCCCAGCACAGCACATGGCCTCCTTTCATTGCCTCTGCAGCTGAACTTGAGAGAATGATGAGGTCCTTTTAGCCCTCTGTCCCCTGAACTAACCGACATCTTTACTCTGTCTTACTGTTGGCCGTTGTTGAATATCTGTGTCTCCACAGGGTAGGCCTGTGAGGTCTCAAGATCGTAGCTCCTCCGTGACTCATAGGCAGCAGGCAGGGGCTGGAGGCCTTGATTCACTTTACCCAGCCCAGGACCACAGTGTCGTGGGTGAGAAGCCATGGAACACCCTCTCCTGAGGCCCTCAGATGCAGCCTGCAGATGAAGCAGAATTAGAATTTGCTGCTTTTTTTCTAACTGCTTGAAAATTCCACTCAGAACTTCTCAATAGCATGCTGAGTTCAGAAAGAAGATTCTGGAGAGAGACTGTGAAAGGCCCCTCCTGGACATGGCTCTTCCTGGCCACTCACCTGATATTCTCCTGCTGTGGGTGGGCCTGGGCAGGACTGGGGGACCCTTGGCTCGTTCTTGTGAGACCTTGAGTTTGCCTAAGTCCTTTCAGTAGCCATATCCCCTTATCTTTTTTATTAATTAAAATGTGTCCTCTGTAACGCAGGATCTGATTTTTCACACAAACGATTTCTGAGAATCTCCAGACTTTGAAGCAGAAGATTCTGGCTCTCACACTCAGAGCTCCTTTGACTGGGGGAAGGCAGGAGGTCAGATAGTTCCCCTTACCTTGCATATTTCCTGCACATTCCATGAATTTGTTGATTGGGTGTAAATAATGCTTTTTCCATCTCCTCATTATAAAAATGAGATCTTACATGGGTCCACTTGAAATTGTGAATGTAACTATGTGGGCTTATCTCTTAAATCATGGCCTTTAGGCTGTGGCATATTTGACTGTAATGAAATGCTATTATGAAGTGCTTCATTATGCCCTGAATTCACTCAGGTTGACCCCAGAGACTGCACCACTTTCTCCCATCCTGTCGTTTCTATTGCTTTGACAGTGAGAGCTGACACCGTTCAGTCAACCTAAGACTTCTGTCCATGGTGTGGGATGCTCACCCCTCCCAACCCCGCACCACTGTGGAGCTGAGGGGTGTTCAGCCGCTCTTTGCAGCCCACTTCCCTCAAAATGCCTGAATCAATGCCTGGTAAATGATACAGGCTCTTAATTGAGTCTGTGGGGAAAGACAGTTCTAATGAGAGGAAGCGACATGATTGCCACTGGGCTCGTGAGTGCCGATGCTGCCGGCTCTGCAAACACACTTCCCAGAGTTCCTTCTGTGACTCTGCTTTCCAGAATCAATGTCCCAGAGGAATATTTTGGTTCCTCAGATTGAGATTGGGCACAAAATTATTTTAAGTTTATCAGTTTGAAAATTGTAATGCTTTGCCTTTATGTTTATTGGTGAATCAATTTGTGGAATTTCAAATGAAGATTTCCCAGCCTGAGGACTAACCATGCATGGAAGGATTGATTATTTGATGTTTTTTTAAAAGCTTTTCTTAGCTGTTAGGCCAAATGAAGAAGTAACTTATATTTGTGATCCCATTTGTAAGTCTAATTTTAATGTAGTCTTTTATTCATGTTAAGGAGAGATTTTTGTTTTTTGAAAGTAACCCTGCAAAAAAGAGTACTAAGAAGGCATAATTGCAGGTGATTTAATGAATGAACACACATTTATGGATTTTCAGAAAAAAAGCCAAAGGCATGTGGTCTTGCCAATGCCTTCTAATCAGTTTAGCTCGGAGGCTCACTGACCTCCCCCAGGACTTGGGGGGAAAATTTACCTTGATTTGGAAGAGATTTTTCTGAAGACAAATGGGAGGAGGATGCTATCTCTTATGCAAAGTGCTACATTAGAGAAAGTCTGCCCTGTGTCTCTTCCATCCCTCACAGGCATAGCCCGTTGGAAGACGCTGTAGTTTCCTCTTTATTGCCAGGTAGCGATACCCACAGAGAGGGCCGCTTTAAAGAATGAGGAGTAATTAAGACATAAAACCTTCAGGATTTTGGCAGTGTGCCACACTGCAGTGCTGTTAGCTGAGCTTAGAATGGCCTTCTCCATCTTTACCACAGCCGTGGGAGGTACAGATACCATTATCTCTGCGTCACAGATGAGGAAACTGAGGCACAGAGAAGTTAAGATTGCCAGGCTGGTGAGTGATGGAGGACTTGGAATGATCCTCTAAGATTTCACCCAGGTCTTAAAAAAGCTGTGGCATATTCTCCATGAAAAAACATGGTGAAGAAAATCTCAGCTGTACAATCCTACCTTACTACAAAGTTTATATTTATGAATGAGACTAGGAATACCAGCCAGCTGAGTTTGTGGCTGTTGTGTGTTCCCAGTCTGTAGAAGTTTCCTGCTAGACGTGCAAGCGGTGGGAGTCCCCCAGGTATCCCAGTTAAAGACGTGAAGTGTGAACCACAAAATAGGAATGCAGTAGACATCAGGGGCGAGGTTATGATGCCAGGGAGACATACTGCTTGCCTGGAAGGATTTTACTACCGAGTAGAGATGCTCCTTGGCTTATGACGGGGTTATGTCCCAATAAGCCCATCCGAAGGTAAAAATATCCTAAGTTGAAACTACATTTAATATACCTAGCCTAGCAACATCCTCGCTTAACCCAGCCTACCTGAAACGTGCTCAGAACCCTTACATGAGCCTGCCATTGGGCAGAATCATCTGGCAGCACAGCACACTGGAGAGGATGGGTTGTGTCCTAGTCCATTTGCATTGCTATAAAGGAATACCTGAGAGAAAAGAGGTTCATTTGACTCACAGTTCAGCAGGCTGTACAAAAAGCATGGCACTAGCATCTGCTTCTGACGAGGGCCTCAGGCTACATCCACTCGTGGTGGATGAGGAAGGGGAACGCCTGAGTGGGGGTCACATGGCAAGAGCAGAAGCAAGGTGGGGGAGGTGCCAGGCTCTTTTCCATTCATTCATTCATTCATTCATTCATTCATTCATTCATTCATTCATTTGAGACAGGGTCTCACTGTGTTGTCCAGGCTGAAGTGCAGTGACATGACCATGGCTCACTGCATCCTCGACTTCCCGGGCTCAAGTGATCCTCCTGTCTTAACCTCCCAAGTAGCTGGGACTACAGGTGCTCATCACCATGCCCAACTAATTTTTTTTAAAAATTTTTTTGTAGAAACAAGGTTTCGTCATGTTGTCCAGGCTGGTCTCAAACTCCTGGGCTCAAGTCGTCTTCCTACCTCCACCTCCCAAAGTGCTGGGATTACAGGAGTGAGCCACTGCACAGGCCTAGCCTCTTTTTGACAACTAGCTCTCAGGGGAGCTCTTGCAAGAACTACTAATACGAGCACTCACTCATTACTGCTAGGCTGGCCGTAAGTCATTAATGAGAGATCCCTCCCCATGACCAAAACACCTCTCACTAGGCCCCACCTCCAACATTGGGGATCGAATTTCAACATGAGGTTTGGAGGGGGTCAAATATCCAAACTATATAGGAGGTTGTTTATACTCACTTTGGGAGGCAGAGGCAGGAGGATCGCTTGAGCCCAAGAGTTCAAGACCAGCTTGGGCAACATACGGAGACCTCGTCTCTACAAATAACTTTTTTTTTTTTAATTAGTCAGGCATGGTGGCGCATGCTTGTAGTCCCAGCTACTCAGGAGGATTGCTTGAGTCCAGGAGGTCAAGGCTGCAGTGAGCCATGATTGTGCCACTACACTTCAGCCTGAGTGACTGAGTGGGACCCTGTGTCCAAAAAAGAAAAAGAGCCTCACTGCTGCTGCCTGGCATTACATGAGAGTGTCATCCCACGTATCACTAGCCTGGGAAAAGACCAAAATTCAAAGCACGGTTTCTATTGAACACTTACTGCTTTGGCACCATTGTAAGGTCAAAACATTGCAAGTTGAACCATAGTTAAGTTGGGGGCTATCTTAGTCCATTAGTGCTGTGGGGAGGGTGGTGGTGGACCCTCTCCTCTGGGTCCTTGAAGGCATGGTGAATGGTAGCCTTCTCTACAGGGTCCAGGGGCCTCTCTCAGCTGCCACCGTTTCCAAGTCTGTGAGGATACAGCTGGCACCCAAGGAACCAGGGTCTTGGGAGATAAAACTTGAGTAGAGAGGGATATTTGAGGTGACCTCTCTCTCTTCCACTTTCCCTGGCTGTTGGTCAAGAAGAACCAAGTATTGATCTGTGTTTGACATTGGCTGCAATTTTCCACCTGCTTTAGGCTGTCTTCTCAACCTAATGCAAAGAAGTCAGATGCAACTGTAGGCTTTGAACAAAACACAGTGTCAGGCTTGGCCATTCTCCTCCAGGGGTCCTGATCAGAAACTATCAGGATTGAAACACCAATGTCTAATTCTCCTCAGAACACAACACTCCTCCCTTAACTGCTTGGATAGGACAGGGCCTCCAGGGTCATCTTGGATGCTCTTCTCTCTAAAATGCAGAAGGAAGAATGAGTAACAGTGGGAGCAAGAGGTGGTCTGGGCTTTACTTTTAGCAAGATCAGTTTAGTCAAGAGAGCTCCAGCAAGTTGGAGCAGAGAAGAGGGGAGAAGGCCGGTCTGTTCTGATATGCAGTGTATCTGCTGTAGTGGACTTACACTATTTGTGGATTTGCATTAAATGTATTCAGTTATGTTCCCAGCCAGAGAGAGAGGATGTAAATGCTGCTGTGATGTCTGCCCTCCAGTCCAGCCCACATGATCTGCTTCTC
This sequence comes from Rhinopithecus bieti, assembly GCF_001698545.2. Classification (NCBI taxonomy): domain Eukaryota; kingdom Metazoa; phylum Chordata; class Mammalia; order Primates; family Cercopithecidae; genus Rhinopithecus; species Rhinopithecus bieti. The sequence continues at coordinate 1,487,172 of NW_016815892.1, read as the reverse complement.
CTGGGTGCCTGCATGTGTCCATGTGTCTGAGGATCCCTCACACTGAGAGGCATTGAGGCTCTGAAACATGTACTATAGCATGTCAACTTGGGTTTTCAGAACCAGCCAAGTATTTCATGGATTGGGAAGACTGACTTTAATGGACTTAACTGAGAGCTGAGAGTGATGTTGCTGGTTCGGACAAGCCTAGTGTGTCCTAAATACCGTAGTGCATGGGCAGTTAGAGGAATTCTCAGGGTAAATTGAACTATAGTTGAACACATCTTAGTATTGACTTTAGAAACTAAGAGCAATCATGACTCCTTTGTACAAATTAACCCCGTCTCTCCTCAGACTCCCTTGGCAAGCTCATCTGTACTAAAAGAAACTTGCCCTCCCTCCCCGTCCCCCTCCTCCTCTCTCTCCCTATCCTCCTGGTGTTCTGGTTCTCTCTCTCTTTCTCTCTCCTTCCCTCCCTCCCCTAGGCAAATTCTAGCTCTGAGTGATTTAGATGCGTATCTAGCCTAAGAGGGAAGTACCAAACGGCTGAATTACTTAACCTCTCCTAAAAGTTTGTTTCCTCATTCTTACTAAAACGATAATCATTGCCAAATAGGGCCGTTGTGAGCTGAAGAAGAGAGTTCATATGGAGCTCCCAGGAATGTCTGGCAGCTGGAAAGTGCTCTCATGTGGGAGCCATTGACCCCACTCTTCACTCGTTCCAGTAGAGGACTGGAAGCCCAGGAAGGTGCCGTCACTAACCACCTCTGGTCCTCTACCCTCCTAAGGCTCAGAGTGCTTTTGACAAGCTCAGAGCAGCCCTAGAGCGAGGCCTGGGGTGAGCTGGAGTGGAGCTGAGAATGTGCATCTCTAGGGAGCCAAGTGCCAGAGTATTGGATGGGAGACTGAGAGGTGCCTTGTGGAGACGTGATCTTAAGAGAGCTGTAGTGCTGGGTCTCAGAGCCTCAGAGCCTCTGCCAGTCTGTATAGGGCCTCTGTATACAACTCTACAGCAATCCTGGGAGCTTCTATACTTTGGGGGTGGTCTTTGAGGACTTGATGAAAACTGTGACCCTGTTCCCTAGAAAAATGAACAAACCCACCTAATTCTGCATTGCTTCAAGAGGAATAAGGCCTTTCCCACTTTGGGTTGTAGGTTGGAGACCCCTCCTCTGGAGGTGAGTGGGCAGTCAGTGTTAGATTCCCACTCTTGGCAGGTGTCTTTCCCAAGGTTGCTGACAGCAGCTGTACAGCCTGATTTCTCTATTTTTGTGAGAACCATTGAGGTTGTCTCTGTAGCTCTCAGGATAAAGGCAGAACTCTTCCTAGAAGTTTAAAAGACAAGGTCTGGCCCCTGCTGACTTGGTCATCCTCCAAACTAGACATACCATCTCTCTTCTGCATGTGGGCCCTCTTCCCAGCCTCTTCACACTTACCAGTCTCCTTCCTACCCCAGGGCCTTTGCACGTGCTTTTCCCCCTGCCCAGAACACTCTTCCTTCCCCTGTTAATTTTCTTAGGGACACCTTCCCTTACCAGGTGAGTCTCTCCTCTTGGAGGCCTCCATTGCACTGGCCACCTTGCCTTCCTACCTTTATCACTGTTAAATTTTGTGTTCATTTGGTGACTAATGACCACCTTTCTGTTCTGTTCTCTGAGGGCAGAAAGTGGGTCTGTCTTATTCACTGCTGTATTCTCAGTGCCTTTCACACAGTAGAGCTCACGGTGAACGAGCAGCTCACCTCTGCAGAGGTGGGAAATGTGACATCTGTGCAAGAGGCTCTGTGGTTTCCCGTCTTCATTTCTTCTGATCCCCCGTGCCCTCTTGGTGTTTTTGCATGGCTAACTCTCCCCCCTCTCTCCCTGGAGGTGTGTTGAGGCTCCTGGAACACGGGGAGGAGTACGTATTCACCCTGCCTAGTGCCTACGCCCGGTCCATTCTCACCATCCCATGGGTGGAGCTCGGAGGAAAAGTCAGCATCAACTGTGCCAAGACTGGGTACTCAGCGACGGTGATATTCCACACGAAGCCTTTCTATGGAGGGAAAGTCCACAGGTAGGAGCTGGCCGGAGAGGCTCTGGCTTTGTCTTAACACGATGCCCTGAGTTTCCTTTCACCATTAGAAGACTGAGTTTCAGTAATGGGATGAGTTGAAAATCAAGATAGAATTGTTAAGATCTTTTCCAAAAGAGATGCCTTTTCCCTACCTTACATGGCAGTTTTTTGGAGTCCTCCCCACTCTAAACTTAAGGTTAAATCTTTGGTGACGCATTTGTAGAGCAGACGCCAGAGAATGAAAGCACTTCTGTTTGTTGGAATAAACTCCCCCTTCTGAAGCCACAGTTTGTTGCTTTGCTCTAAAGTGATTGAATCTTTGAACCCAGACATAGCCAGACAGTTCCCCATTTCACATTAGTTGGCTACAGTATCCTCAATTCTGTGTCATGCATCCATGAGGTCAGGATCATTTCTTTCTTTTGAAAAACTTGGGAAGCCCAAGTCTGAGTAATTGAAGGAGAGGTCTGCTCTTTGAGGAAGCACACAATTGTTTTTATTGCTGCAGCTATAAAAAATTCCTCTTTCAGCACAACTCTACTGCGTTAAGCAAGATACACTATACAAACAAGCTTCCATCTTCGCTCATTTTCTTGGAAAGCATTATTCTGCATGGCATTAGTGTGAGTGTATCAGAGTGTCACAGGGGCATGTGGACACCCTTGGGGGCACCTGGAACCAGCACACACCAGCTCGTGAGAACTGATTTGTGTGTACTTCACGTTCAGTGTTATCATGTTGGTGTTGAAATCAGCCATGATGGGCACCACAGAAATTGGCAAATGGTACAAATCAGGTGTTTTCCCTTTTGGAGATCCAGTTGTTAAATATTTACCAGCATGCCACTAACACCCTTCCACTGTGTGCAACCCAGAAGACGCCTCATACCTGCCTGTGAGCCTCTGCCTTGCTGACTGTTTTTAGGCTCAAGGAGAAAGCCTCCCAGTCTGTTTGAAAACTCTAAATTTGGCCTGAGCTGGGCCTTAAGGAAAAGGGGAGTTTAGACCCTACACGTGGTTGCTTTGGAGCGGGTGTCCCCGTTTCTGCGGTGTTCCTTCTACGGTGCAGAAAGCTCAGTGGTGGAGAGGGAGCTGGGAGTCTGCTTTCACTTGGAATTCCCACAGGCAAGGCAGGTGAAAGAGAGGTCACAAATCTCCACAAAGGCCCGCTAAAGGCGAGGTTGAAGTCATTCCTCAGAGCCACTACTGTGAGTAGGAAGGTATTGATTGAGACTGAGACTCCAGGTCGTGCTCAGCCTTCATTCAGGGGATGTGTGGATGCTGGAGTGGATGTTTCCCTCCTTTTCCAGCGTAAGCTCTGTTGGGATTGTGGGCAACCATGTTTGACCCCATACAAAATAGACCTGATTTAAGGTTTGAAAAGCTCACCCTACACTCTTACACTCTTTTTAGGGTTAAAATGTAGCATTATTAGATGCTATTTTGGAGAAGAGGGAGTATATGCTATTTTGTTTTCCTTTTTTTTTAAATTAAATTTTTGCATAAGTTATTGGGGTACAGATGGTATTTGGTTACATGAGTAAGTTCTTTAGTGGTGATTTGTGAGATTTTGGTGCACCTATCACCCAAGCTATAGATACTGCACCATATTTGTAGTCTTTTATCTCTCGTCCCCTTCCCACGTATTTTGTTTTTCTTGAATTGCCTGATTTTCATCCCAGTGATAGCTTATACAGTATATCCATTGTGTGTTTATTACAATTAAGAAATTAGCATTGCTGTATTACTATTAACTAATCTATAGACTTTTTTTCCAGTGATGCTTTCTTTGCTGTTCAAGGATATTAGATCATCTTTTAAGAGCTAGTCTTTGAGCAAAGCTCCAAAAACAATCCCTCCTTCCCATTCTTGATTAAAAAAAAAAAAAAAATCTTTATAGATGGGTGTACCTTTGAAGTCTCTGTTTTTATCATTTTGCAAAGTGTGTTCCTTTGACTCATTAATTCAGGGTTACCGCAGAAGTGAAGCACAACCCAACCAACACCATTGTTTGTAAAGCCCATGGGGAATGGAATGGTACTTTAGAGTTCACCTACAGCAATGGAGAAACCAAAGTCATCGACACAACCACACTGCCAGTGTATCCCAAGAAGATCAGACCTCTCGAGAAGCAGGGGCCCATGGAGTCCAGGTGAGAACTGGGCTGTGTCTTCCTCTCCAGCTTAGTCATGCTGGGCACTTGACTCAAGGGACAGAGAAGAAAGAAGACTTTGAAAGCTTAGCGACTGGAAACAGGCCCAGGAATCATGTTCTCCTGGCTTCTTTAGATATTTTAATTTTCTACTGTGTCACTTAGGAGCAGAACCTTTCAGCTTTCAGTTAAGTCATTCTGCGGTCATGGGGTGGGGTGTGAGGACAGACTTCAGGAGACTTTTACTGCTTGTCTTGCAAAAGTTTGTCAACTGATCTGTTGCTTAATTGCTAAGGTAAATACAGAGAGTTGATAGTAATCAAAGAATGCACAGTGAGTCAATGAGATACAATTTTTTTCTTGCCAGATTAACAATGTTATTAAAAAAAAATTAAATGCTGGGAAAGGTGTAGTAAAACTGACACTCTATACCCTGTCCTTCTAGTAGGAGTGTGGGCAGTTTAGCTGCACGGATCAGTAGCTTTCAATTCATTAATCCACTTTAATCTCGCATTCTACTTCTAAGAATCTGTTTTCAGGAGAAACTCTTAAATTCAGAAAAAATTTAAACAACATAAAATGGTTTGTTCTTTGTTTAAAGAAAACTAAGCAACAAAAGAGAAGTCACCTGTCTAATATTTGGAAACTGGTTAAGTAAATTATGAAGTATCCATTCAATTCATATATCTATTCTGTGGCTATGGTATGAATATAATGCAGCCACTTAATGTGATGTTTATGCAGGCACAGAAGGAGAATATCCTTGGAATATGCCAGTTTTATTTTTTAATGTAGGACATCAGCAAACTGGCCTGTGGGCCAAATCCAACCTGAGGCTGATTTTGTAAATAAAGTTTTATTGGAACACAGCCATGATCATTCATTTACATATGGCTTATGGCTGCTTTCCTGCTGCAATGGCTGAGTTAGGTAGTTGCAACCAAGACCATATGGCTTGCAAAGCCTAAGATGTTTACTCTCTGGCCCTCTACAGAAAATGTTTGCCAACCACTGCTCTAATCTAAAAGCATACACTCTTTAGAAATACGATGTAGGGTTAAAATGAAATTACAAATGATTTTCTGAAAGCTTTACTATTATTACAAGAATTTGTAACCAAATAGAAACAGTTCTTTTAAGTGGAAACAAAGCAGGGATACCACAGTATGTATAAATAATACATTATATTAATAACTGGGTTTAATGGAAACAGAGCTTCAGTATCCCTGGAACCTTTGCTTCGTTGTAGATTTAGTACACTCTTGCTTGTTAATCAGTTTATTTGAGGACAGTGAGCACAACCTTTCTCTGTGTCTAACTGTAGAGCTTGGACTCTTACCAGTTGTCTTTTTCAGTCCATCCTGTTGGGCAGCAGTAGCAGGACAAGGGAAGGACTGCAATGAGGGAAGAAACCCATCCCCTTGCCACACTGCCTCTGATGAAGCATTCCCAGAATGGGGAAAGCTGTGGTTCATATCATAACGTGACTATTGTTTCTGATCTGGCTATTGAGAACAAAACTATGATCACCTGCTACTTTTCTTCCAGGGATATCAGAGTAGTTTAGCTACTCCTTATTAAGACTCTTTGTTGCTTGTTAGCCTGTGGGAACTATGGGATTTCTTCTTTTGGCATCTGCACCCCCAGGAGGTGCTGCTGGCTGTCCCTAGTTCACTGGCAGCCCCATCCGCCTGTCCTCAGCCTGACCATGCCAGCATTCAAGCCTTCCTGCTGCTCTGAGCCCTTGCTGGGGAAAGGGTTAAGGACACCTACTGTAGATGTGCTCCCTGGCCCAGGACCTAATGATGGGCATTCACTGGCCCCTGGGTGAAGAGGCCTCATTTTCTAGAAGCCAGGGAGGGAATCTGCACCACCTGGCATTCTGACAGTTCCTTGTCTGTGAAATCCGACCTTCTGGTGCATTTAAGTGAGGAAGTGCTTAGGTGGTGGTATCCTGATTTATCATGGTTCCTTTCCTTTCTCTCTAGAACAGAGTGTGTCTGAATACAGGCTGGTCCCAAGGACGTCCTGAGGAGGAAAGCTGTGTGTAAAGCATAAGCCAAATACAAAGTAGTGTTAAACACTAGCTACTTTCCTTTTATCTTGTCCCACTCTCAGAGTGCTTTTTTTTTTTGCCAAGTAATCAGCCTTGATTGATGTAAACCGATCAAGCTCCCCTTTTATTTTGCTCATTTCCTGGGGTTTCCTCCTGCCATGCCAGGTTAGGAAGGTCAAGGTCATCTGAGTGTCCAAAGAGCAGCTGGGCTGAAGAGGGGTAGTGAACCAAGCAGCCTGGCCTCACTATAGGCTGCGTTCTACAATGAATGCATGAAGCAGAGAAGAGCAGAGAAGTGGCTTTGTGTAGACATGTGGGGAGAAGAGAGATCCTGCACTATAAGCATGCACACACAAATACCCACACACCACACATGCATCAGCCTCTAACCCCTAATTCTAGGTTTCCTTGTGGGAAAGCAGGTCTTGTTCTGATTTACTAGCGTGCTGTCCTTGGGCAAGTCACCTAACCTTATGTAGACCTTAAATTTTTCTCCTCTGTAACATGGAGATAAGAATCTACCATCTGCCGGGTGCGGTGGCTCAAGCCTGTAATCCCAGCACTTTGGGAGGCCGAGACGGGCGGATCACGAGGTCAGGAGATCGAGACCATCCTGGCTAATACGGTGAAACCCCATCTCTATTAAAAACTACAAAAAACTAGCCGGGCGTGGCGGCGGGCGCCTGTGGTCCCAGCTACTCGGGAGGCTGAGGCAGGAGAATGGCGTAAACCCGGGGGGCGGAGCTTGCAGTGAGCCGGGATCCGGCCACTGAACTCCAGCCTGGGCGACAGAGTGAGACTCCGTCTTAAAAAAAAAAAAAAAAAAAAAAAAAAAAAGAATCTACCATCTATAATATATCATTGGGTTGCTGTGAGGATTAAATAGGTTTATATATGTAAAATGCTTAGAAATATGGCAAATGCCATATATGCCTGCTATCGTTGTTTGTAGTAGTAGCAGAATGCCTACTACTACTACTATTAGATTTGATTTCCAGAAACTCCGGGCCCTGAGAAAGGCATGCTGCCTGGTACACGTGGAGAGTAGAAACAGCACAGAGGTGGAGCTGGGTAGCCCTGGGTTCAGATCCAGGCTCTTGGGGTCTTTGAGGTGTCTGGGATGAGCTACCCCAGAGAGGGCTTGCCTGGATGCCCCTTGCTGCTCTGGCTGCTCCCGGCAGAGTTCTGTTAGCTTGCAGCCAGCTGGCCTGGCTGATTGTTTCCTCTCCTCCACCCATCCCCAGGAACCTCTGGCGGGAGGTGACCCGATACCTGCGGCTGGGGGACATTGACGCAGCCACCGAGCAGAAGCGGCACCTGGAGGAGAAGCAACGGGTAGAGGAACGGAAGCGCGAGAACCTCCGCACACCATGGAAGCCCAAATATTTTATCCAGGAGGTAACTCTGCGGTCTGTCATTGGGCCTTTGCCCAGGAGAGAACTTGTCCTGAGAGGGTAGATGGGTTTTTCTTGCTGACTCCCCGGATTGGATAAATACCAGCCAGGGGCAGGGATAGACTGGGGCATCTCGGTTCTGACTCCAGCTTTGGATCAGGCTTCAGGACAGGTTTTCTGCCACAATATTCATGAAACCTTCTGGAAGGCAGAACCGAGCAACTGACACTTCCCCTCCAGTATCCCGATGTCAGAAAAGCATGTCAGCCTGCCTGCGAGGGAACGGAATGGGACTGCAGACTGGATACTGTTCTATTTTTAAAAAGAAAACCATCATGGCCCCTGTTACATCATCTTTAGTAACAAACTAGTTGTGGAGTGCCTCACAGCCCATCTCCACACGTGGGTGGGCTGGAGCCCTCACTGATGAAGAATTGCCTTTCAGAGCTTTGCCTCCTGTGGGCCACAAGGGCTAGTCATGCAGGGGAAGGCCAGCCTGAGTCCTATGCCTAAAATGCTGCTGCTGTCACCTGCATATGTGACACTGGAAGCTAGAAATAATATCTGGGCAAGTGGGCAGGGCACTGTGTGCCCAGCTGAAGCCCTTACGCCCTTGAAGTTGTGGAGGGATTGGGAACCACTCTGAGAACAGAGTTGGACATTATGAATATGTAGGAGCCACGTGTCTTAAAGCAAGCCCACAGGAACCCAGCAACATCAGTGAGCAGCAGGCCGGTGAGGACTGGGGCAGATGCCACTCATCTCCCGGTGATAACAGGTTGTCTAGTTGTTCATGAGGAGCCAGAAATCTGAATTTTTATGAGAAATCTCATATTTGCATGGTCAAAGAATTAAAAAATATTAAATACCAGGAGCCAATCAAAATGTATCTGTGGGCTTTCTTTAGCCCAGGTGCTGCTAACCCCTGACTTCTGCTACAAAGAGGGATTATTCTGTCTACATACAAGGCTCTTGAGAAGTGAGTTGGGGCAACATAGTAGGTTAACCGGGGTAGATTCATGTTAAGAGCAGGGAGCCACCACTGTTCTCCCCAGAGTCAGGAACTGTGGGCTGTGGACTGAAGGAGATTTCAAGATTGGATTCTGGTTCAGACAGGAAAGCTGCCTAGAGAAGACTGCCTTTATGGGTCACTGAGTGGGGACCCTGTGTGGTCCCCACTTTTGACGTAAAACCTCGAAAGATCCTTCTGTGAGGTGGATCCCTTTTCTCTTGAGAGAGCTAGTAGCTTGAGAGAGCTAGTTTATCTGACTTTTGTGGAAGGTTGTGCATTAAACAGCAACAACAACGAAAAAAACATTTACAGTTCTTCCTGGGTTTAAGAAAAGCCAGTATGTCCATAACAGAAGGGCTGGGGACATGTAAGGAATAAGAGTCATCTGAACAGCAGCACAGTTATTCAGTATAGCGCCTTCTAGTCATAACTAGATGGTATGTATTAATACCATTTTAATTCTTGCCTTTTTCCCACTTGATATTTGATTGGCCTGTGCTGATTTGTTTGTGACTACTGCCTGCTAGAGAAAGCCTTTGTTGGGTCCCCTGTGGGCTGGTGGGCTGGAAGTCACTTCCCTTGCCTTTTCTTTCCCCTGGCCATTCATCTAGCTACTCTGTTTTCTCTTGTCCCACTGTCAAAGTGCTTTTTTTTTTTTTTTTTGGTCAAGTAATCAGCCTTGATGGAAGCCAACCAAGCTCCCCCTTTATTTTGCTCATTTCATGGGGTTTCCTCCTGCCATGCCAGGGTGGGAAGGTCAAGGTCATCTAGGTCTCTGAAGAGCAGTTGGGCTGAGGAGGGGTACTGAGGCCAGCAGCCTGGCCTGTGTGTGAGGTATTAAGACAGGGCAGATGCAGACTGGCTGCAGTTATCCTTGCTTCCCCCTTTCCCTGTTGAGAGGTCTCCATGTAATAATGCCTCCTTTCTTCTCTTGCAGGGTGATGGCTGGGTATACTTCAATCCCCTCTGGAAGGCACACTGATGGGGTGGAGGTGCAGAGCTTTCCAGTATAGCCCTGTTTTTGTAGGAATATTAAAGTAGTAGAGTATCAGGGTTTTGTTGGCATTCACTGAGACCTTGTATTAGAATCCAAGAAATGATAACAGAGAAATTATTTACTATGAAAAGTGCACCCCCACACTCTGCTAGAGGAATGAATTTATTCAAGAGCCATTTGGGGCATATGTATGTACATACTGTATATGTTCACACACATGCACTATGTACACATCTGCTGACTATGATTACACATGTAAATACTGCACTCACCAAGGTTAAAGGTTAAAGTGCATAAACGTAAGCTCCTTTTTATCAATGAAGTTTGAAGTTTTCTATTTTTCACTTTGCCAAAAATGTTTTACACTCACAAAGATATTCTCACTTAGTCAACTCCTGTCAAAATGAAGGTGAACTGGCATGGCCTAATCACTGTCCATATAGGAGAAAGTGGCTCATTCCTGGTAGAAGTATGGATGGCTATCATTTCAAAATTATTGTGATTCTCACCTCGCTCTCCACCTCAGTGTTTTGTCTGTCCGCGCCCAAGAAAGATAAGCAACTATTTCCTGTTGGATGGGGGTTGGCAGGAAGCTGTTAAAGATTTATGCCAGAGCCTTGCAGGATGGAGCACGTCTGGGACAACTGAGAGCGAAGGCCCACCAAGGAGTTTTCCACCCATCTCTCATGGTCACAGCGCTGGTCATACATTTTTGAGAAGTTGCTTCTTTTACATCAGAAAACCAGTCGATCATATGGAGACTTCTTTTGTGATGAAAAAGGGCTTTAGAAGTTAAATACACACATGCACATGAAAACATGCACAACCACAGCCTCAATCTTGTATTTAGTTTGGGGAAAGAGAAGAGAATTTCCTGTGGATTATTTTTTCCTCAAGTGTACCTCTCTGGTTAACCCGAACTCTGCAAGAAAGCACTGTGATTAAAACATACATAACGCCTGCATAAATATTCCATGGTTTCAGTTAAATTTCAGTCTTTACACATGAGGTCAAAGGAGTGACCAAAATACAAAGCAAGGAAAAAATGAAATACCCGGTTTTTGCTGAATGCTTAATTTATTTTTTACTGTGCCACTTCAATATTTATAAAATCCAGATAGCATGAATGCTTCTCTGTAGTAATACTAATTTTGTGCCTTTTGTCTGCTTTCTTAAGACCAGTTGTTCACACTTTGTAGATATTAGACAAATATATTTCGATTGAATACATATCTGTGTCTGTGTTTTGTTTTCAGGGAGTCAACAGTTCCATTAGATTGGTGGTTCTAAGTGAGCTCAGATTTTCCTGGTTAGAGATTTCTAATTATTGATATGAAGAGCAATCATATCTATATTGAAAAAAGTATTTAACACATTAAAAAATCTACCAGATAAACATTTATGAATATTTTCTGGTAAGTCCTAGAAGAACATTTAACTCCTACCCGGTGAGTGTTGTTTCACGAAAACAGTCACTGCCAGAAGTCACAATAGAAGCCTACATAGGTCCACAGTCTTTAAAGCATCTGGGTGAATCAAGTATCTGGAACCATCTTATTTCTGACAGAGAAAGTGGAACAAATGCTATTTTGAGAAAAAGAAGAAAACTCAATGAGACTGAAAAGTAACCACTATGTTGTTGGATTTTCCAGTCTGACTACAAAGCATAAACCATTTGGAAAGTAAAATATGGAGAGGGCTCACTTTTCTTTCGGGGTTGGGGGTACATTTAAAATTGTGAAATGTTACGTGTCAGGAGATTTACATAAAACGTACAACTCCAGGAATAATTATGAATACCCTTGTAGCCACTGCTTAAGCAAAGAAACCTGTTTACCAGTACCTTAAAAGCCGCTATTGTGCACCTATACAATTTTATCCCTCTCCATGCCTTCCTGGAGTTACCATCCCCTTATGGGTTTTTTTTTTGTTTATACACACTATGTGTGTATTTCTAAACAGTGTGATTGGTTTTACCCAATTTTTGTAAAAATTGAATCATACCATAGTTTGCTTATCTGAGCCAGTATTTTCTTTCTAGTTCAATCCATGTTGCTCTATTTGTTCATTTTCTTGCTGAGTTCATATTATGTTTTATTGTGGTAAAATATATGTAACAAAATTTACCGTTTTACTTCCCCCCCCCCCGCCCCCCGCCCCAGATGGAGTCGCACTCTGTCACCCAGGCTGAAGTACAATGGCACAATCTCGGCTCGTTGCAACCTCTGCCTTCCGGGTTCAAGTGATTCTCCTGCCTCAGCCTCCCGAGTAGCTGAGATTACAGGTGCCCACCGCCACGCCTAATTTTTGTAGTTTTAGTAGAGATTGGGTTTCACCATGTTGGCCAGTCTGGTCTCCAACTCCTGACCTCAGGTGACCTGCCCGTCTCGGCCTCCCAAAGTGCTGGGATTACAGGTCTGAGCCACTGCGCCCAGCCCCGTTTTAACTATTTTTAAGCGTATAGTTCAGTGGCATTAAAATACACTGATCTCATACAATCATCATTATCACCTACCTCCAGAACTTTTTTGTATTCCCAAACTGAAACTCTGTACTTATTAAACAGTAACTCTCCATTCTCCCTCTCCCCCCAGTCCCTGGCAGTCACCATTCTACTTTCTGTCCCTATGGATTTGACTGCTCTAAGGAACTCATGTGAGTGAAATCATACAACACTTCTGCTTTTTATGTCTGTCTTAATTAGCATTATGTGTTCAAGGTTCATGCTGTGGCATTGTATCAGTTTCTTTCTTTTTTTTTTTTTTTTTTTTTTTGAGGGGNG
>NW_016815892.1:1471159-1474078 GCF_001698545.2 Rhinopithecus bieti | reverse complement strand
CTGGCTAGTTTTTGTATTTTTAGTAGAGACGGGGTTTCACCGTGTTAGCCAGGATGGTCTCGATCTCCTGACCTCGTGATCCGCCCATCTCGGCCTCCCAAAGTGCTGGGATTACAGGCTTGAGCCACCGCGCCCGGCCGTGTATCAGTTTCTTATTAAGGGCCTGGTGTGGTGGCTCACACCTGTAATCCTAGCACTTTGGGAGGCCGAGACAGGTGGATCTCCTGAGGTCAGGAGTTCCGAGACCAGCCTGGCCAACATGGTGAAACCCAGTCTCTACTAAAAATACAAAAATTAGCTGGGTGTGGTGGTGTGTGCCTGTAATCCCAGCTACCTGGGAGGCTGAGCAGGAGAATAGCTGCAATGAGCCGAGATCGTGCCCACTGCACTCCAGTCTGGGCGACAGAGCAAGACTCAGACTCAAAAACAAAACAAAAACAAACAAACAAAAAAAAACAAAAAACAAAACAAAAAAAAAACGGCCGGGCGCGGTGGCTCAAGCCTGTAATCCCAGCACTTTGGGAGGCTGAGACGGGTGGATCACGAGGTCAGGAGATCGAGAGCATCCTGGCTAACACTGTGAAACCCCGTCTCTACTAAAAAAATACAAAAAACCTAGCCGGGTGATGTGGCGGGCGCCTGTAGTCCCAGCTACTCGGGAGGCTGAGCAGGAGAATAGCTGCAATGAGCCGAGATCGTGCCCACTGCACTCCAGTCTGGGCGACAGAGCAAGACTCAGACTCAAAAACAAAACAAAAACAAACAAACAAAAAAAAACAAAAAAAAAAAAAACGTTTCTTATTAAGGCTGGATAAATACCCTCTACCTTGCCCCAACATGTATTCCTATTTTGTGTATCCATTCACCCACTGGGGTGTACAAATATCTTTTCAAGTCCCTGCCTCTTTTGTTCCTTTTTTGAGACAGAGTTTCACTCTTGCTGCCCAGGCTAGAGTGCAGCCGCACGATCTTGGCTCATCGCAACTTCCGCCTCCCGGGTTCCAGTGATTCCCCTGCCTCAGCTTGAGTAGCTGGGACTACAAGTGCATGCCACCACGCCCAGCTAATTTTTGCATTTTTAGTAGAGACGGGGTTTCACCATGTTGGCCAGGCTGGTCTCAAACTCCTGACCTCAGGTGATCCACCTGACCTCAGCCTCCCAAAGTGCTAGCATTACAGGCGTGAGCCACCACACCCAGCCCCTACTTTTTAAAAATATACCCAGAAGTGGAATTGCTGTATCATATGAAAATTCTGGTTTAAGTTTTAAGGAATTGCCACGCAGTTTCTCACAGTAGCTGGCTGCCACATTTTGCAATCCCACTAGCAATGCACAAGGGATCCAGTTTCTCCACATCCTCACTAATACTTGTTATTTTGTTTTTACTTTTGTTGTTTTTTTAACCACCATCCTAATGGCTGTGAAGTACCATCTTGATGTGGTTTTGATTTATATTTCCCTAGTGATGTTGAGCATGTGTTTTTGTGGTTTTGGCCATTTGTAAATCTTTGGAGAAATGTTTATTCAAATCCTTTTGCCCATTTTAAAATTAGGTTCTTTTTGTTGAGTTTTAGGAGTCCTTTATGGATATTAATCCTTTCTGGATATTAATCCTTTATCAGATATTATGTGCAAATATTTTCTTCAGATCCTTTGGTTGCCTTTTCATTGTTAATGGTATCCTTTGATGTACAAAAGTAATTTTGATAATGTCTAATTTATTTTTCTTTTGTACCTGTGCTTTTGATGTCATATCCAAGAAATCATTGTCAAATCCAATGCTGTGATGTTTTTGTCCTATGATTTCTTCTAAGAGTTTTATAGTTTTAGGTCTTACTGGGGGAGTGGGAGTACTTGGATCCATTTTGAGTTGGTTTTTACATATGGTGTTAGATAAGGGTCCAACTTCATTCTTTTGCATGTGGATATCCAGTTTCCCCAACACCATTTGTTGAAAAGACTCTGCATTGCCCACTGAGTGATCTTGGTACCTTGTTGAAAATCATTGGCTATATATACAAATGTTTATTTATGGCTTCTCTATTGTTTTTCAATGGTCGATGTCAGTCTTTATGCTGGTACCACACTCTTTTAGTTACTGTAGCTTTGTAGCAAGTTACAACATTAGGAAGTATGAGACCTCCAACCTTTTTCTTCTTTTTCAATATTGTTTTGTCTATACAGGGTCATTTAAGATTCCATGTGAATTTTAGGATGAAATTTTCTATTTTTGCAAAAAACTCTGGGATTTTGATAGGGATTTCATTAAATCTGTAGATCCCTTTGAATACTATTGTCTTAACAGTAAGTCTTCCAATCTATTAACCAGAGTATCTTTCCTTTTATTTATCTGTCTTAATTTCTTTCAGCATGTTTTGTAGTTTTCACTGTGCAAGTCTTTCACTTCCTTGGTTAAGTTTAATTCTTAAGTACGTTACTCTTTTTGGTACTTCTGTAAGTAGATCTTTCTCAGTTTCCTTTTTTGATTGTTCAATGTTGGCATATAAAAGCGTAAGTGCCAGGCACAGTGTCACATGCCTGTAGTTCCAGCTACTCAGGAGGCTGAGACAGGAGGATTGCTTGGGCCCAGGAGTTTGAGATTTCAGCATGCTATGATTGTTCCTGGGAATAGCCACTGTACTCTAGCCTGGGCAACATAACAAGACCTCATTTCTTAAAAAACACATACAACTGATTTTTGTGCATTGGTTTTGTATCCTTTGCTGAATTTGTTTATTCTGACAGTTTTTTGGGGGGTGTGTGGGATCTAGGATTTTCTAGATACAATCATGTCATTTGCTAACAGATTTTACTTCTTCCAAATTTAGATATCTTTCATTTCTTGTTGCCTAATTGCTGTACCTAGAACTTCCAATACTGTGTTGAATGAAGGAGGCCGAAAAAAAAAAAAAAAAAAA
>NW_016815892.1:1461685-1468950 GCF_001698545.2 Rhinopithecus bieti | reverse complement strand
AAAAAAAAAAAAAAAGAAAAGAAAAAAGAAATCCTTGTTTGTTCTTGATGTTAGTGCAAAAGGTTTCAGCCATTCACCATTATGAGATTGGTTGTGGGTTTTTCATATATGGACTTCCTTATGTTGAGGTACTTTCCTTCTATTTCTACTTTGCTGAGTGTTTTTGTTATAAAAGGATGTTGTTGCATCTTGTCAAAATTCTTTTTCTGCATGAGTAGATCATGTCGTTCCCCCCCTCTATTCTGTTAATGTGTGGTGCATTGCACTGTTAATCCTTTTATCAATATATAATGCCCTTTTCTCTTGAAACAGTGCTTGACTTAGTTTATTCTAATACTAGTGTAGCCATTTCTCTGTGATTAACATTTTTTCCATCCTTTAACATTGAATGCATGCATCTCCTTCCATCTAAATGAGTCTCTTGTAGACAGCACATGGTTGTAATCTTTTTTAAAAAATCTATTCTGTCAATATGTCTATCGATTGGAGTTCCATTCATTTACATTTCAAGAAATTACTGGGTGGGGTGTGGTGGCTCATGCCTGTAATCCCAGCACTTTGGGGAGCTGAGGCAGGTGAATCACTTGAGGCCAGGAGTTCAAGACCAGCCTGGGCAACATGGCGAAACATCATCTCTACTAAAATACATAAATTAGCTGGGTGTGGTGGCACATGCCTGTAATTCTAGCTACTTGGGAGGCTGAGGCGGAGAATCACCTGAACCTGGGAGGCGAAGGGTATAGTGAGCCGAGATTGCACCACTGCACTCCAGCCTGGGTGACAGAGCAAGACTCTATCTCAAAAAAATAAATAAAAATTTTAAAAAATAAGAAATTACTGGTAGGGAAGGACTGACTTTGTAATTTCATTGTCTTCTGTATGTCTCATGTCCCTCATTTCCTCCATTACTGCCTCCCTTTGTGTTGAGCCTTTTTTTTTTTTTTCTTACAACAACAGATTTAATTCTCATTTCCTTTATCTGTATTCTAGGACTATTTTCTCTGTGGTTAACACAGAGATTATATCAGCAGCCTAAAGTTGTAATAGTCTGTTATATTGATACCAACCAATTTGTCCCTGTATTTACTTTTACTATAGATCTCCATATTTTTGTATGGCTTACAGTTACTATCTGAAGCATGTCATTTTAAATGTTAGGATTCCCTTCAGAATTTCTTGAAGGGAAGCTCTAGTAGTAATGAACCTCCCCCCAGCTGCTTCTTTCTCTGAGAATGTCTTAATTTCTCCCTCATTTTTGAAGGACAGTTTTGTCAGATATAGAATTCTTTGTTGAGACTTTGCTTCAACTTTAAATATATCATGGCACAGCCTCCTGGCTACCAAGGTCTCTGCTGAGAAATCTGATGATGTTTATTAAGGATTGCTTGTATGTGACAAGTCATATCTCTTGCTGCTTTCAAGATTTTCTCTTTGGCTTTTATTTATTTATTTATTTTTTTGAGACGGAGTCTCGCTCTAACCCCCAGGCTGGAATGCAGTGGCGCCATCCCAGTTCACTGCAAGCTCCGCCTCCCGGGTTCACGCCGTTCTCCTGTCTCAGCCTGCGGAGTAGCTGGGACTACAGGCGCCCGCCACCGCGCCCGGCTAATTTTTTTGTATTTTTAGTAGAGACGGAGTTTCACTGTGGTCTCGATTTCCTGACCTCATGATCCGCCCGCCTCCGCCTCCCAAAGTGCTGGGATTACAGGCATGAGCCACCGCGCCCAGCTTCTTTGGCTTTTAACAGTTTGATTATAATGTGTCTAGTGCAGGTCCCTTTCACTTTATCTTACTTGGAATTTAATGAAATTCTTGGATTTGTAGATTCATGTCTTTCCTCAAATTTGATGTTTTCTACCCTTGTCTTCTCCATCTTGCTGCCTGTCTTTGTTCATTCTGGAGCTCCCTTAATGCATATGTTGGTTTGCTTGATGGTGTCCCTTAGGTTCTATTCATATTTCTTTATCCTTTTCTCTTTTTTGCTTATCAGAATCAATTTCCAGTGACCTAGGTTTATGATTCTTTCTGAGTCTGCTAAACATCTCTAGTCAATTTTTCAATTGTGATTTTTTTCAGCAATGAAATGGTGTTTTTTTTTTTTTTTTTTTTTTTTTTTACTAATACATAATGTTTTATATATTTATGGAGCACAGACATAGAATGTGTAATATGAGTATCTGCGGTATCTGTCAGGTTGAGTATTTTTCATTTCTATATGTTGGGAATATTTCAAATTCTTGCTTCTAGTTATTTTGAAATATACAAAATACTGTTGCTAACTATAATCATTCTACTCTAATAGTGAACATTAGGATGTATTCTATCTAAGTCTGTACCCATTCACCAACCTTTCTTCATTTCCCACTCAGACACTCCCCACATCTGGTATTCTGTTCTCTATCTCCATGATATCAAGTTTTTAGGTCCTACACAACTGAGAACATGCTGTATTTGTCTTTTTGTGCCTGTGTTATTTCACTTAACATAATGACCTCGTTTCCATCCATGTTGTTGCAAATGACATGATTTCATTATTAATGGCCAAATAGTATTCCATTGTGTATATAAACCACATTTCCTTCATTCATGTATCCATGGACACTTGGGTTGATTCCATATCTTTGCTATCATGACTAGTGCTGCAATATACATGTAAATGAGTGTATCCTTTTGGGAGACTGATTTCCTTCCCTTTGGATAGATACCTAGTAATGGGTTTGCTGGATAGTGTGGTAGTTCTAATTTTAGTTTTTTGAGAGATCTCCATACTGTTTTCCATAGTGGCTGTACTAATTTACATTCCCACCAAGAGTGGGTAAGAGTTGCCTCTTTGCCTTCTTGCCAGCATGTCTTTTAACGAACAGCCATTCTGAGATAATATATCTCACTGTGATTTTGGTTTGCATTTCCCAGATGACTGATGATGTTGAGCCTTTTTAATGTTCTTACTGGCCATTTGTATGTCCTCTTTTGAGAACTATCTATTCATGTTCTTTGCCCAGTTTTAATGGTATTTTCAAAATTGCTGTATTCCTTATGTAGCCTATTATTCCTTTGTCAGAGGACATTTGCAAACATATTCTCCCCTTCAACAGGTTTGTGTCTTCACTCTGTTTCTTTTACTGTGCAGATTTCAGTTTAATAGAGTCCCATTTGTCTATTTTTTTATGTTACTGGCAGGAATAACCACGTATGTCCATTTTTGTTTTTGTTGTCTGTGCACTGGAGGTTTTAGACATAAAGTCTTTCCTAGACTAAGGCAAAAAAAAAGTCTTTCACCCAGGCTGGAGTGCAGTGGTGCGATGACAGCTCACTGCAGCTTTGACCTCCCAGCCTGAAGTGCTCCTCCTACTTCAGTCTCCTCAGTAGCTGGGACCACAGGCATGCACGACCATGCTCAGCTGATTTTTATTTTTATTTTTTTGTAAAGACATGGTTTTGCCATGTTTCTCGGGCTGGTCTCAAACTCCTGGACTCAAGCAGTCAGCCCGCCTTGGCCTCCTAAAGTGCTAGGATTTCAGCTGGTTGTAAATACATGTATTTATTCTGTGTTTTCTATTCTATTCCATTGGTTTATGTGTCTATTTTCATGCCAGTACCATGATATTTTGTATACTATACCCTTGTAATATAATTTGAAGTTAGGTAGTGTGATGTCTCCACCTTTGTTCTTTTTGCTCAGGATTGCTTTGGCTATTCTAGCTCTTCATTGGTTCTGTATGAATTTTAGGATTTTCTATTTCTGTAAAAGACATTGGTATTTTTGATAGGGATTGCATTCAATCTGTATATTGCTTTGGGAAGTATGGTCACTTTAAGAACATTCTTCTGATTCATGAGCATGAAATGTCTTTCCATTTTGTCCCCCTCGACTTTGTTCATCAGTGTTTTGTAGATACTTTTCACCTCCTTTGTTAAATGTATTCCTATGTATTTTATTATTTTTGTAGCTATTATAAATGGGATTGCTTTCTTGATTTCCCTTTTGGCTATGTCATTATTAGTGTAGGCAAATATAAATGACTTTTGTATGTTGCTTTTTTTATCCTGCACCTTTACTGAATTTACTTATCAGCTGTAATAGTTTTCTGATTCTTTTCATTTTCTAAATATAAGACTGTGTCATATGCAAAGTAGGACAATTTGGCTTCCTCTTTTCCAATTTGGACGTCTTTTATTCTCTTCTCTTACCTGATTGCTGTGGCTAAGACATCCAGTACTATGTTGAATAGGAGTAGTGACAATGGATATCTTTGTCTTGTTCCAGTTCTTAGAGGAAAGGCCTTTAACACTTTTCCATTCAGTATGATGTTAGCTATGGGTTTGTCATATATGGCCTTTATTACTTTAATGTGTTCCTTCTATACCTAGTTTGTTGAGTCTTTAATCATGACGGGATCTTGAAATTTATCACATGCTTTTTCTGTGTCTATCCTATGCTTTTGGTTCTTCATTCTGTTGATGTGATGCATCACATTTATTGATTTGAGTATGTTGAACCATCCTTGCATCCCTGAGATAAATCCCACTTGATTATGGCGTGTTATCTTTTTGATGTGTTCTTGAATTCACTTTACTAGTATTTTGTTGAGTTTTGCATCTATAGTCATCAGGAACACTGGCCTGTCAGTTTTTGTTGTTGCTGTTGCTGTTGTGTCCTTATCTTTTTTTGAAATCAGGGTAATGCTGGCCTTATAGAATGAGTTAGGTAATCTTTTGGAATAGTTTGAAAAGGACTGGTATTACTTTTGTGTTTGTTTTCTGAGATGAGGTTTCACTATGTTGCACACGCTAGTCTCAAACTCATGAGCTCAAATAGTCCTCCTACCTCAATCTCCTGAGTAGTTAGGATTGCCTCCAGAGTAGCTGTGATTACAAGGATGCCAGCACATGCAGCTATGGTATTAGTTCTTTTTTATGTTTTGTAGAATTTGGCAATGAATCCATCCAGTGCTGGGCTTTGTCAGAAGACTTTGTATTACTGCTTTGATCTCATTACCTGTTATTGGTCTGTTCCAGTTTTTGATTTCTTCCTGTTTCAATCTTGTTAGGTTGTACACATCCAGGAATTTATCCATTTCCTCTAGGTTTTTCCAGTTAGTTAGCAGGTTTTTCATATAAGTCTCTGGGAAGCTTTTGTCTTTCTGTATTAGTTGTTAATATCTCTTTTGTCATTTCTAATTTTATTTTGGTCTTCTTAGTCTAACTAAGTTTATCAGTTTTTTTTTTTTTTTTGAAGAACCAACTTCATTTCATTGATTCTTTGTATTTTTTTAACTTTCTATTTCATTTAGTTCTGCTCTGATTTTTATTTCTGGTAATTTTTTTTTTTTTCCTGACACCGATGCTTGCTCTGTCACCCACGCTGGAGTGCAGTGGCGCAATCTCAGCTCACTGCAACCTCTGCCTCCCGGGTTCAAACAATTCTCCTGCCTCAGCCTCCTGAGTAGCTGTGATTACAGGCACCTGCCACCATACCTGGCTAATTTTTTGTATTTTTAGCAGAGATGGGGTTTCACCATCTTGGCCAGGCTGCTCTCAAACTCCTGACCTTGTGATCCCCCCGCCTTGGCCTCCCAAAGTGCTGGGATTACAGGCTTGAGCCATTGTGCCCGGCCAATTTCTGCTAATTTTCAATTAGGTTTGTTCTTGTTTTTCTAGTTCCTTGAAGTGCATCATTAAATTTTTTAATTGAAATCTTTTTTGCAGCAGGCACTTATTGCTATAAATTTCCCTTTTAGTACTGCTTTTCCTGTATCCCACAGGTTTGAAGATGTTGTATTTCCACTTCCATTTGTTTCAATAAATGTTTTTTTTCTTCTTCATTGACCTAATTAGGTTGTTCAGGATCATGTTATTTAATTTCTATATGTGTGTGTAGTTTTCAAAATTCTTCTTAGCATTATGTTCTAGTATTGTCCCATTGTGGCCTGAGAAGACACTTATTTTAAATTTGTTGAGGCTTCTTTTTTTTGGCCTAAAATGTCTATCCTGGAGAATGTTCTGTGTACTAATGAGAAGAATGTGTATTCTGCAATTGTTTGATAAAATGTTCTGTGTTACTGTTAGGCCCATTTGATCCAAAGGTGAATTTAAATCAAGTGTTTCTTTGTTGGCTGATTTTTTTTGTCTAGATGATCTAATGCTTAGAGTAGGGTGTTGAAGCACCCCACTATTATTGTATTGGAGTCTATCTCTTTGCACAGAATATGTTTTCCCTTCTCTTTGTTGTAATTCTATAGGTCTATAGGTAAAGTGCATTTCTTGTAGTTAGCATATAGTTGGGTTATTTTTTTTTACCCATCAGGCAGTTTACATCTTTTAAATGCAGAATTTAACTGATTTACATTTACAGTTACTATTAGTATGTCATGTTTTGTTTCTGTCATACTGTTGTTTTTAGGTTGTTTTGTATATTCTTTTTCTCTTATTGTAATTGTTGTTTAGTGGTACCATGTGAGTTTGTTCTTTTCACTTGTGCATTTGCTTTTCCAGTTAGTTTTTTACTTTTCTGTTTTCATGATGGTAAATGGCATCTGTTCCCTTCCAGGTTTAAGATTCTCTTGAGCCTTTCTATAAGGCTGGTGTAGTGGTGATTCTCTCAGCTTTTACTTGTCTAGGAAAGATTTTTTTTGCTCCTTTATTTAGCAAGGATAAGTTTTCTGGATAATCTTTGGCTGTCAGGGCTTTTTTTTTTTCAGTCAGCATTTTGAATATATCATCCTATTCTCTCTTGGCATATAACATTTCTGCTGAGAAGTCTGCTGTTATTCTGATAGGAGTTCCTTTATAGGTACTAGATACTTTTCTCTTGTTTTCAGAATTGTCTCCTTGTCTTTGACTTCTGAGTTTGACTATAATGTGCTATGGAGAAGACCTTTTTGCACTGTTATCTCTTTAGGGATCTCTGAATCTTCTGTATCTGGATGTCTAAATCTCTTGCTAGACTAGAAAAGTTTTCCTCTTTTTGCCTTCTGGGACCCTGATAATTCAAGTATTTCATTGCTTTGTGGTGTCCCTTATGTCATGAAGTTTTACTCACTACTTTTATTCTCCATTTTGCCCGAGTTATTTCAAAAGACTTGTCTTCAAGTTGAGATTATTTCTTCTGCTTGACCTAATCGGATGTTGAAGATTTTGGATGTATTTTGTATTTCATCCAATGAATTCTTCTGTTCCAGAATTGGCTTTGATTATATCATAAAAAAAGAACAGAAATTTACCACACAGATTGATTATATCAATATATAATATATAATATATAA
>NW_016815892.1:1452987-1461364 GCF_001698545.2 Rhinopithecus bieti | reverse complement strand
ATATATAATATATAAATAATATATAATATCAATCTGTGTGGTAAATTTCTGTTCTTTTTTATGATATAATCTGTGTGGTAAATTTCTCATATGTATCTTTACATTTTGGTTTTTTTTTTTTTTTTTTTTTTTTTTTTTTTTTTTTTAAGAGTTTTTGTGTATCTCACTGAGCTGCTTTAGAATCAGGTTTTCCCCTTAGATTTTATGAATTTTTGATTGGGATCTGTTATTGCAGAGTTAGTGTTCCTTTAGAGGTGTCACATTTCCTTGGTTTTTCATGTTTTCTTTGTCCTTAGGTTGATATCTATACATCTGGTATAACAGTTGCTTCTTCCAAATTTTTGACTTTGCTTTTGTAGAAGAGGACTTTTTCCTTAAGCTGTGTCTATGATATTGGTTGGGTAGGACACTTTCCCTTTGATTCTGGGTGTGCACAATAGCATACTGTGTCATTTCTTCAGTAGTAAATGGAGTCAATGGTATCTGTGATTTCCTTGGTGGCTTAGGGTGAAGTTATTAGCAGAGGCTTTGGTTAGTCTTTGGGCTCCATTACTGGCAACAGTGGGCTGTGTCTGCACTTGGCTCAGGGCAAGGGAAGCTGGCATTGCTGTTAGTGGGTCCATGCAGGCTAATTCTTGGGCCTCCAGGTGGCTCACTCAAGCACCAATAGTGGCAGCAATGAGTCAGGCAGGTTCTTGGTCCCCTGGGCAGCTGGCATGGCATAGGCAATGACAGGAATAGTGGTAGGACAACAATCTGGGCCCATGTGTGCATCGGTGCTGGTGGCATCTCTAATGGGCTGAGGGGGCCAGTCTCCAGGCCCACATATGGAGGTGGCTGCCAGCTGTGCTGGTAGTGGCCTGGTGGGTAGGCCCAACCTCAGGCTCCTTGAAGGAGTGTTCAGGTGCCAGTGGTGGTGGAGTGTGGTAGGCAATCCTTTGGTCCTTGGATTGTGTACTGTGACACCGTGGCACAGGGTTGGGGGAGCTAAAGCCAGGCCAGGTGGGCTTGTCTTCAGGCTGCCTGATGGTGAGTGCAGGTGCCAACCATGGTAGGCAGGAGTATGCTCGCCAGCCACCTGTGGAATGCTTTGGTGGCACGTGGCAGCAGCCTTCAGTGGTGGGCAGCCTAGGCCAGCAGATGGGAAATACGTATGCTGGGGTAGCCTGTGCCTCACTCATGCCTCAGACCCGGTATGATTGCCCAAGGTTGCTCATGGCTAAACCCCAGAGGCAGCAGCCATACTTCTCTTGTGCCTCAAGTCCTGGCATTGCTGGGCTCCAGAACAGTGCATGGTCTAAGATAGTGCCTTGCTTTAGCTGCTTATGTCTTAAGGAGTATGTGAAACCCAGTGTGAGCTTCCTCCCTGGAGCAGTGCCATAGTATAATCTCCTGGCAGCTCCCTATGTTAATTTCAGGGCCTGTGACTATCAATCAAGGGGCTGTCCCATGGTAGGGTTGCAGGAGTCCATGGTAGAAATGTGGACTGCTGAGGGTCTGTCACTTACCTTTTCCCTGTACTGTGGTGTCTCTTGACTGCTAGACATTCCTGGACAGGCAGGTGTTCCCACTTCCTTCTTTCTTAAGTATTTCCTATCCCTTTCCTGTTGAATTCCAGTATTCTTTCTTGGATGACCTATTTGACTACTCACTACTTTGGTTCTTCTTGGTGGAGGCAGCAACTACTAAATGCTTCTAGTCAACTGTCTTGAAGTGCCTGTCGGAATTTGGTGTTTAAAATAATTTTTTAGTTGATAGTCCAATTTTGTTTTTTCTGTGTTCTCCTTTAGTTCTTTGAGTGTATTTTAAAGTCTTTAGTACATCTGATGCTTTTAAGGGACAGTTTCTGCACATTTTTTCCTATGAATAGACCATGTATTGTTCTTTGTATGCCTTGTGATCATTTGTTGAAAATTGGACATCTGAAAAACAACCAAGTTTCCCAGTCTTTGCAGACTGGCTCCATGCCAGGAGGGACCTCCACTAACTAAAAGGATGTATTCTGACCTTTAGAATTATCGCACTTTGAAGCCCCAAAGACCCTCCAGGACTTTGCTTAGTTAAGGGTCTTGCCTGGGGTCCTGTGTGTATTTGTTTTTATTGTTACACCACGCTTTTAAATTTTTTACTTTTCCAAAGAGTCTTCCTGCACCTTGTTCTAGTCCATAGGACTGCAGTCCTGCAGTTTTCACAAGCAGTTACCCACCACTTTCTATAGCTTTTTCAAGGCAGAGCTGTAAGTATACCACTTTTCCTCATCCAAGCTCCAAGTTAGGCAAAACAGAGACTAGTTCAGCAGCCCCCAAAATGCTGCAAATAAGATCTGCCCTGCTCCCTCCTATTTGAGGGAGGTCACTGATACCTGGGCTGCTGCGTCCTCCCAACACTACCACACTGTGGAGAGGGTGGGGCAAGCCTGAGTAAAACTACCACAAAATTTCTTACCATTTTGAATGTGACTTTTCCTTGATTGGGCATTAGCTTGGTTCCTGTAGATCTTTGTCTTCCAGAGTTCCCATAAAGTTTTCTTTAGTCAGTCTCTACTTGTTTCGTTAATGTATCCATGGGGGAATGAAGACCTGGAGCTGCCTAATCTGCCGTCTTGCTCTCATTTTCTATTCTTCTTGGTGCTGTATAGTCCAAGCACAGTGCAAAAATAAAATCTACAGCATAGCAAGTTATATTTTAAAGCAGATACATGTAATCATAATGCAACTCAAAAAATAGAGTATTTCTAAAACTTAAGTTCCCTGCTTACCAAATCACTGATATCCCTCACCCTCCCTTCCCAAAGCTGACCATTATTTTAACTTTGTGGGCAATCATGTCTTTGCTTTGCTTTATACTTTAACACTATGTATACATCCCTACACAAAATATAATCATCTTGCCTGTTTTGGAACTATAAACAGAAACGTATGTTACATATCCTTTTGTCTGATTCGTTAATGTTTTTACCAATGTTTTTTCCTTATAAAGGAAACTTTTCTCCTTGTATTTCTTTTTATGACTATACTACTATCAACTTGTCTATTTTTAAGATTTAGAATCACTGGATATAGGACTATGTATATTGTCAGTTGCACTAATGCTGAAGTTTGCCATAGTGGTTTTCACCAGCAATATATGGCAGCTCGTTTTTGCATACCTTCTCCAATATTTATTTGTACAGTTTAGCCAATCTGGTGGGTAGTATGTTCATTTTCGTGTATTTATTTGCCATTTGGATTTTTTCTTCTGTCAAGGGCTAATAAAAATATTTTGTTTTCCTAAGAGTTCTTTATATATTCTGGATATTAGTCCTTTATCAGTTACAGGTTGGGTGACAATATATCCTCATTTGCTCAAGATATCTAGTATGTGCCTGTGGTCCCAGGGTAATTAAAGGGCCATTGAACAAAGGCACAGAACTTGCACTACCAGATTTCAAGGCTTATGGTAAACTTACAGTAATCAAGATGGTACACTATTGGTGTAAGAAGACACGTACATATCAATAGAACCGAATAGAGAATCCAGAAACAGACCAACATTTTAAACAGATTTCTACAAATGTGCCAATTAAATGAGGAAAACAAGTCTTTTCAACAAATGGCATTGGATCAGCAATTAAAAAACCCTAACACCTCAAAGTCAAATACAAAAATTAACTCAAAACATAGTACAGATCTAAATGTGAGATAACTTGGTATTATAAAAAGGAGATATGAACTAGCTTTGCCCACTGACAGGTTTCTATTTTACTTTTTATATTCCCTTGGGGAAAAGGGCGGTAACAGAGCTACACTAGTCCCCATGTTCTGCAATGTTAGTGAAGTTTTTTCATTAATAAGTCCATCAAAACATTTTTAAAGATTTCCTTCCACAGGATACAGACTGGGCTCTGGTCCATGTAAATCTTAGTCTGTGGAAAGAAGAACACATGATATATCGTCTATCTAGCTTGTTTCAACAACTAAGTGTGCTGAGATTATGAGAAAGCACTGTTGTCACTCTTGTTGCCATTTCAGCTTTAGTTTTCATTGTCTTACTAGCTCCACTTTTCAGTGAAGCCAGTTTCATAGGAGACACTTGATATTTTAATCAGTGCCCCCAGGCTGTTTTACCCAGGCTGGAGTGCAGTAGCATAATCATAGCTCACTGCAACCTTGAAGTCCTGGGCTCAAGCAATCTTGCCAACTCAGTCTCCCAGGTAGCTAGGATTACAGGCACATGCCACCATGCCTGGCTAAGGCTATTCTTAAGATTTAAAAATAGAGGCCGGGCACAGTAGCTCACGACTGTAATCCCAGCACTTTGGGAGGCTGAGGCGGGTGGATCACCACGTCAGGAGTTCAAGACCAGCCTGACCAACATGTTGAAACCCTCTACTAAAAATACAAATTAGCCAAGCACGGTGGCTGATAGCACATGCCTGTAAACCCAGCTACTCAGGAGGCTGAGGGAGGAGATTTGCTTGAACCCAGGAGGCAGAGGTTGCAGTGAGCTGAGATTGCACCACTGCACTCCAGCCTGGGCAACACAGCGAGACTCCGTTTCAAAAATAACAACAAAAAAAGATTGAGGCCATCCTGGCCAACATGGTAAAACCCCGTCTCTACTAAAAATACAAAAATTAGCTGGGCATGGTGGCGCGCATATGTAGTCCCAGCTACTTGGGAGGCTGGGGCAGAAGAATCGCTTGAACCCAGGAGGCAGAGGTTGGAGTGAGCCAAGATCGCGCCACAGCATTCCAGCCTGGCGACAGCAAGACTCTGTCTCAAAAAAAAAAAAAAAAAAAAAAAAAAAAACAAAAGGATTTAGAAATTGAAAATATAACATTTTATTGGACTGTTTTTTCTAAGTAAAATGGAGATTGTGACTATCTCTGGGTGGCACAAAATTAGAACTGGCAATGTCTAGCTACTATACAGATAGTGGGGAAGATGTAAGAAACATTAAACATTAGGTATGTTCTGCGATTCAAAGATCACAGATTTATTGCTAATATTCCATTTTTAATAATAGGGATTTCTAATAATAGGGAGTTTTAACCAACTACCCAGCTAACAACAATTAGAAAAGCTGAACAATACCCGCTTCAAAACTTAACCGAACCAAAGCAATATTAGCAGGCCAGAATCAAGAAGACAAATTCTGAGGTAAGTTTGGCATTTGGGGCCATTTTTCCTTGGGAAACTGACAGAGTTGAATACCAATTTTAATGACTTCGTAGGACTATGAGGACAAATATTCCTATCTGCTTGGATGAAATCCTCAGAGAATTTCAGCCTGAGAATAATGAACTAGCCCTTATGGGGATGGCAGGCTAGCTTTGTATATAATATTAATCCCTTCATAAATTGAATTAAGGTGTTTCTGGTTTATTAGCTCCGCTAGGTACCCGGCAAAAAAAAAAAAAAAAAAAAAAATTGTAAAGCATAGGCTGCACATGGTTGCTCATACCTGTAATCCAAGCTACTCAGGAGGCTGAGGTGGAAGGGATCACTGAAATGTAGGAGTTGGAGGCTGCAGGGTCATACCACTGCATTCCAGCCTGAGTGACAGACCCTGACTCAAAAAAAAAAAAAAAAAAAAAAAAAAAAAAAATCCTGTAAAGTAAAACACCTTAGGCCTAAACTGACTCATACTATTTATTAAATATAATGTCTAAAACACAAACACATGCCCATCAGAAGACCACAGGAACAACAAGCAGCAGAAAAAAAGACCCACTATGCAATAGAAACAAGACCCACAAGAGCTCTAGATAATAGATTTATCAGATACAACTGAAAACTATTCTATGTTAAATAGCCATAAGATTGGGAATTTCAGTGGGTCAGGTGTAAAGTATAAAAAGAGACATAGCTGACTTAAGGAGTGAATGGAGAGGCAAAAGAAGAGAGGAGGGAGAGAGTGGAGAAATTACGAGTAAGAAGGTCTAATTATGTTTAATTGGACTCTCAGAAGGAAAGTACTGAGAATAGGGGAAGAAGGAACATTTAAAGAGATAATGAGAACTTCAAAAAAAAACTGATGAAAACCAACAAGTCACAAAGTTAAAAGCTCAACAAATCCAAAGTGGGATATATTAGAAAAATAGTAAACATACATTATGTGAACACCATAACAATGTTGACATAATGCTATTATTAATCAGAAATAGGCTTTTAACAAAAGTCTTATTAAAATTGTCTGACATTTCTAAAAAGCTGAAGGCTCAATTTACCAGTAAGATACAGGCTCCAAATGTGTATGAACTTGTTAATATGGAATCAAAACATATAAAGAAATTCATAATTCAAGGAGAAATACACAATCTATAATAATCGTGATTTCAGTACATTCTTCTCAGTAAATAACAAAATAGCCACAAAAGATTCAAGCAGTATGCCCAAGAATTGCCAAAAGAACACACATTGTTTTCAGGGACATATGGAGAAAAATTATATATATGTAAAATATTTATGTTTGGCTGGGCGCAGTGGCTCACACCTGTGGTTCTAGCACTTTGGGAGGCCGAGGCGGGTGGATCACCTGAAGGTCAGGAGTCTGAGACCAGCCTGGCCAACATGGTAAAACCCCATCTCTACTAAAAATACAAAAAATTAGCCAGGCATGGTAGAGGGTGCCTGTAATCCCAGCTACTCAGGAGGCTGAGGCAGGAGAACTGCTTGAACCCAGGAGGCAGAGGTTGCAGTGAGCCGAGATCATGCCATCGCACTCCAGCCTGGGCAACGAGCAAAACGTAGTCTCAAAAAAAAAAAAAAAAAAAAAATTCAAAACACATTTATTTATGTCTTTGAAAGCACCATGTGCTCACTTGACCCTGTGTTTTATTGGCAAAATATAATAATATTCTATGTTTATAAATTGGCCATAAGTCGAGTCACAGAGCAAGCCTCAAGCAATTTCAAAGGATTAAAATTATAGTCTCTGACTACAATTCAACAAAGGTAGAAGTTGATAATAAAAGTATATTAGAAAACCACCATATTTGGAAATTTTTACAAAGTACATGTAAATAATTCATGGTTTTAAAAAAGAAGTACAATGGAAATTAAATATACATTTAACTTAATGACATTTAGTCACCTCAAAACCTGTGAGAATGGAGGTTAAATTATGCTTGCAGTAAATCTAACAATACATTAAGAAAGAAAAAATCAACACACCAAGTTTAAAAGAATATTGCCCTCCGCCCACCCCAAGGAAATGGCACAAAATAATGAAGTAACACTGTAGAAAACATTAAAGTGAGAAGGTGCTCTTTGAAAGAAAAAAAAAAAAAAACAGCTAATAAAATCGATGTAAAGGAAAAAAAAAAACCTGCCAAGGAAAATCGGGGAAAAAAGTGTGTGTATGGCAGAGGTAGAGGGAAGAAGTATGAATTCAAGGGGAAAAAAAATGCAATATTTATAATTAAAAGGGAACACCAATAGAAACTGCAGATATTAAAACAATTAAGTGATACTGTTAACAATTTTACTTTAACCGAATTGAAATTTTCGATGAATTCCTTGAAAACAACTCACCAAAATGGAAACAAGGAGTAAAAAACTGAAATAATCCTGTATCTGTGAAACATAATCTATAATTAAAAGCATTTGCAACAGAACTCCAGGCCCAAATGGTTTCACCAGTAAATTTCACCAAGCATAAATCACTATTCCAGGAATACAAGTTTCATTTAATTTAACCTTGTGAACAAAGTCTCTGTAATTCGTGTACCAGATTAAAGGAGAAAAATCAGCATCATCTCAATGAATGAAAGAAAAAACTACTTGAGAAACAAAAACTACTCATGATTAAAAAACTCACAGCAAACAGTAATGTCCTTAATCTGATCAAAGGTATCTGTAGAAAATATACAGCAAACAAACTTAAAGGGTGAAATGTCAAAAGCTACCCCTGTGAGAGAAGAAAGCAAGATGTTGCCTTTTCTTTGCAGTACTGTACTGGGTGTGTGTCCTAGCCAGTGAAGCAAAGCAAGAAATATAAATATATAATGATTAGAAAAGGAGAAATAAAATTGTCATTATTCCCAAGTCATGTTCACAACAAAAAAAATGTGAAATTGTTAAAAGAAAGTTTAGTAATTTCAACATATAAAAATCAACTATTTTTATATGCTAAGATAGAAAATCTAATTTTATAAGATAGTATTTATTAAAAAATAACATATACCTTGGAATGAAAGTTATGAAAATGTGCAAGGTCTTCAAAAGCAATAAAACAAAGTAAAGGCCTGCATAAATGGAAGGATATGCCACGGGGCTCATGGACACGAGACTCAATATTTTAAAGGTGTTCATTTTTCCCAAATGATCTATATTCACTGCCAAATCAAAAGCTCAGCGGGGTTGTTGTTGTTGGGTTTTTTTTTTTTTTTTTT
>NW_016815892.1:1390683-1452875 GCF_001698545.2 Rhinopithecus bieti | reverse complement strand
ATGGAAGGATATGCCACGGGGCTCATGGACACGAGACTCAATATTTTAAAGGTGTTCATTTTCCCAAATGATCTATATTCACTGCCAAATCAAAAGCTCAGCGGGGTTGTTGTTGTTGGGTTTTTTTTTTTTTTTTTTAGTGGAACTTAACCTGATTCTACAATTTGTATGAAAAAGCAAGGCAAATTAAGGAACAATGGAGGGACAGATGGACTTTCTCTACCATATTTTCTGAATTATCTTAAAGCTATATGTTAAGTCAACACAGAGCTCTATGGAGTATAATACAGGGTCTAGAAATAGATGCATATATGGACATATGACTTACTACAAAAGGGATAGTGAAGAGCTGTAGGAAATGAACTGTCTTTTCAATAAATGGTGCTATGTCATTTAGATATACATATAGCCAATAAAACCCCTTAAAACAAAAACAATTCACATTGTACTCAACAAATGAATTATAGGTGGACTGCAAAGTAGAACAATAAATTTTCTGGAAAACACAGCAGACCATATGGCTTCAAGTGAGGAAAAGATTTTGTATAGATATACAAGAGATGGAAATAGACTGTATTAAAATTATTAATTCCTAGGCAATTTGCAACACAAATGAAGGCCTTATATACAAGACAAATAATTCCTATTAACATAATAAATTAAAAAAAACAGGAGAAATGTATCAGAACCAACACCTTATAAAAGGGAGATCTCTAAATGGCCAAACTTATTAACCTAGAAATAGCAAACTAAACACGATGACAAATCATTATTCACCCACCAGAGAGGCAAAATTTAAAAAATGACAAGGGTTGATTGGGATATGGAAGTAACCCATCAATTCCACTTTTATGTAAACATCCACAGAAATATACGCATATAAGCACCAAGGGAGATGTAAAAGAGTATTCCTTTAGCACTGTTGGTAATATCCTCAAACTGGAAACAATGTAAATACCCTTTAACAACAAAATGGATATGTGTATGTGAAAGCAAACTACAGACACACACAAGGAATACTATATATATCAATGAAAACAAACAAAACAAAAAAACACGTGTAGCTGCAATAACCTTGATGTATTTCACAAATACTGGGCAAAAGAAGACAGATATAAATAATACATACTCTCTTATTCCATTTCTATAGTTCAAATAGATGCGCCAAAACATGTTTAGAGAGAAATACTGAAGTGGTAAAACCATAAATCAAAGTACCAATAAACACCAGTATAATGATTACCTTTTGGAGAGGGAAGTGGGACAGGATAGTGACCACAAAGGGTCATGAGGAAACTTCTGGAGTACTGGCACTGTTCTGTTCTCTTGACCTGTGTCACAGCTACGAAGTTGCTCACTTTGCACTAATTCACTCAGTTGACCCCTGAACAATGACCGCCAGTCAAAAATTCACATAAAACTTTGAGTCTCCCAAAACATAACCAGTAATAGGCTATAAAACAGTGGTGTCACATACGGTGTTTTAAGTGGATACTAGCAACACTTGCTCTCACAACAGCAACAGGAGATGGCTAATTACTATAGTACAGTACATATGCAGTTATGATTTAATATGGCTTTACACTGGTTTACATTTCTCAACTGTGAATGGCGCCATGTACTCACTCAGTGAGCTTAAGTTTTGACAAATCTTAACATATGATATAGACTTATATATATTTTATGGCAGTAAATGATAAAATAGTAGTACCTAGGCCAGGTGCAGTGACTCACGCCTGTAATCCCAGCACTTTGGAAGGTCATGGCAAGTGGATCACTTGAAGCCACAAGTTCAAGATAAGCATGGCCAACATGATGAAACCCCATCTCTACTAAAAATACATAAATTAGCCAGGGATGATGGTGGGCACCTGCAGTTCCTGCTGCTTGGGAGGCTGAGGCACGAGAATCGCCTGAACCTAGGAGGTGGAGGTTGCAGTAAGCCAAGATCACGTCACTGCACTCCAGCCTGAGTGATGGAGCAAGACTGTCTCAAATCAACAGCAAAAAAAGTAGTATCTATATACTTTGTGCATTAATCACATAGCTTTTCTTAACTTTAAAATATTTCTAGGCTATTTGCAAGCTTTTTTCAAATTGCTGTAAATCTCCAAAAAATGTTTCAATACATTATAGGTTTTTTTGAGACAGCGTCTCACTCTGTTGCCCACGCTGCAGTGCAGTGGCGTGATCTCGGCTCACTGCAACCTCTGCCTCCCAGTTTCAAACAATTCTCCAGCCTCAGCCTCCAGAGTAGTTGGGACTACAGGCACCCACCACCACGCCCGGCTAATTTTTGTATTTTTAGTAGAGACGAGGTTTCACCACGTTGGCAAGGCTCGTCTCAAACTCCTAACCTCAAATGATCCGCCCACCTCGGCCTCCCAAAGTGCTGGGATTACAGGTGTGAGGCATTGCACCCGGCCAAATTTTTTCAATTTATTGAAGAAAATCCATTAGTGCAACTCATGTTATTCAAGGGTCAACTGTACATTTTCATGTTCTCTGTTACATTTCACAATAAGACATCATATTTCATTACTGTTTTTGGTCTGTCTCAATTTCCTACCATTTCCATGGCAGACAGCTGTTGAGCTCAACATTTATTCATTACTCCACCTATCTCGACTGAGGATTATGGGCAACATGGCAAAACCAGCATTAAGCAGCAGCAGCTACAGCAAGATGAAGAGTTCTGGAGACTGGCTGCACAACAACGTAAATGTACTTCACTATTGAGCTGCGTACTTCAAAATGGTTAAGTTGGTAAATTTTATTTAATATCTATTCTACAACTAATTTTTTAAAGAGGAGAAACAGCTCCCAATTTCATGATCTTACAGCCCCCTTGGTTATGGAAACTCACTACAGGACGCTTTTATACTATTTTAGCCCTCTGGTTACTTGGTCATGGCCTAGAATGCAAATGAATTAAAACTCCACAACTATAAACTCAAGTAGGTTACAAGGTAAGTCTTACAGGTGAATTTTGTCTTTGGAATTGCTGCCTTGCTGCCTTATACTACAAAGCACTACAGCCTAAAAGCTATTTTATAGTCTAAAACTTCACGGCCACGATCTTTAAGTTCCTTTGGTGTACAATGTTAGTGACTACACAAGAAATGAAGAGATCTAAAGAATATTTTGAGTCAATTATCCTACATTCCAATGTATTCACTTTTGTGCTACAAGTGCTTAAACACTTACAATATGGTATTTTACTGACAAGATACACTGAACCAAAATGTTGTTTCCTGAGAAAGGTGACGGGTCTTTCCTTTGAGATTTGTCTAATGAGAAAATTCTATACTGAGATGACATTTCATTACCAGAACTTCATGGATGGTTTTGTTAGGTTCCTATCCTTATTTACATAGAGATAAAACTCCTAGTTGGTGAGGTGTTTCCCCTCCTCAAATCCCTTCCAAAACAAAAAACAAAAACCCAAAAAACCGAGATTTTCATTCCAGGGTAAAAGGCGGCAAAATAGCTTGGTCTAAGATGAAATAATCTTAACGTGTTTCTTTCCACACATTTTCTTTACAACCTTTGTGATAGTGAACAAGGAAGGAGGAGATATGTGTTCGGTACTAATTCCTTTCAAAACCAAAAGATTTGTAAAAAAACAACGCTTAACACAAAATTTGAATTAACTTTATTTCCCCTACAGTCAACAACTTCTCTGCATTGAATTTTAAAGCAACAAAGTAAAATAAAATCCCCCAAATGACAAGGTATCAGAAATCCAGACTTCGTTACACTCTATTTGTGAAAATGTTCAGCCATTTTATTGTTCTGTAAAAGAACCATCATCTGGGTCAAAAATGAATTCTATAAATCAAAGAATATTCTACACCTTGGAAAAGAAAATCAGCAGTAACATTCTCACTGAACATTGTAAATTACATTTTTCTTCATAAAAGGTACATACTATTCTGCACTTTTCCACCAAAAGCAGTGGTGTGTTATGCTTGTTATATAAAAAAAAGTTCTATCCTGTGGCAGGAAAAACCCTTTCTCTTTCACTTTTACTAAACAACTGGAGAAAATGTTCAAGTCTGTATAAAGTTGCCTATAAGCTGGAAAGTGAACTTGTTCAATCTCCATTTACATTTTAGTGCACTTTTTGACAATTGTCACATTTTTAATAAAAGTAAGAAAATGCATATAGCATTAAAGAGTGTTTCATCAAATGCTTAAGGGATTAAAACACATGGAGCAGAGAACAAAATCACTGTGATGGATGAAACTGTTTTAAAATAAGAAAAGTCCAGGCAAAGTTGTTACAAGTCTTTTGCCATTTTGATGAGTCACAGAAAATGAACTTCGGACACCTGTCCACTTTAAGGGTTTTTTCCTTAATCTTTTGCATGTAAACATAGTGCTAACATCAGTACTAAGATACCAAAACCCCATCCTGGTAAGCAACATCCTGTGTAGTTGCCATGATTTCCAAAGAATATAAATTTAGCCCTTGAATGAACAATGTATGAAATCTGCTCTGTAAGTACCTGGTGAAAACAACTGCTAACAGCAGTAATAATGTGTCAACATAAAAAAACTACTTGAATCAATTAGCTACTCAGAGGTCCATCTTTGAAACAGCAGCTTCTTCTCAGAGCAAACAGTAAGCAATAGAAAATGTACATTTGATGAAACATTCTTTGCATTGGAGAAACATGAAAATAAATATAATTCAAGGAAGTATAATTATTTTTCTAATACGTCTTTCTCAGACCTGTACTAGTTTACTGGTTCAAGAAGCTCTCATCACTTTTTGTCACTTGTATTTTACATATTGCTATTTGGGTAATTCAAATAAAATGCAGGTCTTGTAAAAGAATAAAAACATTGACAAGTATGCATGTGCCAGGGACCAAATTAGAGGGTTCTTTGGTGCAATTAGTCCAAATTCTCAGATTTGAAGGATAATATGTACCAATAAAAAAAAATCTGCTGCTAGACATTTACAGCAGTGCTCTGTCTTGCTTCACATTGGAAATCGAAAACAGCTGTTCTCAACAAGCCAATTTTATTTTTTTAATCAGGCATTGCCAGAAAATTTTGTATATTAACCCGGACCAGTGATGGTTCTGTACCCTCTGTTGCTGTGAAACACGACATGAGCTAAAGGCAAAGACCGGTTCTCACAAGGACAACTGCTTCAAGTTAGGAACCAGAACAGTGCATTTAAACAGTCTTCTTAGATATTTTCTTGCCTTTCTTAAAAACCAGCTTATTTTTAATGTAGCCACGCTTCCTTTTGGTAGTCTATAAAAAAACAAAACACATAGCATTAATGCAGGTTTCTTACTGATTAAAAAATCTATACACACACATGGTTTACTGCACTATGACAACTTAGTAAGCTCTCTGCTCTTCTTGTGACTGGATTCCTTGAATACTTCAGTGAATGCCACTAAACTGTTAGTGGTGTTTCTTACCTGAGTACACTAACACATCTAAGGTGAAAGGACTAGGTTCCTAGACATCCTCACCTTCAAGTGAATGAATCTTCAGTTCTCTTCTCAACCAAAGAGTGCTGAGCTGTGGTTATTCAACTTTCCAGGCAAGGGAGAATACATAACACTAGACTAAGGAATCAGAAATGGTAATGCTGCTCCTGGTTTAGCCTCCAGGAAATTAGGTGTGTGCCAGAAAAACAAGTTAATTTAGTAACTCTTAAGAGTCCCTGTTTTCTGTAAAATGAGCATGACTGTAACCATCTATAAAACTGAGAGATATAATCACTTGGCACATTCTCTAAAAATAATCTTTTAGGTAAGAAAATAAGCAACTGAAAATGTAAAGCAAAACAACATTCCTTCAGTTTCATACATCTTTTAAAATAAAATATTTTCTTAACAATTCAGTATCCCACTAAAATACCTTTTCTTTTCTTTTTTTTTTTTTGAGACGGAGTCTTGCTCTGTCGCCCAGGCTGGAGTGCAGTGGCGCGATCTCAGCTCACTGCAAGCTCCGCCTCCCGGGTTCCCGCCATTCTCCTGCCTCAGCCTCCCGAGTAGCTGGGACTACAGGTGCCCTCCACCTCGCCTGGCTAGTTTTTTGTATTTTAGTAGAGACGGGGTTTCACCGTGTTAGCCAGGATGGTCTCGATCTCCTGACCTCGTGATCCGCCCGTCTTGGCCTCCCAAAGTGCTGGGATTACAGGCTTGAGCCACCGCGCCCGGCCTAAAATACTTTTAATAGACGTTTCCTAGTATTAGAAACAAATTACTGCAAATGTAGTGGTAACAAATTTCTGCAAAAATATTTATGTTAGAACCCTACAGGATAAATCATAGGCACATATGTCTTTCAATCTGATACACAGCCTGAGATATTGAAGACACCAAATATTTTTTGAAAATAAGTAATTTAATGCACCATCAAAGCTCTGGGTTAACAGAGGCAAAAGACTCGAGAGACTGACCACTCAATTCAATTTTCACATTTAAATACAACTCTCAGAAGTTTCAGAAACTGGGTAAATCCTGCATCATGTTCCTTTACTGATGATGTTCAATTCAAGACAATTTATAGTAGTTTCTAACAGGGATGAGAACACAAGGCAAAATGCAATCCTTCTTAAGGTACTAGAAATTAGCTACTGCTAACTTGTTAACCCCATTATGTTACCTTATTGTTGAACTGATTTTATTAAGGCAAAAAGAAAGAAACTTCAGAGGGTACAATTTTTAAAAATTCAAACCAGATCTAGTAGTTCCTATATTATCATTACATCCAGATCCTAACAGGATACTTTTTCTATGAGGTCTTATGATGTGCCCCAGGAATACCGAAGTGTATAATAGCCCTCAGGGTGCTTTTCTCCTACTGGCAGTGCACCATGCCAAAAAACCTTTTCTGCAGCCTGGACTATAATTTCTAGCACCTTAGTCATGCCGGCTTTGTGATGGCCGGTAAACTCTCAGAATGGATGCTGTTATGTATACCCTCCTCCTCCAAAGTCAAAACCAGGGTAGAGAAAGGAAAGTATAAAAAGCATTCCTTCATAGTGCTAGTACAAAACATCTAAACCATGGAAACCAGAACGTCAAAATACGTTATTGGCTACCAGAATATATGTTTTGGGCACACAAGACAGATTATGTTTTATTTATCCATTCACATTTATTTTGGGAAAATGATGGGAAGGCAAAAGAGGGCAAATTAAGAAAATTCACTGCCTCTGGGGTCTATATCATCAGACAAGTTCAACAGCCCTCTTTCTGCATAAAAAGTACACCTTAGTTATACTTAGATATCTTAGGAGTAACTGCTTTGAGACTAGCAGCATTTGCCTTGTGTACTGGTGTGACTCACCAGTTTCTCCTACCTCATAGCTGTGACAATCATCTGATTTCTTAATGTTATTTTACCTAAAGATGACGAGTTTTCTATGACTAACACAATGAATGTCAACTCTATGTGACATCTTTAAATACATTAGTCTAGATTTGGTAATTTACATCTGGCACATAAAATGTTCATACAAAAAGCTTCCATTGACATATCACACCATTAATATTCAGCACTTTCATAGTACAAATTAAAATCATCTGTATTTTGCATATATTTGATGTATATTTTAATAAACAAAAAGTTAAGACAGTTGTTTCAATGATATAAAATAAAATAGCTGATCTGAGCTATGTAAACCTAAGCATCCTTAAAAAACGAGAACGGAAGTTAGTCTAATAATAATCAGTATTGTAAGCATAGTACCTTATAATGAACCTTAACATTTTATCTGACTGTTCATTACTCCCCATTTCCTAGTGCTGGACAACCTATATAAATACTCATTTTTAGTCATCTTTTATAGCAAAGATTATAGATCTATTTGGCTTAAGTGAGCAATAATGACCCCCAATGAAATACTTCATATCTTATATAATATTTATTAGAAAAGAACTGCAGTAGTGTCATAATTCCTGCCTATAAGCTTTGTCACAATTACATAAAAAAATAATTATCTTAAGATAAATGATTTTTTTTGGGCTTCAGAAGGACTCACCCAATTCAAACCTATTCTTTATTCAATGAATAATAGAGTAATATCATACTAAGAATGGAACACGAAGATGCAATATAAATTTGCTCTGCTCAAAAGATGAAGAACTATTCATAATTATTTTACTTGAGAATTTAGCATTTTTACTTTCATACAGGTTTGGAAAGCAATGGCCACAACTACATCTTACTTTACAAGTCTTACCAGTGGGAATAGCACAAATCAAAGCCAGAAGGCCTCTGGAAACATCTCAGCTTGGGATAGCTGAAGTGCTCAGTTTGAAAGGAATGCTCTTGGCAGGCTAGCCTGATATTTAGTTTGTATTAATATAGAAGCCACAGTCTTTATAAATCTGGCAGATGGACATTTATTGCAATTTCCAGAAATTCTTTTTCATAAAAACCAACCAACCTTAAG
The DNA here is from genome assembly GCF_001698545.2 of Rhinopithecus bieti. Taxonomy (NCBI): domain Eukaryota; kingdom Metazoa; phylum Chordata; class Mammalia; order Primates; family Cercopithecidae; genus Rhinopithecus; species Rhinopithecus bieti. The sequence continues at coordinate 1,444,441 of NW_016815892.1, read as the reverse complement.
TTACCCTTTAATGCCTTCACTTGGCACCCACCTTCTTTGACAAATACTTCTGTTTTGGGAAAATGTTGGTGACTCGAGGTTTGTGATCTAATGTCTCCCTGTTATCAGGTGCTTTTACTTTATATATCCTAACAAGCCAGTGTTCTGATGTAAAGGCTTCTTCCAAATGCTTGAATTTAATGTCCTTATTTCCAATCTCAGCATTACGTGTTCGGTCAAAACCTGGGGGTGTACGAAAATCCAGCTGCAAAAGTAACGTTATTACTGGGTGTTAACCACATTGGAAAACATTCAGTGTTATAAGACAGTAAATGTTATCATTACAGTAATACCTTCTCCCTTTAAACTAGGAAAACAAGTAATCTATCTTAACAGTTCTCATGTATTGCTATAGATAGGAAGAAATCAGGAAGAGAGAAACTAAGTACATCAGAGTAAGAATTTCACAAAGTCCTTAGAGTAGATGAGCATCCTAAAGTTATTAAAAAAACACACACACACTAAAACATAGAAATGAAATCTATCAAAGCCCTTTTTATAGGTATACAGAGAGAACACACCCAAGGGGCTTCTTTTTTCAGGGCCTTGCACTATCCTCTCTGCCTGGCATGTTCTTCATTCAGCTATTTTGCATGGCTGGCTCCTTTACCACCCACTTCAGGGAAATATTTTCTTGAGATTAGTGACTGACAAATCTCCTTTATTGTTTCCTTAGAGCATCTTGTTCTCATAACATACATTATTAACATGTTTACTTCCACTAAAAATTACCTGTATCTTCGACTGGGATGTAAACATGTCTTTATCTTATTCAGAGTGTAGCTTTATATCCCAATTATTATGTGTTAAATAAATGCACAAGTAAGCAAGAGATACTACATTCTGAAAGTGGGAACTACAAAGGAGGCCAAATAAAAAAACCAAATCATGAAAGGATTTATGAGGGATAAAAAGGGAAAACATAGGGAGGGAAGGAGACTTTAAGAAATTCTCAGACTGTCTTGGTGTGATGGCTCACACCTGTAATCCCAGCACTTCGGGAGGCTGAGGCAGGAGGATGGCCTGAGCCTAGGAGTTCAAGACTAGCCTGGGAAACATAGCAAGATCTTGTCTCTACAAAAAATACAAAAATTAACTGGGCATGGTGGTATGTGCCTGTAGTCCCAGCTACTGAGGAGGGGAGGTGGGAGGATCAACTGAGCTCAGGAGGTCATGGCTGCAGTGAACCATGATTGCACCACTGTACTCCAGTATGGGCCACAGAGTGAGATCCTGTCTCTGGGGGGAAAAAAAAAAATTCTCAGACTAAGTTTATGTTGACATACAAATCTAGCGTAAGTAAATTAACTTTTTTTCCTTTTTTTTTTTTTTAAAAAACAGAGACTGGGTTTCGCCATCTTGCCCAGGCTGGTCTCGAACTTCTGGGCTTAAGCAATCCTCCCACCTCATCTCCCAAAGTTCTGGGATTACAGGTGTGAGCCACCAGGCCTAGCCAAACTCAACTTTAAAACAAACATGAAAACCAGCTCTCCTTCAAATAGTGAATTACTTGTTCTTGTTTATCTATATGATAGCAAAAGTTATACTTCATATTTTAACCATATATTATTCTTGAGTCAGGTAGGCATCAAAATGAATGTATGCTGGGAACATGGCTTAAAATTATTGATAAACTTAAAAGAGAGGAAGAAAACGGTCCTTCGATGTGATCAGTAGTGAGCAGAGAAACTAGCAACAAGCCAATCAGAAAATATGTTTTCTGGGGTAACTGATTATTATAGCCAATATGCTTCTTTCTTAGCAAGAGTTTAAAGACTAAGTGTGGCTTTCAAAAGAAACTATAGACACAAATAAAAACCTAAATCTAGATTATCATCTGCTTTTTTTAAAGTCACCTACAAAGTAATTCCAAGTGAATAATGATAAAATACAATCCACTTGGAATTACTTGAAGCAACACAACAAACAGGAACACAGTATATGCTAACTATTCTGAAACTAAGTGAATATTCTAGTCCATATTAGCCACAAAGATGGTGTTTTAGAAAAGGATAAAACTTTGAGCCGGGCGCAGTGGCTCACGCCTATAATCCCAGCACATTGGGAGGCCAAGGCGGGGGGATCACGAGGTCAGATCGAGACCATCCTTGCTAACATGGTGAAACCCTATCTCTATTAAAAATACAAACAATTAGCCGGGTGTGGTGGAAGGTGCCTGTAGTCCCAGGAGAATGGCATGAACCTGGGAGGCGGAGCTTGCAGTGAGCCGAGATCACACCACTGCACTCCAGTCTGGGCAACACAGCGAGATTCCCTCTCAAAAAAAAAAAAACAAAACAAACAAACCAAAAAACAAAAAACAAAAAAACCCAGTAAAACTTGATTCACAAATTGAAATCCAAACATACCCCTTTAGTTTTGATAGTTATCTTGATTTCCAAAGATAGTATAAAATTAAGCAAGCAATTTTTCCTCTGCTTTATTATCAACTTAACAAGAGAGCTATACAGAAATAAGCACTTTTCAGTGAAACTAATAGTATGAAGATAGTAATTTGGGACAGACACTTATAACTAAGGACAGATTAACAATAGCAAGACAAATTTATTAAGACTGAGCGCTCAGCGCACATTATGCAGGAGAAACCTCAATGAAAAGGAACTCAAAGCAGTGGCTTAGAACCCTGGCTTATATAGCATGCTCAACAAAGAACAATACTTTTGTGGAGAAAGGACAAAGGAAAGTGGTTTTAGGCCTCCAAGATGGGGAAGTAGAAGGGTACATATATGATAAACTAATGGAGTAAGTTTTGTTTGCAGATTCCTCTGGTGCTTTCTCTGGGCTGGTAAGAGTTGTCTCCAGTAAAGGAGAATTTGTATTCCACCTTTAGGTATAAAAGAGGTTAGACAGAGCTTTTTCTCTGTTTGCTGCTTCTAAATTGCCTTCAGCTCAAAATTAACTTTTATGTCAAAGAGGCATATTTTGGGGTGACATATTCTGGTTTCCTTAAAAATCAAGTCATCAATCCAAGCACCATTATTTACAAACAAGGAAAGAACCAAGTGGAATCCAAGGCAGATACAAATTGTCTGAGAGTTACATGACTTGACAGAACCTGATCGAAAACACAGGTTATTATGACATCAAGTCCATTGTTTCTTCTTTCTGCCACAATGCCTCTTTACACATTCACTCATTTGGTAGACCCTTAAGCTTTTGTACCACATCATTCTAATTTACTAGAAAACTCTGACCCAGACAGCTCTAGCTATTTGTGGTAATGGAGAACAGGGAGAGAGCGAACATCTGAAGTGACTATTTACTTCAATTCTTTAATTTTAAGCTTTTCTCCACCAAGCAGCAAAGTGACGTACCTAAGACACCACACTGTTTCCTAGCTAGGAGAACTCTTCTTGGAGAACAATACTTTCCAAAAGCATGAGGTCTAAAGGTGAGATGGCAAGCAAAAATTGGATTTGAGGCTACTGTTAATAAATATGTTAGAAAGAAGTCCTTGATCTAAAATTTTATTTTCTAATTTCTCACATATTAGTTTCAGAAATCTAAATTTAATGAAAAAAAAAAAGACTTAGATAACCACATTTCTCTTCAGCACCATCAAAACATCATTATCCTGTTTTCTAGAGGCAAATAAGACTGTTTTAAATATTATTTTGAATGAAAATTAGAGAAAACTGGATTTAACTAACCTGCATTTCTCCAAATCTGTAGTACGACATTTTATACATAAGGCAATTCAACAAAGTAGGGGATCCTGCTTTGTCTACACGGAATTCTCCCTGTGGGGTAAAATAGTCACTTTCCTACAAGAAAGAAACCAGAAGTTCCATATTAGTTCAACTTAACATATTCAAACCTATAGTTTCCTCTTTTCATTTCCCCATAAGAATAAGCTTTTGAGGTATCATTATAAAGTCATATTCAGTTACACCTCAAAAAAATAAATCCCACCAGACTTTAAACCATGTTATAAGGCCTTAATTATTATTATTTTGGAGACAAGTTCTTGTTCTGTCATCCAGGCTGGAGTGCAGTGGCATGACTGTGGCTCACTGAAGCCTCAATCTCCTGGGCTCAAGCAATCCTCCCATTTCAGCCTCTCAAGTAGCTGGGACTACAGGCCCACAGCACCATGCCCAACTAATTTTTGCATGTTTTTGTAGAGACAGCGTTTCACCATGTTGTCCAGGCCGGTCTTCAACTACTGGGCTCAAGTGATCGGCCTCCCAAAATGCTAGGATTATAGACATGAACCACTGCGCATGGCCACTTTCATAATTTAAATAGACTGGTACCAACACCATGGCTTAATACCAGGCAGGGCTGGCTCTCTCAATTACCCATCCTCATCTCTGTTACTCCTTTTCAGAGTTTTCTTAAGTGTTCTAGCTAAATTTTTCCATATGAACTCTAAATTCAGCTTCTTTAATTGGGGAGTAGAATGTTAAAAAAACTGTGGTAATTTTTTTGGGTTAACTTATAAATTAACCTCTATGAGGAACAATTTTGGCACTCTAGGTAAAAAAAAATGTAATTTCTGAGTCAGAAATTCCTTTTCTAGGAATTAACGCTACAGAGATACTTGTATATGGCCAAAATAATGAATGCAGAAAGTTATTATGCAGTTTATAAGACCAAAATATTGGAAACAATCTAAATTCCATCAATGGGGACAGGTTAAATAAATCATGGCACATACACAAAACATGCAACATACTGTGCAAATGTAAACAAAGGAATGAAGCAGCTCCCCATATTCTAATATGGAAAGACCACCAAGACATACTATGAAGTGAACAGGGCATACAACTTTCTAGAAGTAAAAATCACAGGAAAATAACCAGTGATGACCAGGGACTCTTCCCTCTCTATTTTTAACTGACAAATACATGTGTGTATATTTATGCTGAAGATCATGTTTTGAAATATGCACTGTGAAATGGCTACATCAACCTAATTAACATATGCATCAATCATAATTATTTTGTTGTAGTGAGAACACTGAAATATCTACTCTCTTAGCAACTTACAAGTACATAATGCATCGTTATTAACTACAGAGGAACTTTCTGTTTTTGTTTGTGGTGGTAGACTTGTTTGTATATCCTCTTATACTTTATTTTTGAACCACACAAAGAGGGGTAGACATTTATTGTATATCCTCTTATACTTTACTTTTGAACCATATGACTATTATCTATTCACAAAGTTTAAAAATAATTTAAGATGCACAGAAATTTAGGATTTCTGTATATATTAATGTTCAAAGCATACATTTAGAAAGAGTGATTTATCACATGTCACAGTTTTAACACTGCTAAAGCAAATCCACAAATAAAAACCACATACTGGGAGAATAAACTTTCAGAAGATTAATACAAATAAATAATGTTTACTCATCAGTTAAGGGAAACATTACAGCACTGACATTTTTGACCAGAAAATCTGAGGCTTTACAATCCCCATCACCCGACACCCGCATATATTTTCCCAAAAGATTCCTTTATTCCGGATCAGTGGCAATTACTCTTATCTTTTGTGCCTTCATCATGTAAAAGCACAATGCTGGATGTCCATCTTAGCTCACAATTTAGTAAAAGAGATAAGACAGAATCTAATACAAAACAGCAGTGGTTCCCAACCTTTTTGGCACCAGAGACCGGTTTTGTGGAAGGCAATTTTTCCACGGATGGCGGGGGGCTGGTGGTTTCTAGATGAAACCGTTCCCCCTCAGATCATCAGGCATTAGTTAGATTCTCATAAGGAACGTGCAACCTAAATCCCTTGCATGCGCAGTTCACAATAGGGTTTGTGCTCCTATGAAAATCTAACGCTGCCGCTGGTCTGATAGCAGGCGGAGCTCAGGCGGCAATACTCGCTCACCTGCCCCTCACCTCCCGCTACATGGCCCAGTTCCTAACAGGCCACGGACCAGTGCTGGTCTGCGGCCTGGGGTCTGGGGACTCCTGCAAAACAGGTATAAATAATTTGGTGATGAGTACAGATGTTGAGTATACCAGAAAAGGGCTTTTAGAGGGGGGATAAGTCTGTGGCAGGGAAAGTATTCCAGGAAAGGAATAGCAAAAACACATGTGTCAGGTGAGTCAAGGAAAGAAACCACAAGCAAGTTTCAGGGGCTGGAACATACTGGCAGAGTAGAAAAAGGTGGCAGAAGAACAAGAGACCAGCAAACGAAAGCAAAACATGAAGAGGCTTACATTCCAAGCTAAGGGGTTTACACTTTATACCAATGTTTTATCAGAGGTTGTCTATTTTGTACCAGTCCCTAGGCGGGGGCTTCAACTACTTTACTATAAATTCTCATTAAATGGCACTACAAATTCATTATCTTTGGCAAAAGATAACCTAGTCTGACTTGGTCACCATTTTAATTCCAGATCCTAGAACTAGACCTAGTGCTCAAAGTATATTATGTTGACTGGCTAAAATAACTTGCCCAAGTTGACAGTTCTAGTTTTAACTCATGTCTGTCTGGTTTTAAGGTCCCTTCCCTTAATCTATTGACATCTTTTGAGCCTAAAAGTAACATGATCAATTTCATCTTATACTGGGAGGGAGGAAACAAGATAAGGCAAAGCTAGCAATTTCAAGGTTACTATCCTATTTCAGGTTTACAAGCATAAGGGTCAGTATTAGAGTAGAAGCAATGGAAATGGAAAGAAAGGGATGACGTGAGAGGCTGTGAAGAGACGTAAAAGTAAGAAGTCTTGGCAAGGGACTGCTTCATAGGGGAGAATGGAAATATTAGTTCCATTTTGAGTTCAAAAAGTTTTAATCTAGGAAATGCCTCTAGTATCTTTAATAAATAGTAAAGTCAGGGTAAGGAACTAATCTGAGGGATAGGATGATGAAACAAATACAATGCAATTATCAGGATCAGAGAATTACTTGGACACAGTGAGCTATCTTTCACATACCTGGAATTATCTAGTTTCTTACCCGAATGTCTTTGGGATGTTCCCCTTCGGCTATCCTAACCATCCAAAGAAACTTGTTGATATCATCACCAGAATAGCCAATAACCCCTCCAAAAATAACCAAAACATAATCTACATCTAGAGTCCTCATGATTTTATAGGCTGCTGTTTCATTAGAAGACATAGCTTTTCCCACCTGCAGAATTTTAAAAAAAATGAGAATGTTTTTGATTACTCCCACATTCAAAAAAATCAATGTATATTTTTACTACAACATGGAATTTTTTTTGCAGAAATGATTTCCTATGAATTCAACAAATGCATTGAAATTTATGAACCTCTCAACTATAACTAATTTATAGTCAAAAATCAGAATACATGTTCTAATATTTTGCTAATAATTAAGTTCTATGACATCAACATTTTATGATGAAAGCAGGCAAGCTTAGAAGAAACAACTTCTCATAACTGCAGACCAGGGCTGGCCAGTGATCTTGCTAGCACACACATTTCTTCTCCCCAGTCTAGCACACATCTGATAATTAGCTACAACAGTAATACAAATAAAATTCACTTGGTTAAGACTACTCTTTGTATTAAAATCTTTGAAGTACAAAGAAGTGATTACATTAATCTATGTAGATCAGTTGTTTAATAGCTAGAGTAACAGTCTGCCTATCCGTAAAATACAGTGCATTTACTTTACATATTTGCAAATAATTTTTAGTTTATAACATGAAAAATACAAGCCAAACACTTTAAGTTTCAGATTTTGTCTAATTCTTTAGTAAGCTAAATTTATCATAAAATCTACCAGAAATCAGCCTGTAATTCTGAATGATAGTACCATTCTTAAAAAGAAAATAAATAAGCACAACTTGAACTCACTTTATTGAATATGTGTGTAAAAAAAGTACTTTGAGAATTCAGCAGAGTACTTTTCATCCACATTTTTCCTAGTCACAAGTGAAGCCTGATTGCTAAAGAGTCAACAGAGATTTTTTAATCTTGTGTTTATTAAATCCTTACCAGTGCTATGTGGCTGTTATTCCAGGTGTTATTATCCACCAACGTAGTTCTATTAGCCATTCCGGCTATCTGATAGCCATAATCCCACCAAGACATTACTCGTGCATGTTCATCCGTATTTTGCCTTAGCCAAAAGTAAGCTTCTCTAAAATCATCTAAGATATTCCTGGTGCTGAAAAGAATCACAATACTCTTTTAAATGAGATGTCACAAATGTGAAGAGGCTAACTTAAAATCTTGAGGTATTAAACCACTGAATGCGTTTAGATTTTAAGGATGGTAGTTATTAAATAAAAGCCTCTACCGATGAGAAAAAAAATAGTGAAACAATGAAGAGCTAGACTAGTGTTATTCAAACTATGTGTGTGTGCACAAACCACCTGCATATCTTGTATTTAAAAAAAAAAAAGCAAAAAAAGCCAATTCTGATTCAGTAGTTCTGGGGTAGGGCTTATTAGTGTACAAGCCTAATAAGCTCCCAAGTGAAACAGTAGTTGAAAGCCATGGCAACACATATATCAGCTGTTCTTACATTTTAGCTGCATCCGAATCACCCGGGTCTGTTAAGTCAGCCTGCTAGGCCCCAGCCCCAGGTTTCTAATTCTGTAACATTAGGATGAGGTCAAGAATTTGCATTTCTAACAAGTTTCATGTTAATGATGATGCTGTGTGTACGAAGACTACACACTTGAGAAAAACTGATGTATACGAATGATTATGCACGCAGAAATACTCTGGAAAAGAGCATGAAATACAATGATTACTACCGATGACACTAAGGTGGAGGAGAGGACAAAGAAAGGTAGATTCAAATGCAGAGCTTCACAGAGAGCAGAGAAGGCAGAGACTGGCGGGGCGGGGCGGGGCGAGTGCTCGGGGATGGTTAATAGGTACGAACACAACAGGGTGATTACAGTAAAAAATAATTTAATTGTACATTTAAAAATAAGACTGTAACTTGATCGTTTGTAACTGAAAGGATAAATACTTTAGGGGATGGAAACCCCATTTTACACGTGATTATTACACATGCCTGTATCAAAAGACATAAATAGAATGTACCCCATAAAATATGTATTTACTGCGTACTTACAACAATTAAAAAATTAAAAACAAAAACACAAATGCAAAATCTCACAAACAACATTCCATTTTAAATTATATCCTTTGAGACAAAGAAAAAGTGTAAGTATAAACTGTTTTTGTATCTATTTTCTTACCCATCATGATTGTATGAGGCCAGGACTACACTTGGACTAGAGTAAGCATTGCTTGTGACCCAGGTACAGTGGACAGCAAACATCATCAATAGCATCAGCATCAACATGGTGACAATGCTTTTTATATTAGGGCCTAATCCCTCTTCAGTTTTTTCCTGTTCAGTTACATGTTTCCTCACTTTACCTGCCTGAAGATATTAAAAAAAATTGGTTAGACAAATTCATTATTTGACTTGCTTCATTAAGACACTCAATGGAAAAAGTTCAGAGACTGTTTATCAATTTAATTCCATGACTCAGAAAATGTATAACCATCAGGATATTCTGATGTGGGTGATGGAGTGTTTTCTAAAGTCAAATGTGAATCAGGTTTCCTGGGAATATACCAATCCAGAAGCTGGTCACAGAGCAAAATAATTATCTACAGTAAGAAGCTCCTTTCAAACCCAGTTGTCCTTGCACTTTAATTAAATACAAAGGAGATTAACCAAACGACCCCATTGTTGTGAAATCCTAATATGTAAATTCTTATAAAATCTTAATTCCACATCCTGAAAATGGCAATGCTCAGCTATAATTTTGACCATGTACCATTTTAGTACAGGAAAAAACTGCATTAACAGAATCAGTCTTCCAATTTCCAAACCCTAAAACCAACAGACTTGTTAAAACTACAATTACCTTAAAAAATCAACTTCCCCAACAAAAAAGGGAAGAGAGAATATAAAAAGTCACAATTTCTAAATTTCAAGGCTGGTTAAGAAACCACAAAGCAACAACAAAAAAAACCCAACGATAACAACAAACACAAAATCAGGAATGTGGGTTTATTAACACAAATCTTGACAAATTAAATTCATCTTACAGAAGGAAAGAATTTCAAAGTTAATACCGATACTGGGAAGTTTAATTTCTTATTGGTATTTTAAAACCTAGGCAATATTCAAATAGCAAAGCTTAATATGTCATCCAAGACAAGTGCTCTAATTCTTACAAGTCCTTTTCACACTTGCACCAACTGAGAAACTATAGATTAAAAACAAATTACCTTGTATTGGCCAGTTACCGATTGCTAACGAACTGGAGGGTTTTAAAAAAGGCATTTTGCTCCCACCATTTTACTGTTCACCCAACCAAATATCACTTCCAAAATATTTTGGAAGTATACACTGAGTATGGACCTGAAGAATAAGCACTTGTCTGTCCACACGGTTTCAGAAAGGTTTACAGTGCCAAATGTTATGTAATTTAGTAGAGCATCAAGTTTTGCTCTCAAAAATGGAAGGGTATATTAACAAGGGTATATATATCTTAAGTATTCAGATAACAAATGATCAAAAAGAAGTAAGAATTCCTTCTCTGATTACATTCTGTTTTCTAACTCTGGGCTAAAAGACTGACCAGGATTCACATTTTGAGGCAAATAGTGAAGACCAACTAGAAAAGTCAGAGTTTGTCAAAATCATCATTTAATAACATTTCTTGATATGTATAGTTCTTACTGTGGTGGAAAAATTAAGAAAGTACATAGACAATTTAAAGGCCTTACTTTAGATTCCCCACCTTATCATACAAATTTCCTGGATTTCTTTTGTCATCCTCATCACTGCTGTCCTCCACAGGTGGATTTTCCCTTTTCATGTCATCCCCCAAATAGTGCTCAAAAACATTTGAAAAGGCAATTGCAGACAGCATACACACGACTGGAGTCAAAGTCAACATCAGTCGCACCATCACTCCAGCAAAGTAGACAGCACTGATTGCATATAGAGCAACTGCAAAGACAAATTCTCTTACAATATGTCGGAGGGAAAAAGTTCCCAGGAAACTGAACTAGATACTTAAAACCACACTATAAAACCAATCTGGAATTATATAAATGTCTCACAAACGATCTAATTGTTTCTAAATTGATACTACTGACCAACTGATTAATTAGCCATATTTAGAAATTATAGCTAGTGTTCACTAAATAAAATCTACATATCCACAGTTTAGAAAAATGTATATTATTCTAATTTAATTAGTTATGAAGAATTAGACTTAATTCATTATTTGTCAATAACATCATAAAAAATCCATAGCTGGCAGATAAAAACGTATTTGTACATGACATCCCCAGGCAAAATAAATACATAGATTTTAAATCTATAAAAAACCAGTGCCAAAATCTGGCACGAAGCCTGCTTTAAAAACAAAAACGGGATGAGAAGAACATAAGTTATTAATCAAAGGAGTAACCGGCAAAGTTACTGCCAAGAAACTTAAAAAAAAATTTTGAAACAAATTTCCAATAGCCAGAGCTTTCTGGATAACGTGCTAATAACCACAGGAAAAGGCTCTATTTCTGGCTGAAGGCTAGGTATGACTTCACAAATTCAGTGAGTCACGTGAGCTCCTATCTTACCTGACGCTAATTTTTTTCTGACTAAAAAGTATATCACGTCATATTCTTAAGTGTGTATCTCCATGCATTTGTATATATACACACCCGTGTAACTACAACCCATAATGATATAGAACATTTTTATATGTCCTCATGCCTCTTCTCAGTCAATAACTATCCCCTCCCCTACAAAGAAAGGTAACCACTATTTAGACTTCTAAAAAATTAGTATTCTTTATTCTTGAACTTTACAGGAATGTAATCACATAAAAATGTTCTCTTTTGTATTGGCTTCTCTTATTTCCCCATCCTTTTCTTTCATTGATTGATGTGTTGTATTCCACTACAGATATATAAAAATTTATTCATTCTGGCCGGGCGCGGTGGCTCAAGCCTGTAATCCCAGCACTTTGGGAGGCCGAGACGGGCGGATCACGAGGTCAGGAGATCAATACCATCCTGGCTAATACGGTGAAACCCCGTCTCTACTAAAACCTAACAAAAAAACTAGCCGCGGGCGACGGTGGCGGCGCTGTAGTCCGCAGCTACTCGGGGAGGCGAGAGCATGGAGAATGGCCGGAACCCCGGAGGCAGAAGCTTGCAGTGAGTCCTGAGATCCGGGCCCCCCCCCGCCCCGCGCCCCCCCCGCGCCCCCGCCCCACAGCAGCTCGCAGCCTGGGTGATCAGAGCGAGAACTCGCGTCCTCAAAAAAAAAAAGAAAAAAAAAAAAAAAAAAAAAAAAAAAAAAAAAAATTTATTCATTCTACTGCCGATGACTTTGGAATATTTACTATTAGGGGTTACTGTAGATAAAATTACTAGTGCATTCTTACACATGCCTTCTGGTAGATATATGTACTCACTTATCTTAGATATATGCATAGGAATGGGATTACTGAATCATGAGGTTTAAGTTAAAGCTTCTTGAATGATGCAGTATTAACAGGGCCTTATCCAGGGTCCATTAACCTAGAGAAGAATGAGTGTGCCATCCTTTAAACTGAACCCCTACAAGTGCTGTTCTTTCTTTCCTGATTCATATGTCACTCATGGTCCAGGCCCCATAACTGTACAAGTTTCTAGCACTACAAATTACTGACTGGTGTGATCCTGTGCATGTGATAAAGCTTTTCTCAGTTTCAGTTTTTATCTTATACCAAACAACCACGGCATATTTCATGTGTGATTAAATCACGTACAAGCTTTTGATATCTACTTATTTTGTCCACTTACATTAGAAATATCAAATCCTAAATACTTGGCTTTTAAATATTTTGTATTTCAAGTCTTATTAGTTGGAAATATACAAATCTATCAATGAAGAGGATGTTTACTGAAAGGTGATCCTTATTCTGTTATAAAATGGACTTTGCTCTGAAATCTGGAAGATGAATGTCCCTAAAAGCTTCTTTCTAAATAAAATTTTACTCAGAAAACAAAGTCAAGGCTATTGTCAACAAAGTTAAAATTTTCAGTTCTCAAACACAAACCATAATAACATTAACCTCTCAGAAACCATAATATACTAGTCCTAAATTAAACCAATCAAAATACTTAATACAAATTCAAATTTTTTTTTTTTTTTTTTTTTTTGAGACAGAGTCTCGCTCTGATTCCCAGGGTGGAGTGCAGTGGCTTGATCTTCACTCACTGCAACCTCTGCCTCCCAGGTTCAAGTAATTCTCCTGCCTCAGTCTCCTGAGTAGCTGGGATTACAGGCATGTGCCACTATGTTCGGCTAATTTTTGTATTTTTGGTAGAGACAAGGTTTCACCATGTTGGCCAGGCTGCTCTCGAACTCCTGACCTCAGGTGATCCACCTGCCTTGGCCTCCCAAAGTGCTGGGATTACAGGCGTGTGCCACCATGCCCGGCCTCTCAATGAATTTTTCTTGGTTAAGCACTATGCAAAATAAGGGAGAAAATTTATGTCAAATATACAGAGTCAAACAAAGAGAAACAATAATTTAAAGTAAATAATCTCAAAAAGAAAAATAACTATTCCACATCAAAGTATTCATTAAAAACCTCTCTTACCAAATACTCTTTCATCGTTGATATTTTTGATGCAGAACCAAAGGCCTGCTGGGAAGGTACACACAAGAATATGTAGATCAAAGAAGAAAGACACCCAAGTCGTAGGTTGATGCTCAGACACTGATGCAATAATTGGAATGTGTATTTTTGCATACCTGGTATTAAAAAAGTTAATATTGTTTACAATTAAGTGATAAAACAGGAATTCCTTTTAGATGAAGAAATCTTGTTTGGTTGTATAAATGGTACCTACTCCCTACCCCTTCTGATTTAAATATACCTTCCAAGGTAACCAGCTATACTGGATATAAACCTGTTTGGTCTACGTTGTTAAAACTAAAACTAATATGCCACCTGTAAAATTGAGAGAATTATCTAGATCCAGACATAAGAATGTTGGCTCTGAATTCCAATACAAAAATCGCTGTTCAAATGGCAATTTGTTGTGCAGTTTAAGTCAGCATTTTTCATGTTTGCATCAACGAGTCTCATTACCTTTTGGAATTATTACTACAGACTGAATATCCTTTATCTGAAATGCTTAGAACCAGCAGTGTTTCAGATTTTAGAATATTGGCATTATACTTATCAGTTCAGCATCTCTAATCTGAAATTCTGAAATGCTTCAATAAGCATTTCCTTTCAACATCATGTTGGTGCTCAAAAAGTTTATGATTTTAGAGCATTTCAGATTTTAAATACTCAACCTGCAGCAGAAAAACTTTACCCAATAATTACACCTTACACAAAGACGATGCCTTGCTTGACACGAAGCTGGCATGGAGGCAAGTGAAGGAAATGGAAAGAACTGAAAAAATTATTACTGAAACACTCTGAGATTCTAAAGTAGTCAATTAAAGTTTAGAAATTAAGAATAAATGTAACTGCACAAGTTAACCAAGCAATTTAACCTAATCAGAATAACAGTCTATAACTTGGGTTATCCTTCAAATTCGTTAGTGATTCATAGGCTGAACTCTTGGAAGTATGTGTCTAATTGTTAGTTCCAGTCACTCATGCATAATTTGCTCATGTCCTTTAATTAGACCTGGACACAAGTCCTTCTGGTATCACATCAGAAAGCATGTCTGTTCAATAAATTTTTATTGAGCCACCTGGGGAGTAACAAGACAGAACAGCAGAAACAGAGGAGGGGCATAAATTATAATCAATAGATGTTTTCTAATCTCCAGGAAAACATTTTAGAGACAAAAAGTTTTACTGAACTAGTCTAATTCAAAACCAAATGTATTAACTCATTTTCTAACAGCATTCTAGAAAAACCCCACAACAGATATATACTCTGTTTCACAGATTTAAAAAACTTAGATCAGATGGTATTAGAAAAAAATTAAACTTTCTTCCTATCTATGGCAATTAAATTATAACATAGTATCCTTAACAATTCTTAAGAATAAAAAATTATTACTAAAGATGAAAATGTTATATGTTAGGTAAAAGAAAAATCAATCTTTAAATTGCACAAAGTTTACCTAAATATTCTTACAAACAAAACGGAAACAAGGAGTTGCCCATGCAGAACAGAAATACACAATGTACATTTCATACTAAAGGTACATTCAAAACAGGTATCATAACAAGATAAAATACAAGGAATTTCACATTTACTAAACTAGCATCTTTGGTACTTTAGAAATGTTGCCCAAGAACTGAATGAAACACTGACAAAACAGATAAAAACAAAGGAAAAGGGGTATTTCAATAAATATGATGCCAAACAACATAACTGCACTTACCCAGTATCCCACAATGAATAAACCCTGCCACTCCATGGTGCAATGTAACCTTGCAAGGAAAAACACAGAGGAAATTAATCTGCCTTTTTATTATTTTGTAAATCTCTTATTGCCTTTATGTTTATTATTAATTATAGATAGACTTAAACTAATGTTCGAAGAATTTTCAGTTTGCATTTATAGATGTGTTTCGGACAGTTGGCGGTCAGAAAAAATAAGGTAGTGATCAAATAAAAATAATATCCATGGAGAATCCATTTCCAGAGAAACACACTTGAGATAAAGCTGTACAAAGTTTTCCAATTCTTTAAGCTTTTAGTTGACTAACAATGCTAAGGCATTAAACAAGACCAGATCATTTTTTTAAAAAAAAGCAGCGGGGTGGCAGGGGGAAGGGAGTTTCTAAATGATCTAATTCGTATGCCATATCCCACTAGATAAATTCAAAGATGATTTTAAACACTCATGGCTTTTACATTAATTTGACAGAATAAATTTAGAAATAATTTGATTTGTTTCTAAGGACTGGTAAATCAAGGTTAGAGGGTAACATACAATCCAGAAGCAGACTGAAACTGATTCTGTTAGTAAACTGCTGAAAAGTAGGGGAGAAAGAGGGAGTGTGTGTGCATGCAAGAGAAAGTGAGCATATAGCAGGTAAATAACAGTTCTGATTGTTTTTTTTTTCTTTTTATAGTTTGGGCCTATTCATCCAGCAAGAGAAGGATGCTTTAAAGTAGATTTATCAGAGCTTGACACCACAAAATTAATACACACTGTTCAAAAAAAGAAAAATAAAAAAATCACTTTGTAGTCATGCTATTACTCAGATTTTAGAACCTTTGGCTATTATTCTTATATTGTTTGTATAGACAATATTCACATCCTACAGGTGGTAACACCTACCTGTATAAGTCAAATAGATGACACTAAGGAACACAGCACCTGCAGCTAGTGATACACCCAAAAAGAAAAGGGTCTGGAACTCTTGTTTTGTTAATCGGTCTCTCAGATACTGCAAGAAAGCATAAGCTTGCAGCAATGCAAAGACACCTAATTAAAGAAAAGGGTCATAAAATCAACAAAGCAGTTTTCCAAGGCTATTTAAAAACTTTCATTCGAAAGAGCTTCTTCGAATGTCCTGTACCATTCATATCAGAGACTAGTTATTTCATTTAGCCAACATTTCCTTTGTCAAATGACAGTTGCCCAACTAATACATCCAAAAAATTGTGACTTTTTTTGTTTTTAAATCATCAGACTCCTCACACATGTACCAGGCCGAAGGGGGAAAAATCCCATTTGAGTAACAAGCCAGTTTAACACATTAAGTTCCTCCCTTTTCCCTATATTTTAGGGGGGTTTTCTGGGGTGGAGGGAAGTAATTTTTAAAAATCATGGAAAAACAATTCTCCGATTTGTTTTGCTGAAGGATACAAAGACTTAGGATCAGGATAATCTTGATATATAGTTACTATTTATAACTGAGTAATAAGATGTGACCTTAATTACACATTTAGACAGGATTCTAAATTAGCATCAGGGCTCACGCCAAATTATGGCATCTTGGCATTTGAGAAACCAGCAGAAGCTGGGAAGTCTTTCTCATCTTTTCTGTTTGTTCTCCCTTGAGGCAGGTCATAAAATAATTCTCTGACTTTCCTGTAAGTAGGTTATAAGATCCTCATTCCAGAGGGGTCCTTCTACTACCCAGAGGAAAAGATGAAGACACAAGAGACACCAAGAAGAATATGAACAAATAGGCCTTAAGTTCTTCCCAGTCTATTGCCATTAGATCATACTTCTCTTTGTCCAATCTTATTTCTACATGATTGTCCACTCTTCATCAAACCTAAGCATAAAAATAGTTTTCCTGCCTTTTAAAAATTTTCACTTCTGAAGACTTTTGTGTCATGTAAAATTTATGCTTTTCTCTTAATCTGTCTTTCATTAGAGATAACAATCTTTTCTCCCCTACATTAGTAAATACAAAGGTGAGTGCTAAGATATACAAAACTAAAGGAGTAATTGCAAAACGGATTCTCAAAAGTACAAAACATGATACAAAACATTAAACATAAAACTTTGAACAAAGAGGGTGTAAGAATCCTCAACCATCTAGAACATTAATTTTAAAAAATAAATTTAATTCTAAGGGTTGTTTTTTAAAAGTCCATTTTACAATGGTTAAATAAGTATTATCAAAGATTTAGAGTTTAGGAAATGTTGTAATACGTATGTGTAAAGACAGGTGACTGTGTATCTACATAGACATTCTATTCATTATTGTGTACACAACACTAAATACACATCTATCTGTGTCTCAAATTACTACTTGGTAAAGTGATGCCATCCATTCAGAAATCTAAGTATAACAGTAAGTTAGTGATTCTTAACTATTCTGGGAAGATGGGGATTAATTCAGACTCCACTGAGAATCTGATAATAAACTCTATAGAAACACCATGTCTGAAAGTTATATATTGCTATCTACATAATATCAGTGTACAGATGTTACAAATAAAATAACTACCCACAGACTTCCAATGGGTCATGAACCTTGCAATGAGAATCTCTGATAAAATTTTTATCTACAGATTTCCCATAATTGTGACTCAGATTACTTTGGTTGTCATTGCAACAACTAAAATGATCAAAAACTGTCATCTCTTGGAAGACTGCCAATCACATGTCCACATATTCTTTACAAGAAGGAAAATTCGTATTTCTTCATACCTGCAGCTGCCATGTGTTCACTTGTTCTGATTGGCTGGAATCCCACAAAAGGTATCTGCATGGATAATATTAAACCCACAATGTAGAAAGTGCTATATGCTATAAAGACAAAATAGGAAACAAGGACA
This sequence comes from Rhinopithecus bieti, assembly GCF_001698545.2. NCBI lineage: Eukaryota > Metazoa > Chordata > Mammalia > Primates > Cercopithecidae > Rhinopithecus > Rhinopithecus bieti. Next base: position 1,426,190 of record NW_016815892.1, on the reverse strand, counting down.
ATTTACTACTACCATTAATTACCTAAAACATAAAAGTGTATGTAAATTCAGATAAAGTATTAACTGAACTTAAGAACAGAATCTTGAAATGACTTTTATTAGATGTACATTTGTTAACCATATATTACAGATTGTGAATATTCTATCCATTTTCAAAAAAATTAGTACTGTATTTTGCAGATCATTACAACAGTTTGTGAGACTTGTGTTGCATTCCTTTCCCAGAAATGGAATCAAGTTTGTTTTGATCTACCATTAGTAATCATTAATATGACTCAAGAAGCTAAGTAATATATAAATAAAATTAAGTAAATACCAGTCCTATTGGCATTAATCCAAAATACACATGACTTAATACTCATCACCACTGCCAGCATGTGTGAATACCTGCTACTGTCTCAAAAGCTCTCAAGTATTTCCTACCTTTTTATTATCCCATAATACTCTTTGTATAGTACTGAGTTAAATAAATTCATATGTCCACTAAGTTTTCTGTAATTAAAGAACTAAGTACACAGAAGTCAAGCCATTATACACACCAGCTACTGAATTTAGCATCTAATAAAGGAAACTCACTTCTTTTCACACTAAGTATATTATAGTATTCTCGTCAATCTAAATTAAGTTTGTCAATCTAAATGGACAAGGAAACTGGGGAGGGATTTACAATTTGTGTCAAATACTTGGTTTATATGCACAGACCACTGTTAGGCAACTGATTAGAGAGAAAGTATCTGAAGTCACTGAAACTAAAAATTCAGTAGAAATAAAGATAAAGCCCATCTGAAATAAGTCAAAGTAAAAACTAGTCCATTTATACAAGATTACACATCATTTATACAGATTATTCATAACTTAATTATACATCATTTAATAGTTTTTGGCAAATAAACTACTCTATAAAAAACAAAGATTGGGGGTACATTTAAGAATACACAATATTTGCGTATCCTATATACTGTGTAGCAAAGACAACTGCACACAATTTCCTCCTCACTCAGATGAGAAAGAATATTGATTTGCTTTTAAAAGAAACCCATCTAGAGAAGGTAAGTTATGGGCTACTGGTTCAAATATTAAGTTGCCTCACAATCTATATGATGAGATGACCATAGTGTTAGGAAGACAGTAAGAAGCTCATAAATTTAATAGGAAGGACCAAAGTAAGTAAATAAAGTTTCCACTGACCTCAAGCTAATGGAGGACCAGCTGTCTAGAGAAGACAACAGACATAATCCATCAGATAATGTTCTTTCCAAACACATTAATGTTGGAATGGAATTACCCTCTATGACATACCCAAACCCAAATGTAATCAAAGTTAAATAAGAATTTCCCCATCACGTGACCTGAAATGTCTACAAATTACAAATCAGCCTGTTGAAGCCCTGATAGAGTTACAGAGGCAGAAGAAAAAAAAAAAGAACCATGCATACTAAAGTATAAAGAAAATTAAAAACTGAGAACAAGATCACTATGTAATCCTGAACTACTTAATAGCAAAAGCTTCAGTTTCCTCACTACAGAATGTGGGTTGGACAAGACTTGCAGATCCCTTCCAACAATTATAAACTAATATTCTATTATCAACAGGCCTTTCAGATATCAAGAGCTGAGAAGTCAAACCCTAGACAAACACAGAACACACAAAGGCACAACTAGAAATTGACTAGGCCTGAGAAAACCTTGTGTCATTTATGTTTTTATTATAGCTAAGTCTTATGTTGAAACACCACAACCATCTCTGAAAGTGGATTTTTCTTCTAAGTACAAATAAACATTGAACGCTGTAACACTGTCACAGAATTTAGATTCAGTATAAGAAATGATACAAACTGAATGAAAAAGCCCTCTTAAAAAACTGAGGTGAAAGTCACACTACATAACCATTTTAGAAAGAACAATTCAGGGGTGTTGAGTACACTCACAAGGTTGTGCAACCACTACCCCTCCATAGTCTCAAAGAATTTTCATTGCCCTAAAACAAAACCCTACACTCATTAAGCTCTTACTACTCCACATTCTCTCCTATTTCCAGCCCATGATAACCACAAATCTGCATCTGTCTATATGGATAACTGGTTCAATCGCAAAGGTAATAGGTGTTGTTTTTGCCTTAAAGTAAAAAGTGAAGAAGTTTTCACCCTATTTATTTCCCTATAAGTCACATTCTCCAGAAATAATCACTAGCAGGTATATGGGTACACAAATACATATTCATGCTCATATTCATACTTTCTCTCTCTTCAAATGGAGCCACACTTTGCTTGACAATGTAAAAATTTTAGCAATCACATTTGGTAACTATAGATGAAGTTTCCTTAGACATTTGTTCAAATTCATTTCCAGGCATAGTGGAAAAGAAGAGTAGACCTGACAATACTCTCAATTGAGCACTTCCATGCAACTTCTCAGAGACATTTACTGTCATTAGTAAAGCAGAAAACACTTTATACAGAAGCAAATGCACTGGAGGTTAAGTTAATAATAAGAGTGATGGAGAGTTCAAGAAAAAGAAAATATTAGGAAATGAAAAAGCCCAGGTGGGACTTTAATTTGTATTATTTAGTAAACATAGGTTAATGCTAAATAAACTAATAGAAACAGACAAGTTTTAGACAGTATTTTACCTTGAAACTTCCTCTATCCCAATTAGTCTCATTCATACCTATTTACCAGCACCAATGAAACAAATTTGATAAATGTGATATCTGCAACAATCCAAACATAAGCATTTACTTTTAAAAGAACTGGACCCAAGTCCCTATGTTTTACATTTTTTGGATCACTGATCCTGAGATGTTTACATATTGGAGATACGTGTTTTATGTGATAGCACTCTTCAGTACACGGATAGACTGTTTGAACATCCCTTATCTAAAATGCTTGGGACCAGAAGTTTTTTGGATTTTTGGAATACTTGCATTATACTCAACAGTTGAGCATACCCAAATTGGTGATGCAAAACAGGAAACGCTCCAGTGAACATTTCCTTTGAGCATCATATTGGTGCGCAGAAAGTTTTGGATTTTCAAATTAGGCGTATTCAACCTGTACTTCCATTAAATAAAGTTGAAGATTGCTTGCCAGATAATATATCAAATACCACAAATACCTTGCTTAATACTGACTGCTCTCCTTGAATTTGTAAAATTACACATATATTGCTATAACTCAATTTAAATCTCATTTATAAATCTACATTTTAAGACATAGAAAATAAGAAATGAGATACATTTGAGTAAAATAAATGGTGAAGTAACTCACTTCTTAAAAATAAACACAATCTTGGCCAGGCGCGATGGCTCACACCTGTAATCCTAGCACTTTGGGAGGCTGAGGCGGGTGGATCACTTGAGGTTGGGAGTTCAAGACCAGCCTGACCAACATGGAGAAACCCTGTCTCTACTAAAAATACAAAAATTAGCCGGGCATGGTGGCACATGCCTGTAATCCCAGCTACTTGGGAGGCTGAGGTAGGAGAATCGTTTGAACTGGGGAGGCGGAGGTTGCAGTGAGCCGAGACTGCATTGCACTTCAGCCTGGGCAACAAAAGTGAAGCTCCATCTCAAAATAAATAAACAAACACAATCTCCACTGCAAAATGAAAACATGCGCTTTTTGCCAGACTTTGTACTATAGCATCTAATACATGTTCAGAAATTACCTCTTCAATTTATGCATTTAAACATTAACTTCAGTATGGTCAATATATTCTAAAAGCAGAAAATCCTATTAAGATCAATCCTATCCTCTAAGAGTCAGATAAATTGGTAAAAATCAGAGATGTAAACAAATGACCATAATATTAGGAAGGAAGGTCATGTGACATTTGGTGGGGGGAAAGGCTCTATACAACTTAAGATCTCTTCTCTTCTTGACATGGACAACGAAGAGGTAATTAATGTCTGGTACTGCTCTCTAGTGTTCTCAGAAGACCTCAACAAGACAAACCCATAGCCATCATTCTGTACCAATTCTCCTTCCAATGAACTCTTTAAGAACCCTGACTAAACTACTATACCCATTTATTACAACTTTCTATCCATCCATGTAAACCTACTTTTCTTACCCTTCAAGTTAGAATAAAGCATTCCATCAAACTGGTGAGCTCTAAGGAAATGCATGATACCAATAGTGTTGTAAATCATTTATTACATCATGAAAATGTTACCATACTGCCATCCTGTGGATGCACAGTTACTGGCATTCATTACTGCAGATCATAATTCCAATGTGTGAGAAAAATTCTACAAAAAATTACCATTAGAAAGATATGTATATACATATACACACACACCTATTATTATTCTGTTTATTCTTAACCAAAGAAAATCTCTAATTTGGGACAGATGAGTAATAATCTCCTCAAAAGAACTTAAAGATGTCTACATTCTTGGAAGTATTTTATATCCAAGGGTGGGATGAGACTGATATAGAGAATATACTATAGCCCTTGACTTAATGTGCTCAAGTGAGTTATTCCATAAAAGAAAAGGTACTGAAAAATCTGACTCAAATTTAAATGAAATTTTAAGTATTGAAGAAGTTTGCTGTTCCCCAAAGCAATCTTTAAGTACCCTCTTTCTGACAAGGCATTACAGCTTAGGTTGACAGTACTCTTTACACTTTTAAGTTATCATTATACTTTTATGTAAATAAAGTTAGAAAAGTTATGCAAATACTATATTCCCATTAACTTTAACCCATGTTAAATCACATTAGCATTTCTGAATTGCTTTGCTCTCTCTCAACTAAAACAGTATTAGCCAAAAGAAACACAATGGGTAAATACTGTAAAATCCAACCAATTTTGCTTTATTATAAACAAATACAATTAAAGGCTTATGAAGGTTTTGAATACTAAAGATATTTTATTTCCTTGTAATCACTTTTGGTTAATGTGAACTGTGGTAGATATGCAGGGTAAAGAATAGTAAGAAACATGGATTAAAAAATAAAACAACAACAAAAAAAACACAAAACACTGATTCTTCTTGACCAGCAGAGAGAAATACCTGATTAACTTAACAGGCATACATAATGATAAAAATCATCTCTCTTTTCCAAGGACAATGCTCCTTATAAACTATGTTGAGAATGAATCACCGAAACTTTTATTTTACAAACTCCAGACTTGTAAAAGCAGCAAGAAATTACTTGTTCAAAACACTTCAGTAGAGACAATCACAACATTTTTAAAACAGCAAGTGTGACTGGGTGCAGCGGTTCACGCCTGTAATCCCAGCACTTTGGGAGTTCAAGACCAGCCTGCCCAACACAGTGAAACCCCATCTCCACTAAAAATACAAAAATCAGCCAGGTGTGGTGGCATATGCCTGTAGTCCCAGCCACTCAGGAGGCTGAGGCAGGTAAACTGCTTGAACCCAGGAGGCAGAGGTTGCAGTGAGCTGAGATTACACCACTGCACTCCAGCCTGAGTGACAGAGTGAGACTGTCTCAAAACAAACAAAAAAAAAACCAAAAACCAAAAACCAAAACAAAACAAAACAAAAAACTCAGCAAGTGTATCTTGTACTAACAATTGACATGAAAAAAATAATATACCAGGAAAAAACAATCTAAACAAAGTACATCTTGGTTTAAGTTCTACCACGTGGGAACACTTCATTTAATTCTGGCAATGGTTAATGAAATAATATTAAAATATAGTGAAATTACAAATGTACTGTGTGTGGGTGTGTTTGGAGACTATGAAAAACTCATGGAATATATAATTTTTATGTAACTTAAGAGGTGTTAGGTAAAGATCCTCAGTAACTTCTAGAGCTAAGTAGTGACTATACCTAACAAATCAAGAAGCAGTAAAAACCAAATACCAGCAAATTTAATTCACTCATAAAGAAGAAAGTGAAACAAACACAAAATAAAAAAAGATTTAAACCACAGGAAATCACAAATCCTGTCACCACAAGTCATGCTACCACTGAAAATGTTTCGGTTCTTCTCAACACATCCTTTTCTTTCTTTCTTCTTTCTTTCCCCCTTTTCTTTTCTTTTCTTGAGACAGAGTCTCTTTCTGTTGCCAGGCTGGAGTGCAGTGCCATGATCTCAGCTCACTGCAACCTCCGCCTCCTGGGTTCAAGCGACTCTCCTGCCTCAGCCTCCAGAGTAGCTGGGACTACAGGTGCGCACCACCAAGCCCAGATAATTTCTGTATTTTAAGTAGAGATGGGGTTTCACCAGGTTGGCCAGGATGGTCTCGATCTCTTGACCTCGTGATCCAACCCGCCTGGCCAACACATCCTTTTCTTAATGTCGACTACTACTGTAGTAGGCTCCTAAATTCATTTAACTGATATCACCAAGAATTCATAACTACTTCTATGCAGGAGTTAGTTCTTCTGGACTATGAAACACACGTCTCAATGGGAAGAACAGACCTTTAAAGGAAATCTCACTCAGGTCTATTCTTCTAGATAAGAGTACCAAGTGATTTATTAGGTCTTTTTGGCTTGGAGAACATGAAGACTGTTTCTATTCACTGAAAAAGCCTTTTTGATCAGGCCAATGATTATTGCTACAACATAGGTGAGATCCTTGCTCAAAATAGCCTGAGTTTTAATACAAGGAGATACTGGAGGACTAATCCTTGTGAACCACACATTGAGTCGTATCAGCAGCTAGGTGGCGCAAGCAATACCATCTTCCCTTTGTGTTGGAACTTTCAGTTGCCCCCAACCCCAATAACCTCTAAAATATCCACTGGCAAAGCTGCAAAGAAGATCCATAAATACTGTAAACCGATCTGAGGAAAATCCCATCTCTTTTCCCCAATAACTAGCTTCAGTGCCTGTTACAAACACTTATCTTGAAAACTCACTTTATGTAACCAACACTGAAACTTCTAATTTTAAATGAAAATCTACGGAAAAAATGGCGGGGGGGGGGGGGAGTGTAGTTATTATAGTCCCCTGTTAGCCTGTCTGCTCTTGGCTCACTTACCTTGAAGGTACAATAAAAAGTAAAGGCAAAACAATTAATGCAAATAATATATTCCATCTGTAGAAGAGTAATCTCGTCTTGATAAAACTTTATCTGCCACAAACATAAAACTGTACAGTGTCTTATTGTTTTCAATACCTTAGATCAAAACCATTAAAACTACTTGTTTAACTACATACGGAATATCACTGTAAATAATGGGGTGTAATCCCAAATATTTTGTGGCAATAAAACTTAGCTATACTAAATAAAATGCTGCTGGGCACAGTGATTCATGCCTGTAATCCCAACACTTTGGAAGGTTGAGGTGGGAGGACCACTTGAGTCCCAGGAGTTTGAGACCACCCTGGGCAACTTAACAAGATCTCCTCTACCATTTCTACAAACAACAACCCCCCCCCCCAAAAAAAAACAACAAAAAACAAGAAATCAACATTTTATTTGCTATAAACCCTGTACGTATTTGACTTTTTCAACTATACACTTATTCAATTATATACATTTGTATTAGTCTGTTCTCATACTGCTGATAAAGACATACCTGAGACTAGGTAATATATAAAGAAAAAGAGGTTTAATGCTCACAGTTCCATGTGGCTGAAGAGGCCTCACAATCAAGGTGCCATGCAAGAGAGAAATGAAAACCAAGCGAAAGGAGTTTCCCCGTACAAAACCATCAGATCTTGTGAGAGTTATTATTCACCACCAGGAGAAGAGTATGGGGAAAACCACTCCCATGTATCATTTCCCACTGAGTCTCTCCACAACATGTGGGAATTATAAGAACTACAATTCAAGAAGAGATTTGGGTGGGGACACAGCCAAACCATACATTCTGCCCCGGCACCTCCCAAATCTCATGTCCTCACATTTCAAAACCCATCATGCCTTCCCAATAGTCCCAAAAGTCTTAACTCATGTCAGCATTAACACAAAAGTAAAGAGTCCAAAGTCTCATCCAAGACGAGCCAAGTCCCTTCTGCCTATGAGCCTGTAAAATCAAAAGCAAGTTAGTTACTTCCTAGATACAATGGAGGTACACGCACTGGATAAATACACCCATCCCAAATGGGAGAAATGGGCCAAAATAAAGGTGCTGAAGATCCCATGCAAGTCCAAAATCCAGCGGGGCAGTCAAATCTTAAAGCTCCAAAATGATCTCCCTTGACCCCATGTCTCACATTCAGGTCACGCTGATATAAGAGGTGGGTTTCTACAGTCTTGGGCAGCTCCGCCCCTGTGGCTTTACAGGGTACAGCCTCCCTCCTGGCTGCTTTCATGGGCTAGCATTGAGTGTCTGCAGCTTTTCCAGGCGCATAGTGCAAGCTGTCAGTGAACCTACCATTCGGGGGTCTGGAAGACGGTAGCTCTCTTCTCACAGCTCCACTTGGCAGTGCCCCAGTGGGGACTTCGTGTGGGGGCTTCAAGCCCACATTTCCCTTCCCCACTGCCCTAGCAAAGGTTCTCTTTGAGGACCGCCCCATCCCTCCAGCAAACTGCTACCTGGACATCCAGGCACTTCCATACATTCTCTGAAATCTAGGTGGAGGTTCCCAAACCTCAATTCTTGACTTCTGGGCACCTGCAAGCTCAACACCATGTGGAAGCTGCTGAGGTTTAGGGGTTGCAACCTCTGAAGCCATGGTCTGAGCTGTACCTTAACCCCTTTTAGCCACAGTTAGAGCAGCTGGGACACAGGGCACCAAGTCCCTAGGCAAAACACAGCAGGGAGGGCCCTGGGTCTAGCCCTTGAAACCAGGTTATCCTCTTACGCCTCTGGGCCTGTGATGGGAGGGGCTGCTGCAAAGGTCCCTGACATGCCCTGGAGACATTTCCCCCATTGTCTTGGCATTATCAGATGGCTCTTTGTTACTTAATGCATATTTCTGCAGCCTGCTTCCATTTCTCCTCAGAGCATGGGTTTTGCTTTTCTATCGCAGTCAGCCTGCAAATTTTCCATCGGACTGCAAATTTTCCATCACATTGGCAGGCTGCAAATTTTCCAAACTTTTATGCTCTGTTTCCCTTTTAAAAAGGGAATGCTTTTTAACAATACCCAAGTCACCTTTTGAATACTTTGGTGCTTAGAAATTTCTTCCGCCAGATACCCTAAATCATCTACCTCGAGTTCAAAGTTCCAAAAATCTCTAGGGCAGGGGCAAAATGCCACCCGTCTCTTTGCTAAAACATACCAAGAACCACCTTTACTCCATTTCCCAAAAAGTTCCTCATCTCCATCTGAGACCATCTCAGCCTAGATTTCATTGTCCACATCATTATGAGCATCGTGGTCAAAGCCATTCAACAAGTCTCTAGGAAGCTTCAAACTTTCCCACATTTTCCTGTCTTCTCCTGAGCCCTCCAACTGTTCCCACTATCTGTCTGTTACCCAGTTCCAAAGGCGATTCCACATTTTCGAGTATCTTTTTGGCAGTGTTCCACTCTACCAGTACCAATTTACTGTATTAGTCTGTTCTCACACTGCTGATAAAGACATACCTGAAACTGGGTAATTTATAAAGAAAAAAAGTTTTAATGGATTCACAGCTCCACGTGGCTGGGAGGCCTCACAATCTTGGTGGAAGGTGAAAGGCACACCTTACATGGCAGCAGGCAAGAGAGAAATGAAAACCAAGAGAAAAGGGTTTCCCCTTATAAAACCAGCAGATCTTGTGAGACTTACATGGAACAGTATGAGAGAAACCACCCCCATGATTCAATTATCTCCCACTGGGTTCCTCCCACAACACATGGGAATTCTGGGAGCTACAATTCAAGATGAAATTTGGGTGGGGACACAGCCAAACCATATCAACATTTATTATCAAATTTTAAAATTATCAAAAAAAACACCTATTACAGGTTATATTTTAATTGCTATTTTGCACTTTATAACACACAAGTGTTATTTCTCCATATGTTTCTCACAACCAAAATAGCTGAAAGTTTATTTTACTTAAAAAAAAAAAGAAGGAACACTCCTTAGATTCACACTGGGGTTTTACGCCCTCAGTCTTAATACAGTAACCACGTCTCCTATCCTCTTGAACTCTTTTGTCTATCTGGCTATTCCTCCATAACTTTAACACCAACAACAAAAGCAAACACTTATATAGTACTTTTTTGTGTTCATCTATTATTAAGTACCTTTCATATATTAACCTGTAACTCATTAATCCTTAATCTGTAAGGTAATAACTATTATTGTCTTTATTTGACCCACGAGGACATTAAGGCCTAAGGACATCAAATGACAGTAATTTGTCCAAAGCTACACAGTAGTAAGGGAGCAAGAAGAATTGTATCCTAGTAGATTGACTCTGGAGTATGTACTCTTACCCTCAATGTCATGATACCTTTTATTTATGGTTACATTACCACAAATTTTAAGTCTGCTTCTATACTATTCTGTCTTCTCAAGATCAAGACTTATCTCTAAAACTTTTAAAAGAACGTGGTTAAAGTCCAAACTGATTTTCACAAATTTTTCCCTATTTCCATTTTGATCATATGCTATTAAATTGATTACACTGTATAATATACACTCCTTACAGGAAGGTTTTTTTATTCATCTTTGTATCATAATGGCTAGCACAAAACACAGTATTTATTTTTTCAACACTTAATAAACATATGGTGAGTGAAATTTGCTTTAATTTCCTCAATAGTACGGTAGAATTAGACAAAATAAATTTCAGAGCTTCCAGCCCTTGTATCCTGGATTTTTTTTTTTAATCCTGGATTTTTTACATGCAATCTTTTTGTTTTTTCTAAGTTAAACTAACATTAGCTGTGTTCTGTTTACAGCTGCCAAGTATAAATGTGACTCCTAATAATTTGGTTTTACTTTTAATGTACTCAATAATTGGATTATTTCTTTATTCACAAAATATATAATGCAGATAATAATCTGTACAGAACTAAAGTAGGTAGTATGTTTATAAAACTTTACTTTTAATGATGGTTCCCAGCAGATATCATCCAAAAAATACATTTTAGATGTAATATGAAAAACAACTGTTACTCTCCTCACATCACTGCAGAAAAAATAGACAATACCATAAACAAGCTGTTCTAGTGACATTTCAAAAGCATTCATCAATATTAGAAACTGATTTCTTCTCTGTGCTTAAATTACTAACCTAATCTAGTTAATGCAGCCCTTGAGGTAAAATTCCTATTTCTATAAACTAAAAACCAAGTCTCATTTATTATAAACTTAACACATACTCATTGTATGTATTTGGAAAGCAGAAAATTTGGAAAGCAGCAAGAAGTATGAAAAAAAAATCACTGGTAATCCTTACTGTCTGCTTTTTATTAACATTTTCCCATGTCATCAAAAACTCAAAAAGATTAAATTTAAAGGCTGCATAATATTCCATATGGCAACATTGCAATTAAAAAATCATTCCCCTATTGGTCATTTAAGTTAGTTCCATATTTTCACAATTATAATTTATACCACAGTAAATATCCCTAAATTTGTATTCATATCTTATAATTTCCTTATGACATGAACACAAAGTATGATAAGCTTTAATCAAATTAGAAAGCTTAAATCACTTCACATCCCATCAGTTTTACTGTGATTTCTTCCAAGAGCCATTCTTTCTACAAATGCAACATAAGGTTTGGGTGTTCCTCTTAAAACAGTAGAATCCTATGCATAACATAATTTTTAAACATTTACTTCCCAATATAGTGAAATTCACCAAGTCAAAAATATCTCCTAACAGAAAATTAAATTTTTCCTCCCAAAATTTCAAGTAGAGACGGCCTCCCATCTCAGCTTTTCTTACACCTCCCTTGCTCAATTCCCATGCCACTCTTCTACCACTATACATCCACATTACCTCCCATGTGCCTCCTTTTCCACATGTGAATAAACTCTGACAGTTTTCTGTGGTTGTGTTACGATTGATTTTAATGACACATGCAAAAATCTACTCAAAGAGGACACAATTTTTTCATAATTATTTAAAATAATTCAAGTCATTTAATTCAACACTTAGAACACAACTAAACTTCTAATTAATATAATTATGAGTTTCATATTTATCAATCATTAATTTTTTAACCTAAACATCTGTGCTCAAGGGGATGGAGAACAAAAGACAAAGGATGTTACGTGCCAAAATCAAGTAACTTTATATACAAACACTTTACAGTGCTTCCACAGTTTTAAGACCATTAAATTAGGAGAAACTGAACTTAAATCCTGACACACTCTGGATGAAAGAAGAGCAACACTTGCTCTATCATACTACTTTCCATCCATTTACAAGTAAACCCTATGAAAGTAGACTAGAAATCATCAAAATACTCCCGGATAATTATAAGTAAAAGAAACAAGTTGGGTAGAGTGGAGAATTTGAACATTATGAACATTAGCTTTATACACACATACATCCCTAACCCATTTTATTTTTCTTTCTTCTCAAAATACTCTCGAGTCAACCAAAGTAGTATGAATTTCATATTTTTCCAGAATGACCAAAAAAAAAAAAATCCCAGTTACCAAATACAAAGGCCTTTCTCAAATTCTAATCCTTTGAAATTTTGGTGCTAAGGTTAAAGGGGAGCTGGATACTGCCTGAATTTTAAACTTTTACGTAGAATATACTTCCATCTGACCATTTTAACAATATACTTATTGGACTACTTCTGACATCTCCTTTGACTCTTCTTCCTGAATCATGGCATTTCATAAAGTGTACTTCTCAATTTTCTCTCTCTTGTATTCCTCTGACCATTCAATTCTCAAGATCCCAGACTTTTAAAATTAAACAAAACAACAACAAAACACCCTCTTAGTTTCTTCACTGTAACCATTTAACTTAAAAAAAAAGCTTAATCTATTATTTATTATTCTCCTTTCTGGATCCCAACTACTGTTTATAGTGTTTTTGGGGTACAGAAATACATAGGTTTATGTATTTCAACAGTAAGGTTATTTGTTTATATAAGAGGCACACAGATTTGGTGTATTTTAGCATCATGGGCCATTCATTCAGTCATTCACGCAATCACAGACAGGTCTCCTTCTGTCACCCAGGCTGGAGTGCAGTGGCAAGATCATAGCACAATGCAGCCTTGAACTCCTGGACTCAAGTGGAACTGTAGCCTCAGCCTCCTGAGTAGCTGGGATAAGAGGTGTGAGCTACTATGGCTGGCTCATTATAGGCTTTAAAGCCAAAATCTGAGTTCAAGCTTCAGCCCCATTATTAGCTACATGATACTTAGCAAATTATTATGTCTCTTCTTGTTTCCACATCTGTAAAATGAGAATAATAGTACCTACCCTTACAGTATCCAATGAAAAAAGTATGCTGAAATGGCTATAAATGTAATATACTATGCTTTTGTTGTTGTTGTTGAGATACAATTAATATACTATAAAATTATCTTTTAATAACCTATCAAGTAATGGTTTTTGGTGTATTCACAAGGTTGTGTGACCATCACTACTATCTAATTCTAAAATATTTCCTCATCCACGAAAGAAATCCCATATCCATTAATAGTCACAACTCTCCTCTCCTCTCCACTATTCTCACCCTCCTAAATTCCCAGGCAACCACTAATCTACTTTCTGTTTCTATGGATCTGCCCATTCTGGACATTTCCCAAAAACTCTACTTTCTGTTTCTACAGATTTGCCTATTCTGGACATTTCACACTATCAGAATCATATACTATGTGGCCTTTTATGTCTGGCTTTTTTACATAATGGCATAAAGTTTTCAAGGTCCATGTTGTAGCATGTATCAGTATTTTATTCCTTTTCATGGCTTAACAATACACTACTGTATGAATATACCATATTTTATGGTTTCATAAAGTTGATAGACATTTGGGTTGTCTTCATTTTTGGCCATTATGCACCATAAACTCTGCTATGAACATTCACATAGAAGCTTTTGTATGAATATATGTTTTTGGTTCTCTTGGGTAAATACCTAGGAGAGGAACTGCTTGGTCACATGATGAATCTATGGTTAACTTTTGAGAAATTGCCAAGCTACTATGCTTTTGAAAATGAACTTAAGATTTATCTTTGTGTTATTGTTTCCCAACATTATTAGAATATAATTGTATTATTTTACTAAGACACTGGTTTCAGTTCACAATTGCTCTCTAGTTCCTTCGACCCATAAAAGTTCTAACCCTATCATGGAAAATGAGATCTAAGGTGAAAATATCATCTACCGCTAAGCATCACAGTGAAAATACTGTTTTAAAACCTGTAGAGAAAATGAACATTTTCTAAAGACAACAGAGACTCAATCTATTAGTACATTATCCAAAAAAGAGCTTTTGAAAGCTTATTAAACTGCTTACTTTGAGGATGTCAATCTCTTACAGTAAGTTGAATTCGATATAAAAAATGTGAATGATTTTCATGATAAAAATTCCCATTCCCCAAAATTAAGGGGAGGAAAAAGAGCTGACAAATATTAAACCCAGACTAATTTCTCCAAAAAAAAAAAAAAACAAAAGCAACTTACCAAGGAAAAGTTGATGACAAAGCACTTACATAAAAATGTCTGACCTTCTTATCAATATAAACAGCAAAATGAACACAAAATTATTTTTACCTTTTCATGCATAATATTGACCAAATAGAAATATCTCTTCAATAAAAGAATGTATACAAAACATCTCTTAGCTGACAGATGTCAAAAATCAAATTACTTACCTATGTAGACTCTTTTGCTGTATCTCTGCATCAGTAACAACACAAATACATGCAGTGGAATAAGATTGATGATAAATACATAACCACCCCAAGCAGAGACCTATATGAAAAGAAGTGCTAAGTTAAATTTATATTTTACTTTTAAAATAAGCATATTTAGGAATCTAAACATACAATGAGCAAATATAAACATTAAGATTTTAGCAATTTTGAGAAATGCTTAAATAAGAGCTTACTAACCTATGAAGAACGTATTCCTCATTTTTATTGATCATTAAAATAACACGATCCCACAAATCCAATATGCTTTTCCAAATGCACTGGAGAAATGTTCAAATTAAATTAGATTTAATAGAAAAGCTGAGAGTATTATAATTTGTGAATTGTCAGTAAACAGGCTGTCATAGAGACAAGGAGTTTTAGGATATAGATCATAAATTTTGAAAATAAAGTTTTACTTCACCCACTTTTATAACAAATTTGTTGTAAGAAAGTTCACTGAGAGTAAGAGCAATGAAAGGACTCACTGACAACTAAAAAAAATTCAGATGATATGAATATGCTTTGAGATTCTCAAAAAAGTGCTGGCTGGGCATAAATTTTTTTCTTAAAAATGGATTTACACAAAGCAAGATCCCATTTTAATGTTTGGCTTATACAATATACACTATTTAGCCAGAATAACTGAGGATGTTTTTGGTCTACATTAATGAATATTCTAAAGAGAATCTCCATTCTCAACCAATAGAATTTTTTGGTACACTAAATAATAGGTAATAAGCTCTTGTTAATATCAAAGCTCTCCGATGTCCTCTAATAATTAGAGTCTGTCTTGAAAGGTTCATTTGTATCAACAGTCACGTTAGCAGACTACAGGCCAGCTCATCTATTCCAATAATGCTGCTCTTACTTAAAATATTTCAGAACCCCTTGTGGAGAACTGCCATCAGTTTTCCACACATACATCAGTTTTCTGCCTTGGTCACATGCTATTTTTCACAAAAAACAATGTTACTCTAATGGAGTGCCAGTCCTAACTGAAAGACTTCTGATTACTTTCAGAATTTAAGCCTAAATTTGAAAGAGAACAAGTTTGATATTGCTAAGTACAACTACCCAGAATGTGCCCCAGGCTCTAACCACTTAAAAGGAGCCACAGATAACTTGAGTGCACATATTCTATGACATTTGTTTAAAAATTAAAAAAAGATTAGCTCAAATTATCATTAATTTTCAGAACAAGACTACCATATAGGCTACGGTATAGAAAAAAAGAGGAAGAAGAATAAAGAGGTAATATTGCACCCCAATCCTAAGAAACATGTTTAAAAAAATATGTAGGTGGGCCAGGCGCGGTGGCTCACACCTGTAATCCCAGCACTTTGGGAGGCTGAGGCAAGCGGATCACGAGGTCAGAGATCAAGACCATGGTGAAACCCCATCTCTACTAAAAATACAAAAAATTAGCCGGGCACAGTGGCGGGCACCTGTTAGTCCCAGCTACTCGGGAGGTTGAGGCAGGAGAATGGCGTGAACCCAGGAGGCGGAGCTTGCAGTGAGCTGAGATCACACCACTGCCCTCCAGCATCGGTGACAGAGCAAGACTCCGTCTCAAAAAAAAAAAAAAAAAAAAAAGTAGGTGGCCAAGCACATTGGCTCATGCCTGTAATCCCAGCACTTTGGGAGGCTGAGGCAGGCAGATCACCTGAGGTCGGGAGTTCGAGATCAGTCTGACCACATGCAGAAACCCCGTCTCTACTAAAAATACAAAAATGAGCCAGGCCTGGTGGCACAAGACTATAATCCCAGCTACTTGGGAGGCTGAGGCAGGAGAATCGTTTGAACCCAGAAGGCAGAGATTGCGGCGAGCCGAGATTGCGCTGAGCTGAGATTGTGCCATTGCACTCCAGCCTGGGCAACAAGAGCCAAATTCCATCTCATTAAAAAAAAAAAGGAGGTAAATTTACAGGTTAACCTAGAGGATATGACCATTATTTCACTAATGACTCTAGGTACCTACTACATTAAGGTTGAAAATTGAGTATAATATCGATATGCTACCTTACCTACTCTCTTTACTTAAGAACAAAGAAAAGCTGAAACCAATCTGAAAGTAAATCTGATGTTCTGAAAAGTACTTGCTGATCTTATGCATGATCTTTAACTACAGTGATTTATTTCTTTTTGGATCCACGTAAATTCATTTTAAGAGTTTTCCTTCATTTACTTTAAGGAGTGAAATGAAAGCAAATGGGCCAGAAGAACATTCTTTCTACAACCTTTTCTCATTCCGTCTCTCCTTTTAGTTAACTCTTTACTTAGGTTATCCTTTTCAACAAGACTTCCAATTACTCTTATTTCTCTGCTCTAAGTTCTCTTCACTAAACTGTTTAGATAATGACTGTTAAAACTCAGATTATTTTAACATTAAGCAGTTACCTAGTCAACTCCAATATGGAAAACTAATTTTAATATCATATTTAAAATTGAGTGTTAAGTAAAAGTTTATTTCATCCAAACATGAGAGCTCCATGCTCGATATATGACAGGCAAAATTTCCTATTCTTTTTGAGCATGCAATCTAACTTGGAAAATATTTTACTTGTCAGAGCTATTTGAAAAATAAAGCTAGGGGCCGGGTGCCGTGGCTCACACCTGTAATCTCAGCACTTTGGGAGGCTGAGACAGGCAGATCACTTGAGGTCAGGAGTTTGAGACCAGCCTGATCAACACGGTAAAATCCTGTCTCTACTAAAAATACAAAAATTAGTCGGGCATAATGGCACACATCTGTAATCTCAGCTACTTGGGAGGCTGAGGCATGAGAATAGCTTGAACCCAGGAGGCAGAGGTTAGAGTGAACCGAGATTGCACCACTGAATTCCAGCCTAAGCGATAGAGGCAGACTCTGCCTCAAAAAAAAAAAAAATAATAATAATAATAATAATAAAATGAATAAAGCTACGAAGAATAGAAATAAATTTAAGTCATTAAAAAGTTAAAACAGGCACAGCGGCTCTCGCCTATAATTCCAGTGCTTTGGGAGGCTAACGTAGGAGGATTGCTTGAGGCCAGGAGCTTAAGACCAGTCTGGGCAACAGAGTGAGAATCTGTCTCTACAAAATATTTTTAAAAATTAGCCAGGCGTGGTGGCACATGCTTGCAGTCCTGGCTGCTGGGGAGGCTGAGGTGGGAGAATCACTTAAGTTCAGGAATTCAAGGTTATAGTGAGCTATGACTGCACCACTGCACTCCAGATTGGATAACAGAGACAGACACTCTCTCTGAAAAAATAAATGATAGGCCAGACGTGGTGTCTCATGCCTGTAATCCCAGAACTTTGGGAGGCCGGGGCCGGCAGATCATGAGGTCAGGTGTTCAACACCAGCCTGGCCAACATGGTGAAACTCCATCTCTACTAAAAATACAAAAATTAGCCAGGCGTGGTATCGGGTGCCTATAATCCCAGCTACTCGGAAGGCTGAGGCAGGAGAATTGCTTGAACCAGGAGGCGAAGGCTGCAGTGAGCTGAGATTGTGCCACTGCACTCCAGCCTGGGCAACAGGGCAAAACTCCGTCTCAAAATAAATAAATAAATAATGAATATAATCTTTAAAAATTAAAAAAAATTCTTAATAAAACGTTTAAGTATTCTGAAGTGGTACATTTGAAAACATTTTGCTTCACTTGCTGCAAATATTTTACTTGAGGGTTAAATATTAGCCCTCTCCATCAAAGCATGTGTATACAGGACCTGTGAGTAGGAGAAGGAAAGAGGATGGTAGTAATGAAAGATCACATTAAACAAAATAAAAATCCTATAGACTTCAGGAGAAAAGAGAACTGTTTTAACCTCCAAAGACCTATGAGACTTCATGTAGTCTCAAATATGAAATCTTACCATATAGAAATAGGATAAGCAGCAGCACATTGTCCAAAAAACTGACCCAGTTTTTACGGATTTTACCTAAAAAATAAAAGTAACTGATATAATAAAAATGCTTACAAATGCTCTTGTGGAATTTTAAAAGTTAAATGTTTGGTAACCATGTGCTACAAAAGTCAAGGTTATTTTAAAAGTACTGTGGTTATTCAGATATGCAGACGTACTTAATATATGCGTTTATAACACTGAGCAGCACACTGAGACATTTTAAGAATAGCTCTCATTCTCTGTTATGCATGTTATGTTATTTAAAAGAATCACCTTTTAAAAACAAATTACATTTTTTTCATTTTCTGCAAAGTCTCTTGCCCTCACTGATATCCACACACCATGCCACAGGTCACCATGGCCACCTCCCACCCCTTCTCCTTAAGTGTCTACATTCCAGAGTGGTCTTTTGCTTGTTCAGCAGTGCCAAACCAGTTCAATGGGCTGAACCACACCCTATGCAATGAGGTGTGAAAACCTTCCAAGTTTGCCCTTTCTTGGGTACCCTCCCTCAGCCTTAGGATACCATAGAGAGTTTCCTTCTATTTTAGTTACTCTTTTATCATAATTAATACTTCTTTCTCTCTCCTAACTGAACCCAGACTGCTATAATCTATTACAATAAAACCAAGGTATATTTTACAACCACTAAATACAGTTCATATCCTGAAACTTCCTCAGACTCAATCCAACTGGCTGAAAGAGAGAAGTAAATGAAACATATTTTTCAGTATTTACTAATACACAGAAAACTTTGCTAGGCTATGTTGGACATAAACTATAACTCAGTCCTGTACTAGGGAGATAAGATACAAAGGCAAGAACTTGAGTCAAAGCATAATATAAAAGAGGCCCTACTGTGAGTATAAACACTGAGTACCAAAAGGTCCTTATAGAGCCTGAATGCCAAAGTCAGGAAAGCAGTTCTGGCTGGGATAAAATCACCAGAAGCTTTACTGAGGTGGTGGTTTTGGGCAGAACTTTGAGGGCAATGAGGCAGGAAAGATGCAAGGCATCCAATCAACCACCCACAGTGAATTCAGTAGCAGGCACAGATAGAAGAAGTAGAGGTGTGGAATGTAAAATTTTTAAGCCCACAAAAAGCTCACGATCTAGAGGAAGTAAATTGAAAAGCAAGTAATCAATATACTATATTTCATAGAATCTATGGCCATCACTCATAACATACATCCTAATTTCAGAGATGTCAAAATCTGTGGAGAAAGTATACATTTTAGGATTGATGAAAGGTGCTATATATCAAGTGCTATAATAGAGGTAGGTATCAGAAACTAAGTGCTATGAAAACAGAAATGAGAATAACAAAATCTATGTAAAAGAATGGTCAAAATGTCAAAGGAGGCACTGAAGAATTATAAACAAGGAGAGAGGGATCAATAACCAAAAGGGGAAAATAGCAACACCTGCGAAAACAGAAAACAACAGCTGAGCTACTCAGAAGGAACTGGAAACACTTTAGGAGAAAAGTTAGAACTTTGTAAGTGTGGTATTATGATATATGGACTTTCGTCCACAGTTTGTGGCTCGTAATTCCCCTTGTTACAGAATCTCTCTCTCTCTGAACTTCTCCTACTCACTCTTCACTTCTCCACTTGGCAGGGCTCTAATTTGATTTTGGGTCATAAGACCCTCTATTTCAGAGAGGGTTCTGTCCCATACCTGGAGGAAGGAATGCTGCACAGAGAGGCCAAGAAGAATCTGAACAGTAGGCTTTGCTAAGTTTAGGTCACACTCTTTTTGTCCAGTCACATTTTGACGAGGGTGTCCATGCTTCAATCATGGACAACCAATAAAGTCTCCATAAAAGGCCCAAGGACAGGGTCTGCTGAACTTCCAGACAGTTGAATACAAGGAGGCTGACAGGAAGGTGATCAACAACTCATCCATGTACCAGGATTAAGGTGCACCCCAACTCCATAAGAGAAGCTCCTGCACTTGGGTCTCTTCCAGATCTTGTCCTACAGATTCTCTTCATCTGGCTGTTTATCTGTATAATTTAGGATATCTTTCATAATAAGCCAATAAATTGAACTAAGTGTTTCCTTGAGTTCTGTTGGCCGATCTAGCACATCAATCAAACCTGTGAAGTGGGGGTGGGCCCGGTGGCTTATGCCTGTAATTCCAGCACTTTGGGAGGCCGAGGCGGGCAGATCACAAGGTCAAGAGGTCGAGACCATCCTGGCCAACATGATGAAACCCTGTCTCTACTAAAAATTCAAAAATTAGCTGAGCATGGTGGCGGGGCGGGGTCCCAGCTACTCAGGAGGCTGAGGCAGGAGAACCACTTGAACCAGGGAGGTAGAGGTAGAAGCGACCCGAGATCGTGCCACTGCGTTCCAGCCTGGGGACAGAGCGAGATTCCGTCCAAAAAAAAAACCTTGAGGGGGTGATGGGAATCCCTAATTTCAGCTGGGCTATCAGAAGTTCTAGAGGCCTGGACTTACAACTGGTGTCTGGGGGCATAAGCTGGGATGGTGTCTTGCAGACAGGCCCTCAACCTGTGGGATCTCATGCTATCTCCAGGTAGACAGTGCCAAAAATGATTTGGAGGACACCGGCTGGTGTCTGCAGCAGAATTAACTGCTTGGCAATGGGGAGAAATCGCCAAATATTTTGAGGTCACATGAGTCTTCTGTACTGATTATTGTTTTGGTGTGAAAGCAGAGAAAAAGTACGGATTGAGTTTTTTCCCAGACAATAAGTCATGCTCACCATTTGGTCTTCATTTACACATATTAAGGAGTCCAGTAGTAGAAGCTTTGAAATAAGAAAATTGCATGTTCAGATAAGCTATTTTAAAAAATAACACAGGTAAGCTTCAACCCAAAACTACAAGACATTCAAAGAAACAAGAAAGTGTGACCCAAATTTGGACACGTATAGGTTGGGGAAGGGGACGTGGTTGATAAAAACTAATTCTGAGTGGGCCCAGATGTTGGAGTTAGAGGATAAAGACTCTAAAACAGCTGTTACATGTTCAAGGAACTAAAGAATACTATATTAAGAAAATAAAGAAAAATATAACAGAAATTTCCATATAGAATATATACATATTCTCCTATACATGGGAGAAATAAGAATGAACTAGAAATTTTAGAGCTGAAAAGTGTAATAAATGGAATAAAAAATTCATTAAGTAGGCTTAACAGCAAATTTGAGATGGCAGAAGAATTAGTGAACATGAAGAGAGGTCAACAGAAAGTATCCAACCCAAAGAACAGAGAAGTTCAAGAAAGGAGAGGCTACAAAGACAGATAAAAACATTTAAAGAAACAATTACAACTTCCCAAATTCTAAGGTAAGCACTAATCTACAGATCCATGAAACCCAAGAAGCCACCAAACATAATAAATACAGAGAACTACACCTAGATAAACTGTAGGCAAAGTACTGGCAGATAAAGACAGAGGAAAGTTGAAAAGAGAGAGAGAAAAAAAACCCCACAGGGAAGTAACGATACGATTGACTTTACATCAGAAAAAAAATTTTTGACAGAAGGCAGTGGTATGACATACTCACAGTGTTAAATGAAAGAGAAAATTATCAAGTGTTAAATGAAAGAGAAAAGTATTGAAAGTAATGGGAAAAACCACAATTACTTTTGCACCAACCTAATACATTCTTACACAACTATCCTTCAAAAAGGAAGGCGGGTGAGGATTCTGGGAAGACAGTGAAAGAAGCAGCAACATAAATCAGCTCCCCACCTAGACAATAATTGCTCGGACAGAATCAATCTGATGTGAGGAAACTTGTCCTCCAAGTATTGAGGTTCTGCACTCTGATCACTGATTGCTGCTTTTTGTCATAGAAGAGCAGACAAAGAGGTCATCACCCTTGCACTTTCGCCCCATTGTTGCAAGCCCCTCCTCCTCTGGCTGAAGTGACAGACGGGGATTTAAAGGGCTGGCACTTCTTTCCCCTTCATTTTTCTGCTTTTCCCCGCTTTGGAAACCAAATACTGAAGACTATGACATCCAAAATCAACCACATATATGAAGAAATATATGACGGGAAATTAGAAAGTCACTGCAAATACCCTGGAGAAGGTGTAGGCTTTTACAAATGGGCAATAAGCACATGAAAATATGCTCAACATTACTGCTCATTAGGGAACTACAAATAAAATTCCAAGATGCCACCTCCACCCATTAGGATGGCTACTATCAAAAGAACCAGAAAATAACATGTGTTGGCAAGAACTGGGAAAAATTAAACCTTTGTGCAGTGTTGGTAGGAATGTAAATTGATACTGCTGTTGTGAAAACCAGTTTGGCATTCCCTCAAAATTTAAAAATAGAATTGACATATGATCCAACAATTCCACTACAAGGTATATACTCAAAATAATTAAAAGCAAAGTCTTGGAAAGATTTGTATAACCACTCTCAAAGTAGCTAAACTATAAAAGTGTCCATCTGCAGATGAATCAATAAGCAAAATATGGTATATACATACAATGGAATATTACTCCACCTTAAAAAGGAAGAAAATCCTGACATGCTACAACATGGATAAACCTTGAAGACATTATGCTAAGTGAAACAAGCCAGTCACAAAAAGACAAATACTATATAATCCCACCTATGTGAAGTATTTAGTCAAAATCATAGAGACAGAAATTTGAATGGTGGTGCCAGGGGCTGAGAGGAAGGTAGAGAGGGGAGATATTGTTTAATGTGTATAGAGTTTCATTTTTGCAAAATAAAGAGCTCTGGAGATGGATGGTGGTGACAGTTGCATAATCAATGTACTTAATGCCAATAAAGTATATACCTAATGATTAAAACATACATTTTATGTCATGTCAATTTTACCCTAGTTCAAAAAAACTGGGGGACAAATGAAGGCAAAATTGAAAAATTCCATTACAGCAGATTTGCTCTAGAAAAAATATTAAAGAAAATCCTTCAGGCTAAAAGGAAATTATAAGAAATGGAAACTCAGATCACGGGACAGAATAAAGAATACTGGAAATGGTAAATATGGAGTATATAGAAGACTCTCTTGACTGTTTTCTTAATAAATATAAATTATATGAATATAAATATAATCAGTGTTGTTAGGCAGGTAACATACATAGATATAATACACACGACAATAACAGCACAGAGGAGAGGAGAAAAAAATAAAGCTGTGTTGGAGCAAAGGTGCTATATTTTACCAGAATTATGTTAAGTAGAAGTAGATTGTAATATTAAGATGCATAATTCGTTCTCTGTATCAAGCGCTATACATAAATAGCAATAACAGCTAAACAATTAGGGGAATTAAAATGGTATACTGAAAAATGCATTTCAACACAAAAGAAGACAGTAAATGGCAGGAGCAAATCAAATAATATTTAAAACCTGCATTAAATGTAAATAGACTAAAACCTCCAATAAAAAGGCAGAGATGGTCAGTCTGGATAAAAAAGCAAGATCTAACCATATGCAGTCAATGAAACTTTTAAAATCCAGAGATACAAATACTTTGATTTTAAAGGACAGAAAAAGATAAGCCATAGAAACAGGAATCATACCAAATCAATCAAAGCAAGCAGATTTTAAGACAACATTCCTAGAGACAAAGAGAACTACTTCGCTATAACAAAAGGGTCAATATACCAGGAAAATGTGAAAATTTTAAGTGTACAGGGACCTAAAACAAATCCTTAAAATACACAAAGCAGGAACTAACAGAACTAAAAGAAGAAACTGTTTCTGAGAGGCAGTTATTGAAATCTCCAACCATATTATATTGTTGAAGACAGAACTTGAAAGAAAAACAATGAGCATATTGAAGATTTGTACAATATCAACCAACTTGACCTGACCATTAATTTACAATATGTAAACTCCAAAGAGCAGAATATATGTTCTTTTCAAGCACATGTGGATTACTGTCCAGGACGGAGAACATGCTTGACCAGGATACAGCAATCTTGTTTTGAACAGTCAAGATGGTAAATATTTACACTTAGGAGCCAGATCTGTCACAACTATGCAATTCTGTCATTCTGGTGTAAAGGAAGCCAAAGGCCGTATGTTTGAATGGCCAGGGCTGTGTTCCAGTAAAATTTTATTTACTAAAGCAGGTAACCTACATATGGGCCATACTTCACAGACTTCTGTGCTAGACCATAAAACAAGTCTCAATATACTTAAAAAGACAAATTATGCAAAGTATGGTCTTCAACAACAGAATTAGAAATCAATAAAAAAAAGTATGCTAAGAAAATCCCAAATATTTGGAAATTAAACACCATGCTTAGAAAAAACCCATGAGTCAAAGAAATTATGAATTCAAAGAATATTCAACCACATGACACCACATATTAAAATACAGAGAATACAGTTAAAGAAGTAAATACAGTATAATTTTAAAAAATAGTTATATTAGAAAAGTAGAAATGGAGAAAATAACTTAAGCTTCAACTTCAAAAAGCTAGAAAAGAGTAAACCAAATGCAAATTAGAAGGAAATAACGAAGACCAAGAAATCAATGCAATTGAAAATGTAAAGAAAAAAAAAAACAGTGAAACCAAAAGTTGGATAAGCTTTATCTAGACTAATCAAGAAGGGAGAGAAGATACAAATTATCAGTACCAGGAGTAAGGAAGGTGACATTACTACAGACTGTACAGAAATCCAAAGACTTACAAAGAAATATTATGAACAATTTCTGCCTACAAATTAGGTCATTTAAATAAAATAAAAAGACTTTTAAAAAGATAAGTATTATCAAATTACTCATGAAAAAACAGAACATCAGAACAAAACTATGCCATTAAAAGTTGAATTCATATTAAAACCTTCCCTGCTCCACATGGCTTCAATGGTAAATACTGCCAAACAATTAAGGAAGAAGTAATACCAATCCTATGAGAATTATTTCAGGAAACAGGGCAGGAAACACTACCCTGTCCAACATGACATTAGAGGTTCCAGTCAATACAACCAGGCAAGGAAAAAAATGAAAGGTATACAGTTCAGGAAAAAAGTAGCAAAGACCCTCTGTCTCTAAAGATAACATGATCTTGTATGTAGAAAATCCTAAGGAATCTAAAAAGTAAATTTTAACATGCAAGTTTAGCAAGGTCACAGAATATATGATCAATACATAAAAATCTACAATACTTCCCAATTTTAAAATGTACAATGAAGTTACAGTAATTGGGTCAGTACAGACTTCTAGATCTATGTTTATGAGGTAGGTATAGACATGCAGATCAATGGAACAGAACAGAGCCTGGAAATAAATCAGTAATTATGTTTTCCCCCTGAGATGAGGACAAGATAAAGTTGTCCTCTCTCACCATTTCTATTCACATTATAATGGAAGTCCTAGCAAATGCAGTAAGACAAGAAAAGAAAATAAGAAGTACACAAACTGAGAAGGAAGAAATGAAGCTGACTTTTTTCATGCATGACGTGATTGTCTATGTAAAAGACCCCAAAGAATCAGAAAATTACTGGAACCAATATATGATTATATACAATACTGGAGGACAATGTTGTTAAGATAACAAACCTTCTCATCTTGATCTGTAAATTCAATGTGATCACAATCAAAATCTCAGCAAGTGACTTTGTGGACATCAACAAATCAATTTGAATGTTTATATGGAAAGGCAAAAGACTGAGACTAGCCAACATGATACTGAAGTAAGACTGATACTACACCTGACTTCAAGACATATTATACAACTATAGGAATCAAGATAGCATGGGAAAAGAACAGATCAGCAGAACAGAACACAGCACAGAAATACAGCCACATAAATATAAACTGACCTTTGACAAAAGGCAATACATAAAGAATAATCTTTTTAACAAATGATGCTGTAACAGCTGGACACCCACATACAAAAAAAAAAAAATCAATCTAGACACAGATCTTATCCTTTTCACGAAAATAACTCAAAATGAATCTCAGACATGAATGTAAAGTGCAACACTATAAAATTTTTAGAAAACAACACTGGAAAATGTAAATTGGAATAAAAGGCAAAAATCTAGCGGTAGCCCAAACATGGCACAAAAACTGTATTCCAACAGAATTTACAAACGGTTTTCTTCCTCTATACTGAGCAAATCTAGCAGAAATTTAGTGAATCCAGATGACTAATCTAAAGAGATATTTTTGTAATGGATTAGGCTTAGGGAATTAACTTTACATAATTCTCACAAATTATGAGGTCCTGTTTCTAGAATAAGTTAACATTTCCTAATTGATTTAAAAGAAATAAATATTTTAGACAAATATTTTAAGGGTAAAACTCAGTTCTATTACCTGTATTATAGTGAAGCACCTAGTACCTGCACAAAAAAAAGTCCATATACATGTGGCCAGTGACTATCTTATTAAACAGAGTAGATATAAAACACTTCTATCATTATAGAAAGTTCTATTGGAAAGTACTGCTCTAGGCCTACAAACATGGGCCATCTTGTGTTTTGGTTCACAGTATTAGGAGATGCACTGAATTCCACTTGTGCTTGGGATGTGGAAAGCTGCAAGAGAATGTTATTTTCACCTCAACAATAAAGGAGAAATTCTAGATGATCTACAAAATAGTAAGTTTTCTTAGGCTTATCAGAGAGCTAAAGTCACAAGGCAAATAAACAAGTGTTAAAACAGCTAAGGAAACCAGACATAAGAGGAATTTACACTCACAAGCTCTTTTCATAAGCCCAAGTAGTCATGAGAAAGATCTGGAGTAGGACAGAAGTTCAGCATCCTTGGTGACACTGTCAGTCACATAGGAAATTAGAAAATATCTGAGCTAGAAAATTAAAATAGAGCATAAAAACTCTCTGCAATTCTTACAGTAATTTGTATACGGATGTTTATACATTTGTTTAAAATGTAATAAAAATGTACACAGATGTTCACAGCAGCATTATTCCTCACAGACAGAAATTAGAAAGAACCCAAACGTTTAGTCAACTGAAAAATGGAGAAATACAATGTGATAACCATACAAATGGAATATTATTCAGCCACAAAAAGAAACAAAGTATTTGTAAATACTTCAACGTAGACAAACCTTGAAAATACTATTGTAAGTGAAAGAAGCCAGATGTACAACAGGTAAGGTCACTTACACTTTGTGAGGCTGAGGTGGGAGGGTAGCTTGAGGCTAGGAGTTTAAGACCAGCCTGAGCAATATAATGAGACCCCATCTATATTCGAAAATTAAAAAAAAAAAAAAATCTAAAAGGCAACATATTATATAATTCCTTTTATATGGAATTCCAGGATAGGCAAATCAGAGAGGCAGAAAGCAGATTACCGGTTGCTAAGGACTCGGGGGATGTGAAAATGGAAAGTGACTATCATGGGCACGGGCTTTCTTTTTGGAGTGTTAAAATGTTCTGTAACTGGATAGTGGTAATGGTGGTACAACTTGGTTAATATACTAAAAGCAGTGGTAATGATGGTACAACTCGGTTAATATACTAAAAGTCACTGAATTCCATTCTCTAAGAGGATAAATTTTATAATATGCAAATTATTTTTCAATAAAAAAATGTATGGGGTACAGCTAAAGTAGTACCTAGAGGAAAAATGATAGCTTTAGGTGCTTAAAATAGATCAAGTCACTAACCTGATCATTCAGAAAATTAAAACAAAATGAAGGAGATCTAAATAAATGGAAAGAAATACTATATTCACAGATTCACAGAAGACTACATATTAAGATAACAATTCTACTCCAAACTGACTTATACATTCAATGTACTTCCAATCAACATCCCAGAAAGCTTTTTCATTAAATAAGTTAATAATGTGATTCTAAAATTTACATGATGCAAACAGCTAAGAAAAGCCAAAATAATTCTGAAAAAGAGAAAACAACATTAGATTTACTCATACTACCTGATTTCAAAAGTTTCTAGAAACTAATGAAAACAACATAGGGTATTGTTACAAAGACAGACACAGATAAACAGAAGAGTTCCAAAACAGACCCATATGTATATATTCAACTGACTTTGACAAGGTTACCAAAGCAGGTAATTCAGTGGAGAAAGAACAGTCTTTTCAACACATGATGTTGGAAAAACAGAACATTCAAATCCAACAACACTTATATTGCACCAGACCATAATCAACATGAAATAGATGACAGTCATGAGTGTTAAACCTAAACCTATTTAATTTCTAGAAGTAAACACCTGAGAAAATCTTTGTGATTTTAGGGTAGACAAAGATCTCTTAGATAAGACACCAAGAACAAGATATATTAAAAAAAAAAAAAAAAAAACTGATAAATTCCGTAAAAATCAAAATTTTCTGCTCTTAGAGACTAGAGAAAATGTTTGTAAGAGCACACATCTGATAAAGTATTTATTTCCAAAATATATAAAGAACTCTCACACCTCAAGAGTAAGAAAACAACTCAACCAAAACATGGGCAAGATATGAACAGACATTTCGTCAAAGAACAGGGATGGCAAATAAGCACGTGAAAAGATGCTCATCAGTCACTGGGGGGAAGCAAACAAAAGCCATAAGATACTACTACCTACTTACAAGAATGGGTAAAATTTAAAAATGCCACGTGATGGAGTAGTAAATATTACTCTCATGTATTTGTGGAGGGAATGCAAAATGAATACAGCAACTTTGGCAAAATGCTTAGCAGCTTTTTATAAAGTTAAACATATACTTACCACACAAACCACCAATCTGTGCCTATGCATTTACCTGAGAGAAATAATAATATATGTCCAAAGACCCATATGCAAACATTTCACAGCCACTTAATTCATCATTGCCAAAAACTGGAAAACAAATTGTAGTACATCCATATAATGGAGTACTATTCAGCAATAAAAAGTAACAAACTACTAAAACATCAACAACATGGTTGACACTCTCAAAAATATTATGCTAAGTGAAAGAGATGGATATACAGGGTCACGCCTACTGTCTGTATTATATGGCATTCTAGAAAAGAAACTCCTACAGCTATACAGACAGAGAGACAGAAATCAGACCAGTGGTTGCCAGAAATGGGGTAGGGAGAAGACTCACTACAAAAGGTACAGGAGGGAACCTTAAAGAAACAAAACAAAACCTCTAAGAGGCAATATGATAAACACTGCTCCTTGTACTACTTTATCTGTGTTAGTTTTCTGAATCATGTACTCTGGTGCTTGTAAATAATAGTAACAAACATGTACTAACCTCTCACTATGTTCTCACAATATTCTATATCTTTACATGTATTAACTTTTAAGTTATATGAGGAAGGTACAATTATTACTTCCATATTATAGTTGATTGAACAGGCACAGGGTGGGGATTTAAACAACCTCCAGTGACAGAGCCGGAAATCAAACCAAGAGAAAACCAAACCCTGGCAATTATGCTATAGACCTTACTCTTAATTACTCAATCATGATGAAAATGTTTTAATCTCTGCAGAACACAAATCCAAAAGTGTATCCTAAAATGTCTGTCAACACCAGCTTGTAACTGTAATAGGGCATCAACAAATAATAATGCTGTGACAAATTACTTATCTTCTAAATTTTAAAAACATATACCTTGTAAAAGAGTTGGTTTAAAATAAAACACTGGGTGAGGAATTAAACAACTTAACATTTATATATTAGAGATTACAAAATGTTTTCACCTTTTATAACTTCATTTGGGTTACAAACAACTTTTCAGAATAGTTAGAACTGTAATTACTTCCACTTTCAATTAGTAATAATGAAATTTTAAATAAATGTCATTATGTATTATAATTCTGTAGCCAAAACATTTTCTCTATCTTAGGAGAAAACTGAATGAGATTCAAAAGTGTCAATTTGTCAAGAGTCAGCGAGTATTTTATGCCAGAACTCAAACACAAGTATTCTTATTTTCAAATACTGAAGCTATTTCCACCGTAAACCTAATTTCTTTAAATGTATTGTTTTTAAAAAGAAAACAAAAGAAAAACTCACTAGATAATCTCCCAGTTTCTGGGTGAGAATGTTTTATCATTCCATCCTTCTGTTAATATGATCCTTCAAAGCAATGGTATCTATAATTTCTTCTACTAGATTATCAACTTCATATAACCTTGTATAACCAACACATAAAACAGCACCTGCTTCATATTGTATTCTACAAAAATTTCTGTTGAATTAACAAAACAATATCATGCCACTTAAAAAAAAGAAAAGCTGTAATGAACAAGCTAATCCTAAAACTTATGAAAATGCAAGGGACCCCATATAACCAAAGCAATCTTGAAAAAGAACAAAGTTGAAGGACTTACGCTTTTGGATTTCAAAACTCATTACAAAGCTACAGTCACCAAAACTGTGCAGTAGTGGCATAAAGACACAACATACTGATGGCAAGGGAATGGAATAGAATTGAGAGTCCAGAAAAAAAACCATACATTTATAATCAATTGATTTCTGACAGAAGTGTTAAAACCATTCAACAAGAGTATATTTTTTTTAACAGTGCTAAGATAAGTGGATATCCACATGCAAAAGAATGAAGTTGGAACTCCTCTCTCACACCATATACAAAAATTAACCCGAAATGGATCAAAGACCTAAGTGGAGGAACTTGACATATAAAATCTTTAGAAGGAAACAGAGGTGTAAGTCTTCATGACCTTCACTTAGGCCAACAGTTTCCTTAAATATAACACTAAAAGCACAAGCAACAAGAACAAAAATTAATTAGACTTCATAAAAATTTAAAATTCATGCAAAGGACACTATCCAGAGTGAAAAGGCAATCCACAAATATGCTCAAAAGGGATTCAAATGATTCACTACCAAAAGAATCCACTAAACACAAAAGAAGACTAATGGAGAAATGAGGGACAAAAAAAGCTATAAGGCATACAGAAAACAGCACAACCACAGAAATCAGTCCCTCTTTATGAGTAATTACTTCCAATGTGTATTAAACTCTCCAAAAACAGATTGTCAGAAAGAATAAACACATGATCCAACCACATGCTGTTATGTAAGAGATGCACTTTAAATCCAAAGACAAAGAGACTGAAAGGACAGAAAGTTATTTCATGCCAATAGTAACCAAAAGAGAGAAAAGATAAGACTTTAACTCTACAAAATTCAAAACAAAACAAAAAACGGCAGGGTGTGGTGGCTCACACCTGTAATTCCAACACTTTGGGAGGTGAGGGAGGATTGCTTGAGCCCAGGAGTTTGAGACCAGCCTGGGCAACATGGTGAAACCTCATCTCCACAAAATTAGACAAGAAAAAACAGACTTTGAATTTTTTTGTTTAAAAAAAGGTTACAAAAGAGAAAGAACCCAAAATATATACAGCAATAAAACAGTTCAATACAGCAAGAAGGTATAGCAATTACAAACATTTATGTACCTAATAACAGACCATCAAAATATAGGAAGAAAAAACTTGACAGAATTGAAGAAATAAACAGTTCTACAATAACAGCTGGTGACATCAATACTCTATTCCCAATAATGGATAAAACCACCAGAAAGGAGATAATACAGAACTTAACACAACAAACCAACTAGGTCTAAAAGACAGACGCAAAACACTTTATTGAACAACGACAGCATATGCAATTCTTCTCAAGTACACATGGGACATTTTCCAGGATAGACAATACGCTGGGCCACAAATTAAAGATGAAAATTAAGTTTCAATAGATTTAAAAAGATAGATACCATACAAAGTATCTTCTCCAACTACAACAGGATGAAGTCAGAAATCAGTAACAGAAGGAAAACTGGGAAATAAATTTGTGGAAATTAAACAAGATACTTACCAACAGATCAAAAATCAAAATGAGAGAATACTGAATGAAAACAAAACCACAATGTATCAGAACTTATGAGAACCCGTGAAAGTAGTACTAAGGGAAAATTTTATAGCAAAATGCCTACATTCAAAACAAAAAAAAATTTCAAATAAAAAACCTGACTTCACAAACTAAGTTGTGAACTAGAAAAAGAACAAACTAGGGCCGGGCATGGTGGCTCACGCCTGTAAACCCAGCACTTTGGGGGGCCACGGCAGGTGGATCATGAGTTCAGGAGTTCAAGACCAGCCTGACCAACATGGTGAAATCCCATCTCTACTAAAAATACAAAAATTAGCCAGGCGTAGTGACGGATGCCTGTAATCCCAGCTACTCAGGAGGCTGAGGCAGAGAATCGCTTGAACCCAGGAGGCGGAGGTTGCAGTGAGCCAAAATTGCGCCACTGCACTCCAGCCTGGGAGACAGAGCAAGAAAAAAAAAAAAGAAAAAGAGAAAGAACAAACTAAACCCAAAGCTTCCAGAAAGACAAAATTGAATAAATAATACAGACTGTAACATAGATAAAATAGAGTGCTCACTTCAGCAGCAATATACACTAAATGAGAAAAAAGAACACAGAAAAAAAAAAAAATCAATGAAACCAAAAGTTGGTTCTTTAAAAAGATCAACACAATTGACAAATCTTTGGCTAGATTAAGAAAAAAAGAGAGAAGACTCAAATCACTAAAATCAGAAAGTGGGACATTACTACTGATTCCATAGGAGACAAGAAGGATTTTAAGGGAGTATTATCAAGTCTTGTATGCCAACAAATTGAATAGCTTACATCAACACATTCCTATTAATAGAAACACAAAAACCTACCAAGACTAAATCATGATGAAATAGAGAATCTGCAGACACTTACAACTTGCAAGGAAACTCAATCAGAAATCTCCCAACAAAGAGAAGTCCTGGTCCTGATGGCTTCACTGGTGAATTCTACTAAAACATTTAAAGAACTGAACCAACACTAATCCTCAATCTTTTCCAAAAACTGAAGAGAAGGGATCACTTCCTAACTCATTCTATGATGCCAGCATTACCCTGATCCAAAAGCCAGACAGACACTGCAAGTAAAGCATATTATAAACCAGTATCACCTTATGAACACTGATGGATAAATCCTTAGGAAAATACTAGCAAACCAAATTCAGCAGCGTATGAAAAAGATTATATATCATGACCAACTGGGACTTATTTATGAATGTAATGTGCTCAAAATTCAAAATGCAAATGGTAGTTAACTCTGGGTGATTTTTTTCCTTATATTTTCTGCTGTCTAAATGTCCACAAAATAGAATATTTTATTTTAAAATTTATTATGAAGTATTTGAAAATACACAAGTGTAGAGAATATTAAAATAGTTACAAACCTAGCTATTCAGACTTTCAAATTCAAAAATAATACATTTGCTTCAGAATATTTGATTTAAAATTTATTTAGCTGACATAGTTGAAGCTCCCTTAATACTGGCCATCTCAGTATCACCCACTCACCCTCAGGAAAACCCATTATCACAAAGCTGGTGTACAATGCAACTTATCTATCACATTTTTATACTTTCATTATAAACTGCTATTAACAAACAGTATGGTTTGTACTGCTTAAAAACTTACATCAAAGATTTCTCATACTGCACATATTTTATCACAACTTATTTTTCCACTAAGCATTATATTATCAGGATCAAGGCACATATGCATTATTTTATAATTTAAAATATTATATAATTTATTAGAAGGCATTCAACAGAGGTTCTAGATTTTAAGTTTTTTTTTTTTTTTTTTTTTTTTTTTTAGCTGCCCCAAAAAAAAAAGTTTTTAAAAACACTTTGAAAAGTACAGCAGCACTGGCAACATCCTACTGCTTGGTATCATCTTCATTTCTATGGGTATTTTTCTTCTCTTTTAAACTCAAGATTAAGACACTGTCTATACAGATCACATAGAAACATTCTCCTCTGGAATTCCACGCTAGAGCAAAAATACTCATTAGCCAAGTAGTTTTAAACAATGTAAAATAATTATTAAAGAGAAAATTTATGCTGTCATTCACCTAGCTACCTAAAAATATACTTAATGAAATATACAAAAATGTACTGACACACACAAATTTTGGTAATTTCTATAAGCTAAAGCTAAAATAATAAATACGTAAATAAATGCAAGCTCTAAATTGAACCCAAGATTAACTAGCATCATATTTCATACGTGGGGAAAAAATAATTAAGTTTAAATAGCCTAGTAGCAGCAAAATAAATAATGCTGGTTTCAGAAACAATTTAAAATTCTAACCCATCAAAAAATGCTTCAACTTTCCTGGGTAACTATTTCTTACCTATCTCCCCAAAACAAAGAAACAAAAATATCAACAGATGTGTTTCATGAGAAAGGTCACGAGTATTAATGGTAGCAAAACATTAAGTGTTACTTACCCACAAGTAGTATGTGAACTGAAGTGCAAAAATAGCAATGCCTTCATTATCAAAGGATCCAGCTACTGACCGAGATATGTAGCCTGGTACAATAGCAATAAAACAAGCAGCTAAAAGTCCTGCTCCTTGGTTCCAAAGTTCTCTGGTAAGCAAGAAAGTAGATATAGATGTAAGGCCGCTAAAAGTTGGGGCAAGGAACACACATACATCTCTTATGTGAACTGTTATGTTCAATGTATTTAAAATCCAATGAATAAGGCCAGCTGTTATCATCAACCCTGGGTAAACCTAGGAAGAAAAAAATGGAAAATTTAATTACATATAAAATGAGACACAAAAATATTAATATATGTACTCTTCTTTATTATTACACTTTGTTTACCGTAAGTTTGAAAGCAACATCTCAAAACAATTTGCCTTCTTTATAAACTACAAAAAAAACCCCACACCATTGTGTGTTGCATATAAAGAACTAGCTCATATATGGAGGAAATACATAAAAAGATCAGAAAGAATATGAAACAAGAATGATTAAAATTGAAAATGCTTAACAATGGAATGATTAAAATTGGAAATGTTTAACAATGTTAACTGTAGGTAACTTTCTTACTGATCCTACTAACTTTTTTTTTTTTTTTTAA
>NW_016815892.1:1322805-1386382 GCF_001698545.2 Rhinopithecus bieti | reverse complement strand
TTTTTTTTTTTTTTAATCAAAACAGGGTCTTAGTCTAGCTTATCCTTGAATTTGGGGTTCTAACATACTCCAATTTTGCCCATACTTGTGTGTACATAAGAAAATGAGAAAAGAAAGATAAGATGAAGAAAAATTACACAAAAAACTATTTAAGTCATATTTATTAAAAAAGTCCCTTCCTTTCAAGCCCTAGATTTGGAAAGTAAGCAACTCTAGCTAGGAAAAGAGGGAATAGTCAGTTGGTGAATTCAGAGATAATGTTTTGGGACTCCTGAAAAATTAAATTTTTTTATACCACATAAATACTTAGGGATACAAGGGAAATAATAAACTAGAAGAGGCCAGTTAACAGTTATACTCACCCTCATTCTAAAAGAGAAACATTAAACATTAAAAGGATTCAAGAACAGTAAACAGGACATTCTTCCTGAGTTATTATTCGGTGATTAAAACATGCATTTACATCTGCTTCCTTAGGTAAGTTCTAAAAGACTCTTTTTTTTACTCCACAACAGAAACTACAAAGGTTATAACTTTCCTTTCCCTGCTATACAATTTGTAACTGCAACCTCTCTCCCCCACACTCCCATCTTTAACTCTCTTGCTTTTTTTCCATAACACTTACAATCATTTGACGTACTATTTATTTTACTTATTTACTGTCTATTTATTAACTGCCTATGCTCACAAGAATATAAGCTCCAGAATAGCAGGAAATTTTTCTCCAGCATGCAGAAAAATAACTGGCACAAAGTGGATGTTCAATACCTACTGCATGCATGGAAGGAGAAAGGGGGAGGGAGAGAAAAAAAGTATGATAATTCATCCACATTCTCAACACATAAAAATTTTGTTCCTCTTCAGATTCAATACTAGGTACCAGTGTGTGATTCTGTCAGCAATATGAGGGGAAAAGAAGGAAGTGAATTTAAAATACTTTTCAAGGTAAGTCAATATATCCATATAACACGGTAGACTGAACTGACACACAAAAACAGCCAAGATTCATGGAAGTACTAAATGAAAGAACCAAAAATAAACCAACAAATAAAACCCCAACAACAAAAAAAGCATAATCAAGCTCAAGATAGGGAATTCTCCAGATGCCAAAAATGAAGACAAAATTCAAAGTAGGTACTGATGTCATGGGAGCTCACAGGAGAGAAGAAAAAAGCCAAACATTACCAGGCCTGATACAGGCCTTAAGGAATGAAAATGGGGGGGTTTCACCCAACACAGGGATCAAAGTGAAGACCTAATTACCAGCAAAAAGTCAGGACCAGCTTATGAAACTAGACAAATTCTATTCATCCATCAAGGAACTCTGCTTGCCTTCCAATGCTCAGAGCAGAAACAAAGTCCTAAAGGAGAATATGGAACTCATTCAAATGTGTGAATGTGGGCTCTAGATTTCTAATAACCTTAAGTAAGTATAAGAAACCTCAAACTAAGTAAAACTGTCCCAAAACCAGTGAAACCCCTAAAATTCTCCAGCAAAGGCAAATGAGAAAGATTATTACAGGGATTATTCCAAATCTCAGGACCTCAGGACTCTCAGAGAAAATAGGCTTCCACTGAGGATTAATTTAAGATAAAGGTATAAACCACACAAGAAAAACTATAGTTATCAAATGTAATACAGTTTAGGTATATGATAAGATTAGCACCACAAGAACTGCAGGTAAAATAGCTATCTGCCATATGTACTACTCATTTAATACTTTTCCAACTCCACTGCAGAACATGGTAACTACTATTGTGCCTTCATCTCTTTATGCCTTTCTCTCTATTTACCACAAGGATACGAAGATGTCCCAGACTAGAAACACAACACCTTACTATCATGGAGAACATGTTCTTTCTAAACACAAAGGGAACATTTATAAAAATCTGGATATATCCTAAGCCACAAGTCAAGTCTCAGTAATTTTAAAGGACTGAAATTACATAGAAGGTGTTCTCTAACCACAACATATTTGAAGTACAAAGCAAAAAACATAACTGGGTAATCCCCTTATGTTTGAAATTAAATACAATTCTAAATAATCCATGAGTCAGGGAAATTACAATGAAAATTAAGATACATTTTGACTGAAATAATGAGAACACTACACATCAGAACTTATGAAATGCAGCTAGTACAGTGGTTAGTGTGTAGTTTCTAGGCTTAAAATGCATTCTAGGCTTAAAATGTAGTTTCTAGGCTTAAAATTCTCTTAATAATGAAGTTGAAAATTACTGAGTAAACCATCTCAAGAAGTCAGAAAACACGAAAATTAAACTCACAAAAGTAGAAGAAAATAAATTAAAATTTTAAAAATGCAAAACAAACATATACTAAAAGTAATCAACAGAGTCAGAAGTTTCTTTGGGTTAATAAAAACCCTAATAAAATGAATAAGCCTGGCAAAATTGATTTTAAAAAATCAAACATACATTTCGCCAATACAAGACAATGTTGCCTTGTCTTTCACCTTCAAAATTCTCCTTATGTCCCAAATCCTAAAAATATTCGCTTTTATGTCATCTTTCTGGATATCAGAAGTCTACATGAACTATAATCTTTAGTCAATTACCTGGAATAATTTGGAGACATTCAGGGCCTGAAAAATTCTACTTATCCGATTATTCTAGATATATAATTATCATGATTATTCTATGTTTTTATCTCCTTCCAAATAAATTCCTTTTTCAACCAAATTGCTGTAAGAGCAGATACACAAATAACCTGAACTTCATTCAGATGCGTTGTGATAGCAGATCCCCACCCAGCCTCCACCACTTGTCAAAAAGAGTGGCTAGTGTGAGATAACCCAAAAACAGGTTGGGGATTAAGGGGAAGAGGTGTTAAGAGCCTAAGTAAGCTGAATACTGGATAATAAGCCACAGAAAAATTTGTTAACTATACAAAGCTTTCCAAGAATCCCTACCACCTTGGCAATTAATGATTTACTCAAATAACAATAAATGTTATAATTAACATAAAGAACTTCTAAGATACTTACAGTACCACCTACTATTCTTCCTAGTGGATACCATGCTCTTTCATCAAACCAATTTAAAAATTCATAGAACCCATGAGATGCAAGATGATGTGTTGATCTATAGTTAAACCTAGAGAAAATAGAAAAAAAAGAAATGTTATAAAACTGCTTAATAGAAACAGCTCCTTCTTTATATCAAACTGTGTGGCACATATACATCTTACAGAGTGTTTTTATCAAACTTGAATAACATAATCTGAAGATATCAAAAGAACATGCTTATACCTCTAATATAAATAAAAACACCCCCAACCTCAAACCCACACCTACAAAACTAGTAATGCTCCAAGTAACATTTAGCCATTGCTTGGGGTCCAGGTGGTAGAGGGCTATAAAGAAGTTCATAAATCTCAAAAGATTAAGAACTGTTGACAGAAGATAACATCAAAATGGAAGAAACGGTACACTCACCATAACTGCCCAAAATCCTGCAACCCTAAAAACGCTGGCTTTAAACTATAATAGCACTAAAAATATAAAGAGAATAAACCATAACGGCACTATAAAACAAGAATATGGCCTTATAGAAAAAGAAATTATAATTTCTGAAAGAGACAAATGAGAAAAAATGAAATTAAAGAAACCAGAGCCCAAAATGAAAGCAGAAGAAAACCACAAACCACAGAGGGCAATTCCAGGGATAGTCCATGTTTAATATAAAGCAGCTGTGATGGGCAGGAGACAAGCCTGGAGCAATCTTCAGGGTAATGCCATTACGTATACTCAGTCAGGTTAATCCCCTTCCCCTACTACTGCGAAGTAGGGAAGTGGGCATCAGAGGTGTCTGCCTGAGGTAGAAGCACTACATGTAGACAAGAGAGTCAAGAAGCAGAACAATGCTGGATACAAGACCAACAGGAAATCCTTATACCCCAGATCAGTTTGATACATCCTTTCCAGCAGCAAGTTATGATCTCAACTCCAACAATCACTAGATGCAAGCTTTGTAGCATTTTAGTCTTTTGAATACTAAAATAAGCAACACATCCAAAAAAAATCAAACATTTGAGAAGAGCAAGCACCATGACAGTTAAATATTAAAATCAACAAACAGAAAAATTAATACTGTAGAAACTGAAGCAAGAATTAATATAGTCAGAGGGTTAATATAACCCAGAATTATATTAGCTCTGAAAGAGTTATTAATATTAAACTTTCAGACCTGAAAGGAAGCATAAGCAAGAGGTTGAGAGGTCAGGTTCTAGTATCATACTGCATGGGTTTGAATGTTAGTTCCACACTGACTAGCTATGTGACCTTGGTTGAGCAAGTTACTTATGTTCTCTGCATTCTAGTTTCTTCATGTGAAA
Organism: Rhinopithecus bieti; assembly: GCF_001698545.2. NCBI lineage: Eukaryota > Metazoa > Chordata > Mammalia > Primates > Cercopithecidae > Rhinopithecus > Rhinopithecus bieti. The sequence continues at coordinate 1,382,028 of NW_016815892.1, read as the reverse complement.
ACGGGGATTAACAACAGTACCTATGATAGTACCAGTGTAGCTATAAGTAAACAATACAGCATCTCTGAAGCACTTAAAGGCTATAATTACTGTAATGAAACAGACTAAAGATAAAGGATCCATTTAAGATTTTGAATGGCAAAACTATAATTGCCAAGATAAAGTAAAAGATAGGCTAAATAGCGTAAAGGACAAAAATGAAGAGCGAATTAGAACGAGATAAAAAGAATGAAAAAAATTTAAGTAGTCTAGTTCTTACACTGATTGGAAAAAAAAAAAAAGACTATGCTCCACAGAGCATACACATCCCAATACATTTCAAAACACTAAAGTACAACTTAAAATCATTACTTCAGAGAGAAAGGTTTTCTACAAAGGAATGACAAAATCAGATTAATACCTTATTTCTCAGTGGAACCACTGGATTGCTATAAGGCAATAGAGTAATATATCCAAATTTCTGAGAATTTTCAAATCAGAATTTTAAGTAATAACTTTGTGTGCCAATAACATGTAAAACTAAGCTAATGCTAGAAATGCTACCCTGCTCCCTTCCTCCTCCAAGAAGTATTTACCAGATCAGAATTTTTAAAAGGATATCTTCAAATGCCAAAAACAAAGTAGCGACTGTATTTACAAAGCCAGGATTACGGAAAGGCTGCTTAGTGAAAGATGGAAAACAATCTAACCACCACCATGAAAGTGACAAAGTTCTTCTCCATCTAAAGGCTTTAAAGGTTCCAATAAAAAAAAGCTAAATTAAACATTGTGTTATGCATTAAGGGTCTAAATTTACAAAGAATCCCCAAGACAAGAAATTAACATTGAAAACAAGACCCAAACGTCTGGATTAGCAATAGAAACAAAACTAAAAATAGCTCTACCCAGATAAGCTCATAAACAACAGTTAAACCATGTAAGGAAGAGATTCACCATACAAAGTTGAGGATACACCAGAAAAAGTAATACCCCGCTGAAACTTCTGAAAATATTTTAATGGAAGAGGCCTAGTATTTTAGCAAGAATACCAAGGTTTTAAATTTTCAACCTAGCTTTTCATTTTAAAAAACTGACTTCAAGGGTCTACTAATAACACGTTTTAAAAACCAGGAACCATGAGAGTCCAACCTCATAAAGTTTTCCTGACAAGTATTTTTCACTTTCCATTTTATATAATTCTTGGCCTCTTTATCAAATCATTCTTCTTTATCAAATCATTCTTCCTTTGGCTTTAATGACTACAACAGTCTCTTGATTTTTTACCCCCACCTCTCTAATCTTCTTTGTTTTCTGCATAGGTAGCCTCCTCTACCTAAGATCCTCTTATTAATTCACTCTGAAATCGCTGCCCAAAAGATGTCATTCACACCCAAGTCTTCAGTTATTACCAGTATGCCCTCAATTCACTAATATTATCTCCCTACCTAGATCTTTCTTCTCATGTCCAAACCAGTGTTATGTAACTACTCATGTGGTATGTTCTTCTTGAATGTCACAAAGGCATCTCAGACTCCACATTCAACTAAACTCATGATCAGACACCTACCATCCAATCCTAAAACAAATATATACACTATATCTGCTTTCAGTATTCTCTTACCACCACCTGAGCTGAAGAAACCTAGGTGTCATTTTTGAAAGTTCCTTCTCTCTCACATCCTATACAAAAATCAAAACAAGGCTGTCACTTAACTTCCTAAATATCTCTGAAATCTGTACACTATTTTCTTATTCTGCTACTAGCACTGTAGTCCAAGCTATCATCTTTTAACTAGACTACTGAAATAGCCTCTAACTGGTCTCTTTACATCCATTCTGCCCACCTTCTAGTTCCCCAATCTGTGCACTCCGCCACAAGGAGGAAGTTCTTTTCAAAATGTAAATGTGATCATATTGCAACTCTCTGAATTATTCAAAGACTTCATTGTTTTAAAATTAAAGCAGAGAAACCTTCACTTCTTAACACAATGGTCAAAACCACACAGTCTACCTCATACATAAGTCTAATCTCATCTCACACCATATTACCTCTCTTCTTTCCATCTTTCAGTCCTCCAGGCTCACCTCATTCCTTCCTGTCACAGGATCATTAAGACTGCTAATCCCCTCTGCCTGGATCACTGGTGTCTCCCTCCCTATCCCAGTTAATTCATCCTGCAAACTTCAACACATTTCTAAGAGATTCTGTCACTTTTTCATCTTGACATATATAAAATTTCACATTAGTTTCCTTGATTAATATCTATTCAAATAAGACACCACTGTGTCTCCAACACCAAGCACAGCATCTGGTACTTCACAAACTCAAAGGACATATGAGAATTTTGTTTCTGTTGCCCATGCTTCTGCAGTGCAGTGGTGCGATCACAGCTGCAGCGTCAGCCTCCAAGGCTCAATTGATCCTCTGACCAGAGCCTCCCAAGTAGCTAGGATTACAGGTGTGTGCTATCACACCCAGCTAACGTTTTATGCTTTGTAGAGATGAGGTCTTGCTTTGTTGCCCAGGCTGGTGTCCAACTCTTGGGCTCAGGCAACCCTCTAGCTTCAGCTTCTCAAAGTGTTGGGATTACAGGCGTGAGCCATTGCACCAGGCCAAGAATATTTTTAAAAATATAAATGTAAGTTCAAACTTACAACATTTAGTCAACAGTAAGAACAATTACATTGTTTCAATGAACACAAAAATCTTAAACTTGACGTTAGAGATCATAGTTGCAATGATGCCAACCATGTCATGAATCTACTTCTGTATTTTGTTTTGGTTCACAAAATTGCAAAAAAAATTTGACTTACAGAGATAAGTGTCAAAGAGTAAATTTTTTTTAAAAAGTTTTCCTTACTGTTAAATTCTACAATTAAATGATACAGAAGTTTGTTTGGGGCCTAAGAGAAAATTCTGGTTCAAGGTTGAGTAACTACATAAAATAACTGCTTGCATTCCTCACCTAATCTAAATTTATAACATACCATGAACTTACGTTACAGATTGAGTTGTTACCAAACAAAGCATAGTCTGATTATTTTCATTCCTGCAAATTCCCAGGATACCTCAGTTGGAACATTAACAATTCAATCCAAAGCAAATATAAGGCATATGAGCCTAATACATGGCTCCAAATCTATCTCAAGGACTTCTCTGTTTCCTCCAGCTTTAGCTGCCTGATTTTCTATTCCTCAGTTCATGTAAATATGAGTAAGAATATGATTGGCTCAAATCATTTCATACAAAGTCACACGTCATAGGTAACAGACAATCTATGTGTTGGCTGCCGTGAGATCCTATGCTCATAATCCAATACCTGTCGCCAAAAGGGCAGGGTCATATGAGATAAAATACGGCTGTTCTGGCTTCTTTGCATCTGCTGTGAGTAGAAGATGATGGGCATGAGAATTGTGCAAAGGTTGTGAATATAGTAGGCACTATAATTCATTTTCCTAGAATAAAATAAAGCCCTTAGTGATACTGAAAATACTTAGATACCTAGTGCTTCCTCAAAGTACTGAAGACACAACTGGCTTATTTGCTTCTCTTTTCTACACCTCCTTCAAACAAAAAAATGCATGAGGCTTTCCCGTAACATTTTTTCTCCCTTTTTCCCCCGTAAGACTACCCTTAAAATCCACTTAATAAAACCTATAGTGTGATTATCTCTGGACAGTGCAGTCTACACAGGATTAGAGCTGCCTGTTCATGTCAGAAGATATAGCAATACCTATGTAATTTTTTCTTGCTAGTTGACAAATACTCTCCTCTTGACCAAATATTAGGTACCTCTAAACCCTTTTCTCAACTAGGCTTCAACCCTGGGCTTCAGTGTCTGTTCTTGTTGGGCCTGGACTGCCCAGTTACAGCAAGAATGCTGTTAAGTCAGTTCAGAAAGAATCCCCACTCTCCATTTCTGATCACCTCAATATGATGAAATTCCTTATCGCCAGAATCCCCCAGGTGGTATCTGGTCACCCTGGCCTGCCTTCAGCAAGAATCCCTGTAAAGCTAGTTTAGCCAGAATCCCCGTACTCCTTTCCTTACATCCTCCTTTCCTTACATCCGTGTTTTCTACCCACTGACCCTATCCCTGCTCCTTGACTATAAATCTTCCATTGTTGTTGTATTCAGAATTGAGCCCAGTTCCATACTTAGGTGTCTCTTGCATTAATTCCTGAATAAAAGTTGTTTATATCATTTAAAAAAAAAAAAAGCACTTGGATTGATCATATTGATCCTATAACTACTCTTTTCCATTCCATTTTTAGAATAACTAAAAACTGAATGTATTTATCACACCTGCTTTTTGAGATATTTTAGTATGGTCCTTTCCTCAGCCCTTGGCTCTGTCTACATAGAAACATGCCATAGCCAAGTACTTTATTCTCACTTCTTCATACGATCATCTCAGACCTGAAGTTCCTAATCATTTTTTAAGAAGTCTTTTCTAATGTTTCCTCCTCCTCCTCCCAGTCTACCTTAATTTCTGCTCTTAAAACATGCTGGAACCTCTATGGAAGTTCACCTCACAATGAATTACCTTTTCTTAGTAATTTTTGTATCCTGGAGTTTTCTCATAGTTACTGGCAGTTCACTCATGAGGTTCAATTAATACTTGCTTAGCTAATTACCCCTTTTTAGCATACTAGTATCAACACTTACTTTAATTTTTGTCTTCTATTCCCTTCTTCATTAAACTCAAACACCTGTGTGTACAAAGGTAGTCTTCAATTTTGGCATGTCCTACTTACATTATTTTTAAAAATATTTAAATAGCTGAAAGGAGAGAGTTATAGATGAACCACAGATTGAAAACTGTTGAAGCTGAGTGATGTATTCATGGAGGTTCATTGCAGTATTAGTTCTACTTTGCTGTATGTTTGAAATTTTCCATAATAAAGGTTATATATACATAGATATAGCTTATATCTATACATATATTTACAAATATGTCTTTATAATAAATAGAACTTTATGAGCTGGTAGGTGTATTCAATAAATACTGTATTATTTCCTGACATAAACACTAGGAATATCAACCTATTTGTAAACCAGGTCTTTTACAAATAAAGAGGGGAAGTCACAAGGAGCTGCCTTTGCATTTTCCTTCCATAGACCTTGTCAGAGATCCAATCATTTGATACATTTGGTTTCAGATTTATTTCATCTTATATTATACTGATACACCTAATTTACACTGAAAATAACAACAAAGAAATCTCATGATTATGTCCTGAAGCAAAATACCACAACATACTTTTAATCTTAGGTTAAAAAAATTATATCTCTATAAATGGCCAACAGATATATGAAAAGATGTTCAACATCATTAATCACCAGAAAAATGCAAATCAAAACTATAATTAGATAACATCTCACCTCAGCTAAAATGGTTTGTATCCAAAAGACAGGCAGTAACAAATGCTGGGGAAGATGTGGGGAAGGGGGAACAGTACTACACTGTTGGTGGAAATGCAAATTAGTACAGGCACTATGAAGAACAGTATGGAGGTTCCTCAAAAAAACAAACAGAACTACAATATAATCCAGCAATCCCACTGCTAGGTACATATCCAAAGAAAGAAAATCAGTATACCAAAGAGACACCTGCACTCTCGTGTGTATTGCAGCATTATTCATAATAGCCAAGATTTGGAAGCAACCTAAGTGTCCATCATCAGATGAATGAACAAAGAAAATGTGGTGCTTATATTCAATAAAGTACTATTTAGCCATAAAGAAAAGAATGAGATTCAGTCATTTACAATAACATGGATGGAACTGGAGAGGTCATTAATGTGAAGTAAAATAAGCCAGGCATGGAAGGACAAATTTTGCATGTTATAACTTGTATGTGAAAGCTAAAAATTAAAACAATTAAACTCATGGAGATAGAGAGCAGAAAGATAATTACCAGAGGCTGGGAAAGGTAGTAGAGAGGGGGGCAAAATGTGGGGAGGGGTAACGGATACAAAAATATACTTAGGATGAATAAGACCTAGTATTTAAGAAAAAGATCTAGTAATTGATAGCACAACAAATAATTTATCACATATTTTAAAATAACTAAAAGATTGGAACTGAAATGCTTCTAAAACAAAGAAATGATAAGTGCGTGAGGTGATGACTATACCAATTACCTGGATTTGACTGCTACACATGGTATGCTGGTATCAAAACATCAGATGTACCCCACAAATAGACAAACCTATTATGTACCCATAATAATTATAAAAAATTAAAAATTATATCTCAGCCTTAAAATTAACCTAAGGCTTTTATATCTTAAAAAGAAATTTTGAGGAGGCAAAGGGTTTCGTATATTTAATTAACATTTTCAGTCCTCATTAAAAGTGACGCCGTATCAGAAAGAAATATTAATAATTGGAGATGCCTAAGAATAAATTAAGTGGAAGAACAACATATTGTTAGCCATAATGCTACAGCCACAACGAGAGACAAACATGTCCCACATTCCAAAAACGTTCAGTTCACAAATGTAATTTTAACAAGACAACACAAATCTGGTTTAATTTAGCCTTTGCAAATTAAATCCAACAAACAGAAAAGAATCAGTCAGGAACAGAAAAAAAAAAACAAGAAAAAGGAGGAAAGAAGCTTTGATCAATGATGGTGATGAAAGAACAGCAAATGTTAGTACTAAAGGAGGGTAAAAGAGGAAAGAGGTGCAGCAAAAGGCAGCGGGATGGAGCACTGTACCAAGTATTACATTTCAACACAGCTCCCCCTTAAGGCCAAGCAAAGCCAGGGTCCTAACTTGCTCTGAGTTGACAAACAGGTTAACTCAAGTTTCTGTCTATCAAAATAACCACACATGGGCTCCAAATGAGGGCTCAGGGCTGTCTCCCATGGACAGAGAGAACATAATGTCAGTTTGACAGCAAAGCTCTAAGAGACTCCCAGAAAGTCTTGTATGACAAGATACTAGAAAAATACGTGCCTCTAAAGGTGGTTATTCTATATCTGGCATTGATTTGTTTTCATTTTTACAAGGTAATAATCATGTTTTCAAAAAACTCCTTAAGCAACCAGAGTGTACCAGGTTTCTGTTAGGCCCTGGAAATAGAGCACTGGAAAGACAGGCAAATTCTGCTCTTTTGGAACCTAAATACAATAAACATAGACCAGGTAATTACAGATTGAAACAAGAGCTGGCGGGAGTAGGGGAGAAAAGATTCAGAGTAATAGAAGAGTAAAATGGGAAGGGAAGGAGGAAGGGGTAGAGATTGCTTTAAGCAGGGTATAAATCCTATCTTAAAACATCTGTGAAGTCTTTAAGGATGGGGGTAACCAGCATTTCAGAGAGTTAAAGAGCTGTCCCAGGCAAAGAAACTATCAAGTGCAAAGTCCTTGAGGTAGAAAAATGGTGTGTTTAACCAAGAAAAAGATGTTCAAGAGGGGAGTGGTAATTTATGTCGTGTACACTACTTCTGCACAATTATTATTTAAAAAAAAATGTCAGACACTATGACAATATTTTTCATTTAATCATCACACACATACACACTCCTTTGAGGCAGGACACTATACAGATGATTAGACTAAGGCACAATATGTAACATAGGCTGTCCAAAGTCATACAGCCATGAAGTGGTCAACACGGGATTTGATCACGGCAGCTTTGACTCTGGTGCCCACATTCTTAAGCATGATCACAAGGTGATTCCAAACAGCAACAGGGCAATTAATGCAGGTAAATCATTTGTATCACCTTCTGGGCACTGTGAACCTTAAAGATTTCTAACTGTTCCCAGTATCTCAGGGATTCCAGACAAGTGTGGAGTACCTGAATAGACATACAGTTTTGAATGAAATACGGTACCATCTAATATAACCTTACCTAATTGTCTATTTATATATGGGGCTTTTGTACAAACTCATTTGAAGAAAGGATTCAAATGCTAAACAAGTGTTTGAAAACAATGGCAAGCATATCTGTAGATCTGTATCTACACATGTTTAAAATATCTAAAACAAAAACCACTGGTGCAATTCTCTTAAGATCTGTTAAGATGCAACTTTGAACCTTAAAGCTTATGCCCTTTCTAAAGTTACTTTGGAAATAAAAGGACAGAGAAGTCTAACATACGTCTGACTGTATCATTTCAGATTTCAATTCTTTGGTATAGGTATGCCTTTTAAAATCATGGCCAAAACCTTTATTAAGTACTGCTTGACCAGTAAAACCATCCTCATTCACCATCTTGTAAGAGTCATACATAATTGTTGGTTTTACCAAACAAATCCTCCAGTAAGTGTGACTCTCACAAAGAAACAAAGCCAAGTAGTCCCTATCTCTAGCTCACATTTCTCTCCTTTTTGGCACCCTTCTCATACTTCTTATATTAACCAATTCAACCACTGTCAATTTTCAAATAATTGAACTCTTCCCAGTAAGCTATAATTTGTCATCTTTACTTCTCCAAAGTTTAGTTCTTACAAGGTTATGTGTAAGTATGTGTACACTTTATTATCAAAAAAATGTACAACACCTCTTTCCTCTTTCAACCAACAAACGCTTATTTTATCTCAATCCCTCCTCTGATCACAGCCAAGTTTATCACATGTTACACAACTACTTTGGAGACTGCCCAATGAGAAATATAATGTCTGCCTGCTATCATTTGAATACTAAGAGTAACAAGAAGAATGAAGAAATGGAAAAGTATTTGTTCTCACACAATTTTTCCTTCCTGCTTTTACAACTCTATTTATGAGACATAAAAACAAGAAACAGGAATTTCTATTTGGTCTAAAAAGGCCAGTTCATCTTTATAATACATGTTATACATGGATCAATAACTAATCTGAGAGAAAGTAAAGTACAATTTCTCATGAAAAAAAGAAAGAATGAGAAAATTCAAGGAAGGAAAGAAGACAGGCAGGCACGTTAAAAGATTAAGCCTATTGTTTCTATTGTCTGTTATCTGCAACATCTTCCAAGAGATACAGAACTTCCATTATTATCACCATAATTATTATATACTGGTATTTTGATTTGAATAAATTATTTACGGGATTTAAAGTTTAACAATTGCTTCAGAATCTGTTCCTCTTTCTTGTCATCAGGTACTTTCTAATCCCTCAGGAATTTAAAGTATGCTTGTTTCTCCTCTTCCACTGAAATTAAAAAATCATATTTTATATTTTATTGGCAATCCTTCCTTTATATCCCTGATGAACTGTGCACCTTGCATTCTACCTTTTCTAAACTAATATACAAAATAGCATTGATTTACAGATTTGTCTCCTCCATTGGATTGGAAGGTCCTTGAGAAAGAAATCCCCAGCCTAAGAAAATGATGACAACAACAAAATCAATAAATTGTTAACATTTAATGAGTGGTTATTATGATGCCTTAAATACTTTGTTATTAATAATTTGATCTTTATGACAACTTACTGAGATGCATATTATTGTCATTCCCTGTTTACAGAAAAGAAGATGGAAGCACAGAGAGGTTAAGTAACCTGCTCTTGCTCGAGGTTACACAAGTCAAAGTAGGAAAGCCAGGGGTCTATGTCACATCATTTTGCCTCCGGGCAAATATGAAGGAATCGACCTTCCAACTCCTAGCACCAAGGCCAGTGCCTGGTATATCTAGTAAAGCCAATAAAATATGTGTTAAAGCTCCTCCGAAATATTTTATATATGACCCAATTTTAAAGCATTTTTACACAACTGCCCCCCAAGCAAAGTGATTTAGTGCCAGTGTGAGGTTATAAATTATGTGAAATGTTTAAACATCCCCACATTACTAAGGTAAACTATTTTTTTATGTAGAAATACACTATTCAGGTAGAGGGCACTAAGATAGTGTAACTGGTTTAATTAGATTTTCATTCAGGGAATACTACCATATACTTTATTCAATGCTGTTTGGGTCCCGGTTCATGTTCTGACCTCTGAAGTCTTTCATCAACAATCACTCAGAGAACCATTTAGTATTGTATATAGAAATGGAAAACACCTGGGGCAGCCAGCTACTTAGGAGGCTGAAGCAGAAGAATCGCTTGAACCTGGGAGGCGGAGGTTGCAGTAAGCCAAGATCGTGCCTACTACACTCCAGCCTGGGTGACAGAGCAAGACTCCGTCTTAAAAAAAGAAGTCTGAATAAGGGTTTAATTTCCACAATTAACCAATTTCAACACTTGTTCTGGCTCTATCCTAACACTATTCATACCACTTAGTTCTAACTCTATCCTGGCCACAGGGTATTATTTCTGTTCCTGCAACATATCAACTTTTTTTCTGCTGAGAGAAATGCTCTTAACCCAGATCTTCGCAGGGCCCTAATTCCTTGTCATTCTAATTTTAGTACAAATATTATCTCAGAAAGGCCTTCTTTCACTTCTCAATCTACAGTAGTGGCCCTATAGCCACGGTCTACAAACACATCAAACACTAGTTAGCATATTACTTTTTTAAATAGCCTTTATCACTAACTAAAATTATCTTGATCTTTTTATTTACTTGTTTGCTTGCCTATCTGAAAAACAAGCTCCATCACAACAAAGGTCCTTCTACATATTCCAAATGCTTAGTACTGTGTCTGGTGTATAGTTATCACACAAAAAATACCTATTAAATGACTGAATGTTAAAGGCCCTCACCATGCATACTAAAATAATTTGCACTATTATAGTTTAGATAAGCAATCAAAACCAACAAAAATCAATGCTGAAGATGGCTGACTAGATGTATCTGGTACTTGTATCTTCTATGGAGAGGAACCACAGTAGGGAGTAAAAAAGATCACCTGAGAGAGAACACTGAAATTCAACAGAGTAGTGATGGGAAGCATCAAAAGCAAGGAAAAAGAGGGAAACAAGGAAGCCTGTTCAGCTGGGATCAGCTAGGAGGCTGGAGTGGCTTGTAATGCAGACAAAGGGTGGGAGACCCCAGAGGTCTACATTCCCACTGGAACCACTAGGACTCCTAAAATCCTAGCCACAGGAGAGCTCCTTTACCCTCTCAGGTCCCAAAACTAACACAGGGAGCTGCCTGAAGTCCATGTGAAGGCACTGCTCCAGAGAGACAGCTCATGCTGGATCCCATGAATCACTGAAACCTAAGCAGCTACAACATGGTGCCCTTTTGAGAACAGGCCTCACCAAACTGCATCCTGCCCAGCTGCCAGGGCCATCACAAGGCAGGGATACTGCTGCCCCCGCAGTAGAGGGCGACTGTGAATTTTTACCTGCCCTAAGGAGAAATTCCATTGCTTACAGCCACTTGAGGGAGGCGGAGGTTGCAGTAAGCCAAGATCGTGCCTACTACACTCCAGCCTGGGTGAGGTGCCAAGGTTGCTGCAGAGCCAAGGCAGGAAACCCATGCCATTCCAGTTGCCAGCCTACAGCTACTCTCAGGGAAAGCAACCTCACCTTCCCTAGTAGAGCAGGGGTGCAACGCAGCTGCTGCTAGCCCCTCCTGAGCATTCCACAAGGGATCACCCATCCCTTGCCTACCACTGCCAGGCAGACCACCCAGCCAGCTCCATCCCCCCACCAAAACAAGTACCCAAACACACAATCCAAGGTGTGGATGATCTCTGGAGATCACCTCACCAAGTCCACCACCAGTGACACCTGAACACTACTACCAGAGTCTGAGGTCAGGCTCACTTAACCTGCCACTACCAGCAGAGCTAGGACCCACACTCATGCATCACCTCCAGGTCTGGGGACCAGCCTGCCCAACTCACTGCAGCCACCACAATACCAGCACAGACACTTAGGTTCCAGGGAGTTGTCCACCGCTGCTACTGCAATCGCCCATGCTACACCTGCTGCCCAGGGGCTCGAGAAACTGCCCACTTGCATGACCCACCACTGCAATCCCAGCACCTGAGCAGGCCACCTAGAGGCCTAAAATCAGCCTGGATGCAAGAACATTGTCACTGGCATAAGCTGCCCTGGGGCCAAAACACTGATGGGATGCTCAGTTCACTGCTGCCACCACTGGGTCCAAAAGACTGTCACACCTGGTATCCCTGACCCCATCAAAACTTCACCACAGCCTCCACTAACAACCACATCTTAAGCCCCTGGGGAAATCACAGACACACTAATGCTGTTTACAGAAAAAAGAAAATCATACGGAGACTACACACTACACACACACACACAGAATCAAAATCAAAGTGCCATATCCAACCAACACCATAGATGTATCTTCAGAAAAAATTCTCTCCAACAAAAGCAATGTCAAAAAATGTCATTACACCAGATGTGCAGATACCAAAGTAAAAACACAGGAAACATAAAAAAGAAAATATGATATACCTCCAAAAGAACACAGTAATTATCCAGCAACAGATTCCATTAAAAAAAAAATTCACAACAAACTTATGGACACAGGAGTAGAAAGATGGCTAACAGTGGCTGGGAAGAGTAGTTGGGGGTTTGGTGGGGATGTGGGGATGGTTAAATGGACACACACACAAAAAATTCCAGCATGAATGAATAAGACCTATGTGATAGCACAATAGGGTGACTACAGTCAATAATAAGCTAATCGTATATTTTAAAATAACTTGAAGAATGTAATTGAATTGTAACTTAAATGATTAATGCTTGAGGGGAGAGATACCCCATTCTCCAAGATGAGCTTATTTCACATTGCATGTCTATATCAAAATATCTCACGTATCCCATAAATATACATACTTGTGTACCCATAAAATTTTTTAAAAAAATAAAATACTTCGAAAAAAAGAAATTCACACAACCCCAGAAAAAGAACTCAATTTATTTACTCTAAAAAAAACTCAGTAAGATACAAGACAATTAAGAAATCAGAAAACTAAAGAAATCAAAAAAAACAATTCAGGATATGAATGAGAAATTTACTAAAGAGGTAGATATCATAAAAAAGAATCAAACAGAAATTCTAGAAGAATTCATTGAATGAAATACAAAATACATATGAAACCTTCAATGACAGACTAGATGGAGCAGAAGAAATACTCTCAGAACTTAGACGTCTTTTGAAATAACCTAGTCATGTGTCTGTTGGCTGTATGAATGTCTTCTTTTGAGAAATGTCTGTTCATATCCTTGCCCCACTTGATGGGGTTGTTTGTTTTTTCTTGTATATTTGTTTGAGTTCTTGTGATCTGCGATATTAGCCCTTTGTCAGATGAGTAGATTGCAAAAATTTTCTCCATTTCTTGTAGGTTTTCCTGTTCCTCTGGTGGTAGTTTCCTTTTGGCTGTGCGAAGCTCTTTAGTTTAATTAGATCCCATTTGTCAATTTGGTTTTGCTGCCGGTTGCTTTTGGTGTTTTAGACATATGAAAAAATGCTCATCATCACTCGCCTCAGAAAATGCAAAATTTTCTTTTAAAAACCACAATGAGATACCATCTCACACCAGTTAGAAATGGCAATCATTAAAAAGTCAGGAAACAACAGGTGTGAGAGATGTGGAGAAATAGGAACACTTTTACACTGTTGGTGGGATTGTAAACTAGTTCAACCATTATGGAAAACAGTATGGCAATTCCTCAAGGATCTAGAACTTAGATGACCATATGACCCAGGCCATCCCACTACTGGGTATATACCCAAAGGATTATAATTATTCTACTACAAAGACACATGCACACGTATGTTTATTGCGGCACTATTCACAATAGCAAAGACTTGGAATCAACCCAAAATGTCATCTGTGAAGGACTGGATTAAGAAAATGTGGCACATATACACCATGGAATACTATGCAGCCATAAAAAAGGATGAGTTTGCGTCCTTTTGTAGGGACATGGATGCAGCTGGAAACCATCATTCTTAGCAAACTATCACAAGAACAGAAAAAACAAACCACCGCATGGTTCTCACTCATGGTGAGAACTGAACAATGAGATCACTTGGACTCGGGAAGGGGAACATTCACACACTGGGACCTATCATGGGGGAGGGGGGATGGGAGTGATTGCATTGGGGAGTTATACATGATATAATTGTGAACTGATGGTGTGCTGGACGAGTTGATGGGTGCAGCACACCAACATGGCCACAAGTATACATATGTAACAAAACCTGCACGTTATGCCACATGTACCCTAGAACTTAAAGTATAATAAAAAAATAAAAATTAAAAAAAACAAAACAAACAAAGAGACCTAGTCAGACAAAAATAAAGAAATAAATTTAAAAATGAACAAAGTCTTCGTAAAAGACAACATAAAGTGAACAAATATTAAAATTTTAGTGTCCTAAGAAGGGAAGAGAAAACAAAAGATTTTAAAAGCCTATGTAACAAAATATGATGAAAACTTCCAAGTCTAGCAAGAGATTTGGACATCCAGACACATGAGTTGCTCAGAAATCTGCAAACAGATTACAAATGCAAAATGTTCTATCCCAACACATTACAGTCAAACTGTCGAAAGTCAAACACAAGGAGAGAATTCCACCACAACAGCAAGAGAAAAGAGTCTAGTCACTTACAAAAAAACCCCCCATAAACTAGTAAGAGACTTTCTTAGCAGAAATATAGGCAGGAAAGAAAGGGATGATGTATTGAAGTGCTGAAAGAAACAAATTGCCAAAAAAAAAAAAAAAAAAATCCAATGATACTATAATCCAGCAAAACTATCCTTCATAAATGAAGGGAGAAATAAAATATTTTCCAGACAAGCAAAAGCTGAGAAAATCCATAACCACTGCACTAGCTACAAGAAATGCTCAAGGGAGTACTTAATCTTGGAGTGAAAGGACAATATCTACCACCATGAAAAAACACACAAAAATGGCGGGCGCGTGGCTCACGCCTGTAATCCCAGCCACTTTGGGAGGCCGAGATGGGCGGATCACGAGGTCAGGAGATCGAGACCATTCCTGACTAACACGGTGAAACCCTGTCTCTACTAAAAAACAAAAATTAGCCGGGCTTGGTGGCGGGTGCCTGTAGTCCCAGCTACTCGGGAGCTGAGGCAGGAGAATGGCGTGAACCCGGGAGGCGGAAGCTTGCAGGTAGTGGGATCGCGCCACCGCACCCAGCACTGGGTGACAGAGCGAGACTGCGTTCAAAAAAAAAAAAAAAAAAAAAAAAAAAGAAAACACACAAAAATATAAAAACCACTGGCAAAGCAACACACAAGGAAAGAAAAGACTCAAATGTTACCACTACTACATAAAACCACCAAACCACAACGATAAATTATGAGAGAAAGAACAGAAAAAAATAACCAGAAATCAATTAATAAAATAACAGGAATAAACCCCCAAATATTAATAATAACCCTGAATGTAAATGGATTAAACTTTCCACTTAAAAGATATACACTGGCTGAATGAATTAAAAAATAAAAGACCCAACTATATGCTGCCTACAAGAAACTTACCTCACCTGTGAAGACACATATAGACTGAAAGTAAAGGGAAAGATATTCAAATATTCAATGAAAATGGAAACCAAAAGTGAGCACGAGTACCTATCCTTAGATAAATCAGGCTTTAAGTAAAAAAAACAGTAAAAAGAGACAAGGTAATTACATAATGATAAACGGATTCAACTAGAAGAAATAACAGTTCTAAATATATATGCACCCAACACTGGAACACCCAGATATATAATGCAAATATTACTAGATTTAATGGAAGAGATATAGTCCAATACAGTAATAGTTGGCGACTTTTAACAATCCACTCTCACCATTAGATAGATCATGTAGACAAAGTTAACAAAGAAACACTGGATTTAAACTGCAAATTAGACAAAATGTACTTAACAGACATGAACATTTCATTCAACAGCTACAGAATACACATTATTCTGATTAGCACAAGAAACATTCTCCAGGATAGACCATAAAATAGAAGACAAAACAAGTCTTAACGAATTAAAAAATAAACTATCAAGTATCTTCTCAGACCACAACAAAATAAGAAATTAATAACAAGAGGAACCTTGAAAACTGTACAAGTACGTGAAACTTTAACAACATGCTCCTGAATGGCCACTGCGTGAAGGAAAAAATTTTAAAAGAGAAAATCAAAAAAATTTATTGGAACAAACAAAAATCTAAACATGACACACCCAAACCTGTAAGAAACAGCAAAAACCATGCTAAGAAATACGTTTACAGCAATAAACGCCTACATCAAAAAAAAAAAAAAAAAAAAAGACTCCAAATAAACAGTCTAATAATGCACCTCAAGGAGTTAGAAAAGAACAAACCAAATCCCAAATCAGAAGCAAAGAAACCATAAAAGCCAGAGCAGAACTAAATGAAAGACACACACACACACACACACACACACACACCCCCCAAAGAATTAATGAGACAGAAACAAAAAGTTGGTTCTTTTGAAAAGATTAAAAAAAAAAAAATCAATAAGGCACTTCCTAGACTAACCAAGAAAAAAGAGAAAGACCCAACTATAATCAGAAGTGAAAAGACGTTACAAATTAGCACCACAGAAATACAAAAGATCATCAGAGACTATTATGAACAACTATACTAGAGAACCTACAGGAAACTGATAAACTTCTGGATAAGCATAACCTACCAAGATTGAATCAAGAAGAAGAAGGAAAAACAAAACAAAACAAAAAAACCCTGAACAGACCAATAAATTGAGTAATGATACAGAATCAGTAACAGAAGTTCTCCCAACAAAAAAAGTCCAGGAATTGATGGTTTCACTGTAAAATTTTACCAAACTTTCAAGGAAAAACACACACCTGTTCTCCTCAAACTATTCCAAACAACTGAAGGGGAGGGAATTCTCCCTAACTCTTTCTATGAGGCATTACCCAGATACCAAAACCAGACAATGATGCTACAACTGGCTAAAAGCCAATATCCTTGAACACAGATGCAAAATTTCTGAACAAAATACTATGAACAGAATCCAACAGTACATCAAAAAGATAATATACCGTGATCAGCTGGGTTTATACCAGGGAAGCAAGGATGATTCGACAGACACAAATCAATAAATGTGATTCAGCACATCAAGAAAAGGGCAAAAACCGTATGATCATCTCGATAACGAGAAAACGATTTGATTTTTAACTCCGAATTTAATCTTGAATTTTCAATATTCCTTCATGATAAAAGCTCTCAGACTATGTATAAAAGAAACAACTCAAAATAATAAATGCCATATATGACAAACCCAGAGCTAACATCATGTGAATTAAGAAAAGTTGAAAGCCTTTCCACAAAGAACTAGAAGACAAGGATATCTACTTTCACCATTCCTATTCAACATAGTACTGGATATCCTAGCCAGAGCAATCAGGTAAGAGCACAAAAGTAAAAGGCAACCAAACTGAAAAAGAGAAAGCCAAACTGTTCCACTTTGCGTATCACCTGATCTTATATTTAGAAAAAACAAAAGACGACTCTGCCAAAAAACTCTTAGAGCTAATAAGCAAATTCAGTAAAGTTGCAGGATACAAAATCAACATATAAAATAATGTATTGATTCATTTTTATATGTCAATGACGAAATAGCTGAGAAAGGAATCAGGAAAGCAATTCCATTTACAATAGATATAAAAAAATATATAGTGGCTCACACCTGTAATCCTAGCACTTTGGGAGGCCGCAGCCGGCAGATCATGACGTCAGGAGATCAAGACCATCCTGGCTAACACTGAAACCCTGTCTCTACTAAAAATACAAAAAATTAGGCTGGCATGATGGCAGGCACCTGTGGTCCCAGCTACTCCGGAGGCTGAGGCAGGAGAATGGCATGAACCCGGGAGGCGGAGCTTGCAATGAGCCGAGATTGCGCCACTGCACTCCAGCCTGGGCAACAGGGCGAGACTCCATCTTAAAAAATATATATATATATACACACACACACACACACACACACACACACACACGCACACACCCCTAGAAATAAATTTAATAAAGGAAATGGAAGATCTCTATAAGGAAAACTACACAAAAATGATAAAAGAATTAAAAGGACACAAACAAATGGAAAGACATCCCATGCCCACGGATCAGAAATATTAGTATTGTTAAAATGAGCATACTGCCCAAAGCAGTATACATATAGATTGAACACAAGCCCTATCAAAATACCAATGTTATTTGTTACAGAAATAGAAAAAACAGTCCTGAAATTAATAAAGAACCAGAAGAGTGAGAATAGCCAAAGCAACCATGAGCAAAAAGAACAAAGTTGGAGGCCAAACTACCTGATTTTATAAGACTACAGTAGCCCAAACAGCATGATTTTAGTATAAAAAGACACATAGACCAATGGCACAGAACAGAGAATCCAGAAGTAAATCCACATATTTGCAGCCAACTGATTTTCAACAAAGGCTTCAAGAACACACACTGGGGAAAGGACATAGTCTTTAACACATGGTGCTGGGAAAATTGGATATCGATATGCAGAAAAATGAAATTGGACCACCTCTATCTCTCCCTTTATGCAAAATCAACTCAAGATGGATTAAAGGCTTAAACATAAGATCCCAAACTATAAAACTAGAAGAAAACAACAAAAAACCACTTTAGGGCAATGGTCAAGGCAAAGATTTTATGCTAAGACCTCAAAGGCACAGTCAACAAAAACAAAGAGACAAATGGCACTATATCAAACCAAAAAACTCTGCACAGCAAAGGAAATAATCAACAGAGTGAAGACACAACCTATTGAAAGAGAGAATCTACTATAAACTATTCTTTCAACAAGGGACTAATACGCAGAATCTAGAAAGAACTCAAACAACAGTAAATCATCGTCATCATCATCACATTAATAAGCAAAGGAAATGAACAAATATTTCTCAAAAGAAGACATACAAATGGCCAAGAAGCATATGAAAAAATGTTCAACATCACTAATCATCAGATAAATGCAAATAAAAATCACAATTAGGTATTGTCTTACCCAAGTTTGAATGGCTATTAATGAAAAAAACAGTAACAAATGCTGACAAGGGTGCAGAGAAAACGGAACTCTTATACACTGTTGTTAACATAAAGTATACAGCCACTTGGAAAACAGTGTGGAGATTTCTCCAAAAACTAAAAATAGAACTATCATATAATCCAGCAATCCCACTACTGGATATTTATCCAAAGGAGAAGAAATTAGTGTATCAAAGGGATAAGTGCATTCACATGTTTACCACAGCACTATTCACAACAGCAAAGATGCAGAATCAACCTAAGAGTCCATCAGTAGACAAATGGATAAAGGAAGTGTGGTATATAAGCACAATGGAATATCACTTGGCCATAAAAAGAACAGAAGTATGTCGTCTGCAGTAACATGGATGGAACTGGAGTCATTATGTTAAGTAAAATAAGCAGACACTGAAAGACAAATTTCACAGTTCTCACTCATACGTGGGAGCGGGAAAAAAAAAAAAAGTTCATCTCAGTGAGGTAGACAGATACCAGAGGCTAGGCAATGTATGGTGGGGGATGGGGGATAGGAGAGAAGTAGAGATGGAGAGGTTGGTCAATGGGTACAAAAATACTGTTAGATACAAGGCATAAGTTTTAAAGTTGCATAGCAGAGTAGGGTGATTATAGCTAGCAACAATTTACTATGTATTTCAAAGTAGCTAAAAGTGAGAACTTGAAATGTTCCCAACACATAGAAATAATAAATACTCAAGATGGATACCCCTAAATACCTTGACTGGATCATTACACATTCTATGTATGCAACAAAATATGATATGTATGCCACTAAATATGTAAAATATTATGTATCAATGAAATAAAGTGATATTAACTAATGCTTAAGATTCTGAGACCTTTAAGGGTATCCTAATTTATCACTTTCCTGGTTCTACAAAAAGACATAACAAAACAAAGATAATGTAAAAAGCCTAAAGAACAAGAGAAGTATAAATAAGTTGAGATTGGACAAAACACACAAATATGTAAGTAATAAGGGACTATGATTTAAATGTGAAATGTGACTTAGTTTCCCAGCAATCAGGGCCAAAACAGAGAAGCAGGATAACAGAATTCTCAAGGAGAAAAAGTAAGAAACGCTATTTCCTTAATCAAATTAAGTTTTGATTAAGTGTATCAACATCTAACAGTGTTCTTAAAATAGAACACAGATATCAAAATGCAGACTCATGAATTTTCTTCAAATATAAAGCTTATACTAACAATTTTTTGCAAGAATCATGTTATTTTATCTTTTCATAGGTTTTATAGCTAGGAACCACCTCAAGAATAACAACAGGATTTGAAATAGAGGCAGCACAGAGTAAGTGAGCAGGTGACAGGATATATATGCAGCCACACATTTAGATTTTGGCATTCCTAAACATCTTGCCAAGAAAGATATATATTCCCCACAAAATTGGTACTATAATTGAGAACAAGTATATTCTGACCAGAGACTGCAAAACAAAAACCAGGTATGCTGATGGAAGTATTTCTTCTTCATCATTTTCTTGTATCTATGTCTGGGATGGTTTGGAACACAGAAGCAAAGAGGCCAGTCAATGGAACCCAGTAATTATGATCCAGTTCTGCACCCAAAAAGGTCAGAAAGACAGTGAGAACAACAATGAAGAAAAGGGACCCAACAAACATATCAAACACATACTGATAGTCAATACAGGGAAACAATTACTATGGAATAAATTATTGTTGATTTTTGGGTTGTTATGTTTCTTAAAAGTTGGCAAAACCAGCAGCTGGCAAAATAAAAATCTTAGAGAAAACAGAGGTAAAGGCAGGGTTTTTAAACTTTCTGGGTGAGGATCTGTAAGAATCTGATGAAAATATGGATTCTCTTACCAGAAAAATGAGCATGAAAGTTTTGCAGAATTTCAAAATTATTTTTTAGAAGACCTCCAACATAAATCACAATAAAAAGGCATCTACGTGATGCATAAATTAAAACTCACCAGCACTGAAAAATCTGCTCTGAGTTTTCTTAAATAGTTTCAGAGAAACTACACCTGTGGAGCTGCTGACGCGGTTTTGGGAACTTCAGGCTGTCTACACTTACCTTTCAAGTTTTTGACACAGCCATTAAATCATTTAAAATTTAGTATTTTTTCATCAGGGAAAACAAAACAGCAAAAACAAAAACAAACAAACAAAAAACAACAACAAGAGATAGCACTAGTTAGGCAAACTGTTACGTGACCACCTGGTTCTTTTTCAAATTACTCTGGTGTTTAAGGACTTCTGATCAAAAAGCTTAAAAGACCAAGGCTCATTTTTTCCGCTGGCTCAAAAAGTTAAGAAGTGGCAGGAAGGGATTCACAAGAAAACAAGATCAATATTGAGCTTTCATTTTTTAAAGGAGAATAAAATAAACCACAATTTGTTTCTTAAAAATCCGATTTTTAAACTTTGGTTTACAAATACAGTACTGTGCTATCTCAAACTGTGGTTGGCAAAATTGTAGTTGGAGCGAGATTACTCTACCAACACTTAAACAGATGTCTTTTGTGAATCCTAGAACAGAAAAAGCTAGAAGCTACATAAAGAAAACACTGAATATAAGATTCTGTAACAATGCAAATATTTTTCTTAAAAATGCAGCCATAAAATATGGATATAATCTATGAATAGATTATAGATCTCAAATAACTATTCACTTCAGGGCCAATAAACTTGGGCATTCTGCATACAAGTACACAATTCTAAAAACCACAGGCAAACTTGGTCCCTGACTTCACAGAGCTGACAATCTCGCAAAAGGAACAGGCAACAAGAAAATATAATTAAGCAGGGAACCCAGCAGGTACTAAACGATACCTTCTTCACTCATTTTTTTTTTCATTTTAAAAATGTAAAGTATAATTTAGATGCATTAAAATATACCAATTGACATGTTTCATTGGATGTTTGACAACTATATGCATAACACCACCCTCATCAGCCCAGAAAGTTCCCACATGCACCTTTAGGCACTTCTTCCCAAACACACTTTGACTTGTTTCACCATAGATTCCTTATGTTTGTTCTCAGATTTCAGACAAATTGAATAATTGTAATTCTACTTTTTAAAAAGGTGAGTCAGGCTTTTTTCATTTAACATGTTTTTGAGATTTATTCACATAGCAACAGTTTATTAGTTTTTACTGCCGAGTAGTATTCCATTGCATGCACACTACAATCCATTCCCCTTCTGAAGGGCATTTGGGTTGTTTCCAGGGGAGGAAATAATAAGGCTGTACGTTCATTCTTATAAAATATGAACAAGCATTCTTGTAAAAGCCTTTTTTAAGGACACAGGTTTTCACTTATTTGGGTAAATACTTAGCAATTCCACTCCAAAGTTATATAGTAGACACATATTTAAGAAATACGAAACAGTTCTCCAAAACAGTTACCATTTCTATTCCCATCAGCAACGTATAGGAGCTCCAGGTCCTCCATATCAAGTTGTATTTGTTTTAAGAGCCTACCTTATATATCACACTGGGTGCTAAAGACACTAGCAAACAGGACAGACCTGTCCTCACGAAGCTTACTGTCCAAAGGACTCATGGATGGCTTCTACAACTGACATCTAACTTAAACCTGGATGAATCATTGAGCAAAAAGGCAGAAAAAACAATAGAAGTGTTCTTGAGAGAGGAAAGAACACACGTAAGGGTTAAAAAATACACATAGGTAGTTTTCATAATGCTAACAGAAAATAAAGATAGAACAAGTTTGTGATGGCAGAAATATGCTTTTTTTAAAAAGCTAAGAAAGCAATGTAGTAAGCATAAGTTTTTAAAAGTCAAATAAGGATTCCTAAAAAGACAATGTGTTTAGTTTATCTCCCTATTATAAGCTCTCATTGTATCATGTTCCTGCACAGCATTGGTCATTCTTACTGGTTCAAGTTTAACTCCCTCACTAAACTAGAATCATGTATATTTGGGTTCACACTACTGTAGCCACAGTCTCTGACAAATAAGAGGTATTCAATCAATATTTTTTGATTACATGAGATCAGAGAGAAGTTAGGTAGCAACATTCAGAGATGGAAAGAAAGGTTTATGAAGGGTATTTGTATTAGCTTCCTATTGCTTATAACAGCAATTTTAAACAAACTCAGTGGCTTAAACCAACATATACTCATTATATCATAGCTTCATGGGTCAGAAATCTAGGCACAGTTTAGCTGGATCTTCTGTTTAGGGTCTCACAAGGTTGCCATCAGGATGTCACCAGGGTTGGGTTCTCATGTGGAGGCTAAATTAGGGAAATAATCTGCTTCCAAGCTCACTTAGGCTGCTGCCAGAATTCGTATCCTTGAGGTTACAGGACTGAGGGGCCCTGGTTTCTTCCTGGCTGTTGGTGGAAGCATCATAGAGGCTATTGATGGTTCCTTGCCACATAGGCTTCCCTAATAGGGCTGCTTATCTTATAATGCTAGCAAAGAGTCTCTGGTGCAAGTCTACGGGTAAAACAAAGTTTTACACAACATCACATAATCACGAAGCAACGTTCCATCACAACCCTTTTTATAAAGATTTACAAAGCCACCCATAACAGTTTGTTTGTGAAGTGTACCATAAGATTTTACACATACAACTACCAAAACTGGCCAAGTTAACATGTATTCGTGGAACAGTAAATGAGAAAGCGACTAGTACCACCAACAGAAATGATCAATTATGAATGCTAACATAAGCATAAAAGAATCAGGAAAGAGGCCAGGCAAAGTGGCTCACGCCGGTAATCCCAGCATTTTGAGAGGCCGAAGCAGGTGGATCACTTGAGCCCAGGAGTTCAAGACCAGCCTGGGCAACACGGCAAAACCTTGTCTCTACCAAAAATTTTTCAAAATTAGCCAGGCGTGGTGGCATGCACATGTAGTGCCAGCTACTTGGGAGCCTAAGGTGGAGGATCATTTGAGCCTGGGAGGCACAGGTTCTAGTGAGCCGACACCACTGCACTCCAGCATGGGCAACAGAGCGAGACCCTATCTCAAAACAAAAAAACCACCACAAAACCACAATCAGGAAATAAAGGAAAGGAGTATAATTCAACAAAGGGAGAATAAAAATAGAAAAGTAGAGGGCAAAAGATAAAGTGTTAGAACACCTCAAGGATTACTCTATTCCTTCTCCTTTTTCCTGTTAGTAGGTCCTCTCAGGCTATATAAGGTATCAGGTCTTTCTTATAGGACTAAGTACACTATTTGGAACACTTCATATATACACAAAATTCAGCACTAATAGGGACAGAGAACCACCAAGGTAAAGTACAAAGCAGCTAAGGCCAACTAAAGTTGGTATTTCAATCTACCTTTTATTGCTCCTGCCATCTAGTGGCAGGATCAAAAATGAAAGGATGCCAGACTGATGAACTCTACTAAACGTTAACACATGGGGGAAAAAAAAAACCCCCTTCAATAGAACGAAAAAAAAAACAGCCTAAATTCAGTATCACCAAGTGATACACATGAGCACTGTCTAGATAATCACATTAAACACAGCCAATTTTATAACTTAAAATATGGAAACTCATGAGTTATGTTCAAGCCTAGTATGATTACATAAATCCCTATCAGTGTTTAACAACAGGAAAACGATACAAATTCATAATGATTACTAATGATATATGAGAAGAACGTTTTTTACTAGGTTACTTTTACTAGGTTAACTGAAGGGAAAGACTCACAAATGTACCACCATAAATGTGGCATTGTACAGTTGCAACTGGATCTCAGACTACTCTCACAAACCTCTCTCTGCTCTTGCAACTGATGGGTGGTCATTTTGATTGAAGCAGAGAGCATGTCATAAGCTTCAGATACACAAAGTACCTGTTTCTCTACTCTGAGCAACACAGAGAGAAAACCAAGAGTTGTTTAAAGGCTGCAAATGTCTTGGAAGACTCCTTAGAGCTACTCTGCATCTTCCAACTTAAAGTCAGATGCATGTGCAAATCAAAAAAAGAACACACAGAGCAAAACTTCTGAACACACATTAACCGAAAACAGGATTCCTATTTTAGTACTATCTCTTCTGCCTTAATCGGCAGCAACAACTGTCGATTTTTATCAGTATCCATTTGAAAAATGAGGGTCTATTCTGATTTATAAAGGACATTTACTAAACTAATTAGAAAAAAGAAAAAGCAACTGGCAACAAAAATAATTACAACAAAGTAAGAGGCTGTTAGAGCATTTTAATGGCACTAAAAAAAATCTGAAAAAAAAAATCCTAAGATCACATACAAAATAGTATATTTGATCAATTAAAACTATCCAGTGACACTCTGCTCAGTTAAGCCCAATAGAGATGGAAATCTAAATAAGGTAGGCAGAAGGGATGGGCACAAGTGTTCTTTCTCTTTATATAATGCACACACAATGTGTATAACAAATCTTTAAGTCAGGCATAAATATTCATATATTATAGAAACAAATCTCCAGTAAATAGTACATATAAACACGTTATATTTACATTTCTTTACTGTTACTAGATATTATCTAAATTAGACATATGATTATGCATTATACTATATAAAGAGGATTTCTAACTATTAGATATACAAATACATAATACACATTTACGTCAGACCCATAGTCACATACTATAAAGTTTATAACTAACAAGCATTATCTGTAGTAATAATATCCCATGGCCCACGAGTTGGTGTTATGGAAGAGCCAAAGTGGTTGGGCAACTAATAAAGTCAAAAGCAAAATGACCAACTTTCTGAGGACAGTCTGGGTCAACAGCAAACGGTCAACTAAAATAAAACAATCACTCAGAATAAGCAAGGTATATAGGCCTGAGAACTTAACTAAATACCATAGAGGTTAGTGGTATAATACCCAGCTTAGTCATCAAGACAAATCAGGAGAATCAGGGGGGATGTTATCAATGAGCAGATACTCAACTGTCCCATTTGGAAATAAAGTATGTTCCTAATGTGGATATACTTGTTCCTAATGCAGTAATTCAAATAAACAAATAAAAGGATATAAAACATTGAAGAATGTCAGTCGTAGTTTTATCTATATGACTTTGGTAAAGTCACTTTGCCTTAGGCCTCATGCTCCTCATCTATCAAATAAAACATAGACATCAGTCTTTTCCATGAATTGCATGGAACACTAACCAAAAAAAATTAAAATCTTACAGTGATTAATAAATTAAATATGGTAAATACTAAATAAAATTAACAGTTAACTGAAGAACTTCTTAAGACTGTAACATGGTAATGTGTATCACAAATCAGTATCAAAGAATGTAGTAAGCAGTTTTTTCCCAAATTCAAATTATCAAAGATTATTTTGTTTAGAAGTGTAACTTCTGGAATATGTGGTTTGCAGAACATACTTTGGCAAAATAATAATTTCTTTGTGCTTGCCAGGTATGAAGTTTGTTCCATATTACAGGGAAACCAAAACTTATCTCCCTCAAAGTGGGGAAGGTTCTTCACTCCCTTTCCAAACAGAAAATAACAGCAAATTAATGAGGGAGCAGAGAAAGAAGAGAATAAAAGGAGAATAAATCAGTTTTCTCCTACCTTTAGAGAGGCTGAGGAGAGATGGTCAATACTGAACTATAGGGAAGTTTTAGTATCCTTAACATATTTAAAATAACTTGAATTTCTGTAAAATAACATGCACTAAACGCCTCAGAGATTAGCATGTTTGGTACAGTCTATTTTAAAATTTATTTTGAGAATACAAATGTTAAAAATACTTTTATTAAATTTTAAATGGACTCATTTTGTTCCCTGTTTTGCAAATGAGTCATCCATAAAACAGGGGAGAAAACGGCTGTTCTCCCCCCCCACCATCCCCCGATTCACAGAAACTTTTTTTTCACTGTTTTAAAATGGCTCATTTTCCCTGTGTTACTATGCTCAACCTGGTGAAAACTTTTTGCCAAACTACTTGACACCTATACTTTATCACAGTAACGTTATATCAGCATTATTATAGCAAATATGTTATACTTTAGTTTACTTCTTAAGCAAGGATAACTACCTCTTTAAGACACTTAAAGTGGAAAAATTCGGGGCAGGAAAGAATAAAAATGAATGAGGCTCAATCATGCAATGGCTGGAATCACCATTCCTGTTCCAGCCAAACAGGAAGGTAAACGACTAAACATTATTTGGTCAAAAGTCTCAAGATGCTCTGTATTTCACTACATGTCCAAGAATCCTTCCACTAAGTATTATTATTTCCACTGTCTTTGAATGTTAGATCCAAGAAATCTGAGGTGACATGAAAATAAGTCATGCTGCCTGAAGCACTGTTTTTATACTGCAGAGATATGCTGAGGTGACTTCAACATACAGAATTGTAAGGATCAGAAACTATACTTTTACACAGAACAAATCTTCCTAATTTGAAAGTCGGGAAGAAGTGTCTACAAATTTATTAACATCTTTTTGCACTTGTTCAGGCTGTTTTATCCAAAGCTTTGCATTTTGGAATTCAGAATTGTTCTGTGGCATTTCAGTTTAAAGCAACTGAGTTGTACTTGATGCAAGCCTACAGTGTTCTTCTTAGATTGAGTCTTGTTCTGTCGTGCAGGCTGGAGTGTAGTGGTGCGATCTCAGCTCACTACAACCTCCGCCTCCCGGGTTCATGCAATTCTTGTGCCTCAGCCTGCCAAGTAGCTGGGATTATAGGCATGCACCACCACGCCCAGCTAATTTTTTGTATTTCTAGTAGACACGGTGTTTCACCATGTTGGCCAGACTGGTCTCGAACTCCTGACCTCAAGTGATCCTCCCAAAGTGTGGAAATCACAGGTGTGAGCCACTGCACCCGACCTACAGTGTTCTTTTAAAGTTCTTTTTAAAGTATTCAAATGCAAACATTTGAATATTAATTATCAATCTCTGGCTTCTATTATAATTTTGAAAAATATTTTGACACTACATTTAAGATGGATTTTGAATATGCTGGCAGAACCTGGTTGATCCAAATGAATAATTTAGAGAAAAAAAATTGAGGAATAAGGAGGGCAGGTAAAACTAGAAAGAACCTGGGACTGAACTTACTGCCTACTCTGTCACTCTGGGCAAGTCATCTAACATCATATGTCCTCAGTCTACTCATAGCAAAAGTCACAGTTACATTAAAATTTACCACAAGTAAATAAAAGTAATCGTAAATTCTTCCAAGCCTCAATTATTTGGAGGGAAAGGGGTATAACAGGTAGGTTGAGCAAAGCATCATGCTGATTCATAATTGCCCACCTTTGCAAATGCTATTCTTTGTAACAAAAATGTCACCCTGGAGGCTGACTTCAAGGCCTATCCTTTTAACATACTAAGCAGTACTCTCTCTTCTCATCTGTAAAACTGGGGCAATAAAATATCTAATAGGATTGCTTTAAGGACCAGTTAGCCACAAACTGGAATAAGATACCTGCAACAAATTTAACCCAGACTTAGGATGCAAAATACATATACATAAAACCTCCTACTAAATTAGTGAGACTAAACAACCCAATTTAAAACTTTGGGAGACACATGAACAGATATTTTACAGGAGATAAAAATGATAAATACATTGCAGTGTTTCCAAAGACGACCCTAAACAATTCTGCCCCTACCTGTATATGCATCTCCTCTCAACATTGAGCTAAGTCTGTGTGTATTTTGAGAACAACAAAATATCACTGAAGTTACTTGTGTCTATTTCAAGCTTAACCCTTAGCTGACCTGACAGCTTCCTCCCTCTTTGAAATGTTCTTTCTCAGAACCCCGCTGCAATGCTGAGGCAGACTAAGCAGTCACACAGAGGAGTCAAAAGCCCCAGCTGAGATCCCAATGGAGCAAGACTCCAGATGACTCTCAGCTGTCCAGGCATCCCAAACATTCTAGTCCCAGCTCTACAGCCTACTGAGCCTCCAGGTGACTACAATCATCTCAGCACCTCAGTTGACACATGAAGCTGAAGGACATCCCACTCAACCCACAAAATTGTGAAATAATAAAATGCTGTTTTGTCATTAAGTTTTGGAGTGGTATATTTTCATAAATAACTGAAGCATATTTTGACAAAATCCCACACACAGGTATATACCCCAGCAAACACCCACACATATGCATCAGAAAACAGTTTTAATGTTCATAGTAGCATGTTTCATAATAGAAAAAAACTGGATATTCAAACATCTGTCAACTACCAGATATATAAATGAAAGTCAGAGAGGAGGATAAATAAGCTAATACCATTTTTTAAGCTCCAAATAAATAAAAAACTAGCAATATATTGTTTACAGCAGGGGCGTCCAATCTTTTGGCTTCCGTGGACCACAGTGGAAGAATAATTGTCTTAGGCCACACATAAAATACACTCACAATAGCTGATGAGCTTAAAAAGAAAACAAACAAACAATAAAAAAACTCACAAACTCCTAATGTTTTAAGGAAGTTTACAAATTTGTGTTGAGCCTCATTCAAAGCCACCCTGGGCTGCACGGTAGACAAGCTTGGTTTACAGATATATACATATGAGAGTTTTATTAAAATATGGCAATGGACATGTTAAACAAAATTCAGGATAATGTTGCCGAGTGCTAAGAGGGAAACTAAGGGGACAGGCTAGAGAAGAAACACAGCCAGACATAAAATTGGTAATGTTCTGGTTCTGTAGTTGGCTAGGAGGTTCACAAGTATTTATCATTAAGTTTTATAACTATATATAGAATATGACAGCCCATTTTATATGCAAGTTATATGTTAAATATACTTCAATTTATTTAAAAATGTATTTATAACTTTGTATTATGTTGTGATTCTTACACAGTTATATCACTTAATGTTACACACTTTTTAAATGTCCAGAATGATTTCAAAAGGAAAACCTTTCATACAACAGCTGTTTATATTTGACACTTCATTTAAATGCAGTACATTATTTTAACAACCAAAATAAAGTATTTAAACACGTGAAAAGATTTTCCTTTCTAATGAAGTGACTTATTTTAACAACTTTAGAAAAAAAAACTTCATTTAAAAAGATTTTAGTTGCTCCTCAAACTCATGACTTATGACTGGCCTTTACAGTTTTAAGATTAGATTCATTTCATCTACTTCACAGTTTCATTATCCTGTTCCTTCAAATGCCAGAAAGCTGCTTAGCATATTAAAATAAAAGCCTTCTTTAGCGATGGTCTAGAGTAAAAATAATCTTGGGATTGAAATTAAACTTCTATGGAACAAGGTTATTATATTTTAAAAATTAAGAGCATATGCAACGTTCCCCCCTCCTCCCCGAGATGGAATCTTGCTCTCTCACCCACGCTGGAGTGCAGTGGTGCAATCTCGGCTCACTGCAACCTCTGCCTCCTGGGTTTAAGCAATTCTCCTGCCTCAGCCCAGCTAATTTTTGTATTTTTAGTAGAGATGGGATTTCACTGTTTTGGCCAGGCTGGTATGCAACTAGCTCCTGACCTCATGATCCGCCTACCTTGGCCTCCCAAAGTGCTGGAATCACAGGCATGAGCCACCGCGCCCAGTGGATCACAGGCAATGCTTTAAGTTTCAATGTAGTCAACAAACCCTGCTCACTGTAATAGATTTTTTAAAAGGCACACTGATGGACGAAGATTCGTTTTAAAAAAGCACACATTTTAAAAGCAAAACATCTAGTGAGATCATTACAGCATACTGTTTTAGGATTCACAGGAATATTGCTATTATTACATGGAATGATTCTATCACTAAAGAGCTGACCATTTTGTCAGGATTCAATTCATAATAAAAGAAAAATAAAGACTTTATATCTGGTTTACTTAACTCACAATATCTACAATATTCAATGATCCTCTCCAGTAATTAGACAAAAACAAAGCTATTTCCATTGTAAAGACACTTTAACGAAGACAAGCAACTTATTTCATCCCTAATGAGTATTTTCATTTTGTATCCCTTTAACCTCTTATGGGAAAGTTTAAATGAGATCAGTCAGAGCAGTGATGGTTTCCTAAAGTATTGCTTAATTTGTATATTAATTCACTATAATCATAAAGTTAAATCAAGAGCCATGAAACCAAATGGATCATTAATCCAACCCCACCCAAATTCATCATGTGCATGAATTTAGTATATTCTAACTAATGCCTATGTATGCAATGATAATTTCAATTCTTACTATTCCTTCGCATCAGAATATATTTCTCAAGTTCAATTAAAATGGCAGCTTGCAAATTTTACTTCTATTGCTGACATCTGTCTTTTTTCATTTCTCATTTGAAAAGAATAAAACTTTCATAACTCATATGGTTTTTGGATATTAACTAGTTTGTCTTCTCTTATTCAATGTTCCCTAACTAGTGAGTTAACACTTGAGACGGACCTAAGAGTTACTTGTACTTGGAAGAAATACTCAGGAAACTAAAATCTTCCTCAAAGTTCTTCCTAAGTTATCCATCCAGCCATTCACCTCCCAATTGTTGATGGCTGTCATGATGCTCACATATACCACTTCTTCCATAAGCATTACCTCCTTTCTTCATCACCAACTCTTTCTTCTATTAAGATTAATATGACATGTTTATTGAAAGTGGGATGATGATGTTCACTGCACATGTGATCTTACTGACATTACAGTCAAATCCAAAATTTCAAAGTATTGCACAACAGAGACTTACTGTAGTATTACTATTATGACCAAAACATAAAACGTGGTTATCATTAAAGGATCTGTCTTACTATTCACTGTGCACTCATTATGTTCCTAATACTGTGTAGGATATTCTAGAAAGATTAGAAAAATGTTCTTGCCCTAAAGAATCTTTTGTCTCTCTACAATAATAGTAATAAGTTATTATTATATTCATTAGAGGAAAAATGAGCACCAAAATTTAAATCATCATACCACTACCTTACCAACTTTGGCAAAGAACAGTAAGTCTCTTTGAGTGTTTTTACATACACAGGTGTTAAAATCTTCAAAATGGCTCTGGCCTAAGTAGACAAATCAACACTCCTAAGTAAAACTTAGTTTGTTTTGTATTAATAAAACCTGTACCTAGACCTCTCACGTAAGACACATATGATCAACTGTGATTTCTGAGAGAAGTAGGCCTGGAATTTATCTCTCTCTTTTTATTTATTTTTTTTATTTTTTTGAGACAGAGTTTCACTCTGCTGCCCAGGCTGGAGTACAGTGGCGTGATCTCGGCTCACTGCAACCTCTGCCGCCCGAGTTCAAATAATTCTCCTGCCTCAGCCTCTCGAGCAGCTGGGATTACAGGTGACTGCCACTGCGCCCGGCTAATTTTTGGGGGGGTTTCACCATGTTGGCCAGGCTGGTTTTGAACTCCTGACCTCGTGACCCACCTGCCTCAGTCTCCCAAAGTGCTAGGGTTACAGGCGTGAGCCACCATACCCAGCCAGCCTGGAATTTTTCTTAGTCAATATATCTCAGAAAAAAATCTACATTTGTGGAATTCATATAAGAAATACACTAGAGGCGTTAAAATAGGTTAAATCACTCAGTTGGACCATCATCCAACTAGAACCTAATTTGACCCATTTATATTACTCTCTGGCAGGTACACATGGGATTTTGTGAAGATGGGACACAGTGTGTACACCTACCCTAAGGCGCTTGGTTTAAATATTAAGTTTGAATTCTGTAGAAACACTGGCTGACTAAAAAAAGTGTGAAGAAAGACAGTCCTAGATTTAAATTTTTCTTTAATAAATAATTAACTATGACAGAAATGCAATATACGCAAAATTGCTAAATCTACACAAATAAACAACAAAATACCTAAAAACCAATCAGGATTGACAATCTCTGCAAATATATCAATACAGCAAACACTCCATGCTTAGGGTTTTCCTAAATTCCTCAGCTCAGACCTCCACTTCCAGTATTCTCTTTCTTGCTTTCAAGAAATATCAAACAACCAATCCCTCCTTTATGCCAATTTTAATATACAATACTTCAAAATAATAGTTGACAAAAGTCATCATTTAAAACTAGTCATTTTGCATTTATCTGATTATCATCTGTCTCCTGAAAGACAATGATGTCTCTCTTTCTCTCCCACCAACTTTCTTAAATTCTTGGTTTCTGTAGATAAATTAAATCTCTGGACAATTAGTACCTTAAAACAAAGTTGTCAAAGTTACTCTAGTCAAGGATGACTCCAGCTCAAGGGTTCAGACTTAAGATAATTCTTTTAAATCTCAAGTGAAGAGAAGAATACCTTCCCCTTCTCTTTCCTAGAGGCACCTCCTGCTATAAAAGAACAGGCAACCCCATCAGGTGAATAAGATACCTGGTTAGTCAAATTATTGCTGAACGTTATTACTTACATACTGTCAACAATCCTTTGACCAACAAGGATGAATCTTAAAGAAAATGCTCAGCCAAAAAAAAAAAGAAAAAAGAAAAAAAGACACAAAAGCCACAAGTCCATTTATCTGAAGTTTAAAAATAGGCAAAACTAAATTGTATTGTTTAGCAATGCACACAGAGTTTATCACCTATGAGAAAAAGGAAGAATGTCATCACTATAAAGTCAGGGGGTGGAACAGATTGAGAAACACACCAGGTTGTCTAAGGTGTGGCAATGATCTTGATCTGGGTAACAGTCACATGGGTGTTCATTATACTTTACATTAGATTTATATTTTTCAGGATGTGTCATACTTCATCATAAAAGAAAATTGTTTTAAAAACTGAAACTGAATTATCTTTTCTCCCCTAATGAAATCCTTTGCAGAACTCATTTCTTTGGTCTTGTTTATAGAACCATTTAAGACTTATTTTCAAATAATATAACTGTACAAGAGTGCTGCCTTCCAACAGTTCTGTACTCACTCCATTTCTGATGTGGGTTACATAAATAAGATGTATAATAATTTACTTTAATAATAAACCTTCCAGGCTGGGCACGGTGGCTCACGCCTGCAATCTCAGCACTTTGGGAGGCCGATGCAGGCAGATCACGATGTCAGGAGATTGAGACCATCCTTGCTAACAAGATGAAAACCCGTCTCTACTAGAAACACAAAAATTAGCTGGGTACGGTGGTGGGTGCCTGTAGTCCCAGCTACTCAGGAGGCTGAGGCATGAGAATGGCGTGAACCCAGGAGGCGGAGCTTGCAGCGAGCCGAGATCGCATCACTGCACTCCAGCTTGGGCGACAGAGCGAGACTCCATCAAAACAAACAAATAAATATAATAATAATAATAAACCTTCTTAAACAAGGTATAGTCTACAGGTGGTACTGGTATTTTAAGAACAGGCATCAAATGATAAACATGTGGTGCGCATGGTGGTCACAAGTGAGTTTCCAGTTATGATCCTTTTCTCCAACTCCTTATGGCCTGTGTTCTCCTTAAGACAAATTTGGTCAGCAACAAACAATAATTTAAGCTGTGGATATACTAGAATTTTGAAAAATCACACTACACTTATATTAATATTTTTTAACAGTGTGGGCAACAACACAAAATTTTACCTTCAAACACTAGTATTTGCATATATATGTATACCTTATATGTTACAACATTATCTATCTATTGCAGGGGTGGGGGGACAAAGTGAAACAAAGCACCAATATTTAAAGTTCAAAACAATTCATTTGAAGGATTTTATAGGTTGGAGGGGCTGCTAGATATCACTAAAGAATACCATACTGGGGAGAAAAGTCTTTAATTACTTGAGAGTAACTAACAAACCTGTAAGGCATGAAAAAAAAAAAAAACCCCAAAAGAAAATATTATTAAGTTGGTTATCAACTAATCATTAATACTTGAACACACTTTACTCATATCAACAAAATTCCTTTAAATATGTCTTTATGCAGTAACATTTCCCTTTTAATAGGAATGAGCAAACAAGGTAAAAAAGAAGGTTTTAAAACTTACACTGCTAATTTATGGAGATTACAGACAACCAGTACACATAATTTTTTAAATAATCAATTCCAAATAAGTAAAGCTTCACACAAAAGCTCTATTTGTTTCCATATCTAAGCCTGAACTGTCAACATTTACAATACTGTCTATTTAAACTGAGTGGTAGAAAGTAACTTCCCCTCATCTTCTGAAGTAACAATTTCAAACAACTTTTCAAAATATTCCCTTCTACAGCAAACATAGGTGCAAAGAAAATGGAAAAGAATCTAGCCAAGCTATAAATGTATCACCTTTGAAAAAGTATTATCCTTCTGCTCCTTAGCTTCTTAGAAAATAGACAGGTGGCCAACATATACTCTAAAAATCCTGTGGGTTATAGAATTCTGAGTCTACTCTGAAAGTTCAGCTCTCCATCTCCCAATTCCCTTAACTGGCATGGCTTAAGACTTCCAATCTCATTATTATGAACTTTTTACAGACAAAATAAATCTAAATAATAATATTCAGTTGGATTTGATCATCTTTTCCTCTCATTCATTCAGCTACTCTCTTCGAAGTTTCTGAAAATCCCATAGTAATTGAAGGTTAAAAGTCTTAAAACCATCAACTTATCTCTTTGCTCCATCATAACAATCAAAGTAATCAGCTATTATCCAACTAGTAAGCTTAGTTAGCTACAGCCCGGATTGTGAAGAGGTATTTTGATAGACCAGTATTTTAAGACTTAATTTGGGGCACCTGATAAAAAAACATAAATTAAACAGAGGACACTTTTAGTTAAGCTGGCCCTGGAGGCAGAGGGTGTAGTAAGAATAGACTTTGGAGTCAGGCAGACCTGTATCCTTCAATTCTTGTGGGAAATACTGAATTGAATTATCTTCTGTCTACGGAAATAAAAGACATTACCTCATCTCCTCAATTCTAAGATGTCACTGGATTGTAAAACACTGTAAAAACTAAGCATCTCCTCATTTAGAACAAACATTAAAGTTATCCTGCAACATTAAGTTCCACAGAAAGAAAAGAACAGACACAGTTGAGAGTGGTCAATCAGTGCCAATAGTCACAATTTTTTAGAGATTCGTTTGTCTACATGTAACAGTACAATCTTGAACAACACAAAGAGGCATTCACTAATTCATGTACACCTTATATTCCAAAACATGTTTAGATGTTTTTCATTTGAAACTATGAAAGCATTTTTCCAAAGACATAAAATTCTAAATAGTGGTTAGATTTCCTAGCAAGCCTACAAATGCAGATTAATGTGTATTTACCTAAATATGCGAGCCTCTGGGGCAACTGATCCTATCTCCCCCAGCACTAATCCTCACCTCCTAATATATTCCACTTTAAAAACAAACAAAAAACCCTACAGTATTACCACTTTCTATCAATTTCTAAATTCCCGGAAATTACTCCTTGTCAGAAGTAGGTAAGAAGAGGACAACAGGAGCCTTCTCAGAAGAGTTACTGGTTTAAATACAAAAAGCATCCACCAAAATCAGGTAGATAGACGGTTGAAGACAGAGTAGCAGGTTAACCATTTACATGTTTTCCTCTTTCAACAGCATTAATTTGGCCAATATAGTGTATCTGTGGGTCCTATATTATTTGGAAATGTTTTTCTTTTTTCCCATTGCAGGGATTTACAGAAGCCACTTTTGCAATCACACTAAAGCTAAACCATTACCTCTGGATGAAAGATGGCAGAGACAACAGGCTGACCTGTAAAAGTCTTCTAATAATTCAAGGAATTTAGGAGTTTCACATGAATTACACCTAATAAAACCAACATCAACATCAATATCCATCTATCCACTTCAGAGTTTCTTCTGAGACATCAGATTCAGCAAAATCAAGTCATTTAACAGATGTGGAACTAATGCACTGATTTACAATGCACTCAGGTAAGCTGCTAACCAAAACCTGGAATGATGGAATCTGATCCTAACTTCAGTCTGAGGATACTGAAACAGCATTTATATACATATGTTCAAATAATATAGAAAACAAACACTATGCAGAAATAAAACCTCTTTATCATGGCATTGGGGAACAAAGATGGTATTCTTCATATCATAGTAACCAATGTCTGTCTACAAGCAGGATTTAAAAGTAGTAATGATAGGAAGATACGCTAAAGCAAAATATTAATTGTAGAATCTAGTTGGTGAGCGTATATGAGTGTTCACTATAAAATTCAACTTTCTTGTATATTTGTAAATGTTTATAATAGTTTAGCAATAGGTCTGTTGAATTGTGGGGTCTTTATAAGCCAACTGCAGTATTTTCACTCCCTAAGATCATTAAGTTTTAAAAGTAAACTAATTGAGGGGAAAAACATGATTTGGTCACTTGAGAATAATACTAACCTTTCCATCCTTCATTTCTGAGAGCATGTGTGCACAATGAATACTAAGATATAACAATAAACATAAATGTCAACATTTTTTCAAACTTATTGAGAGTACAAAAATTGATTAGGTACAGAAGGGCTAGTTAAGTTAGCCCACATTTATTAACAACTGGGTCAGAGATTATGATGTAAATCCTTATATTGAGTTTCTAGTGTTTATAACCAACGTTGTCTTTATGCAAACTATTCATGGCAGTTAAGGGGCATGTAGTCCTACCCAAGTTAGCCTTTAAGATATGAAAACCCTAAAAGGGGAAGAAAAAGTCCCAAGGGCATTCATGACAGACCCAACTACCCTAGGGACTACACTTCATGAAATCCATGATTACTACCTATGGAAGCCATCACGCTCAACCGAAATGGAAGTAGTACCAATCTTACCATAAATTCATACAATTTAATTGCCAATGAAATCAGTAATC
Source organism: Rhinopithecus bieti (assembly GCF_001698545.2). NCBI lineage: Eukaryota > Metazoa > Chordata > Mammalia > Primates > Cercopithecidae > Rhinopithecus > Rhinopithecus bieti. Next base: position 1,344,403 of record NW_016815892.1, on the reverse strand, counting down.
AGTAACAGTAATACCTGGTCTGAAGTGCAGCTGGACTGCTGATGCTAATGATCCCACAGTCAAAGTGACTTTTTAAGATTTGGGGACGTTTGTGTTCTAAAACTGGTTTTGCTACCAATTGGTCCTCTTCAGAACTGAGGTCAACCGCCTCTTTTTTTCATCTGCAAAGTGAAGGAAAACATGGAGACCTCAAAGTACAGGAAGTAGTCCCCAATTTACAACAGCTTATGTTCCAAAGGTTTATCACTCCTTTGAAAACGTATCTATACTAATTAACCAATTTATACCATAGTTTCTTTGGAAAAATTGCATTCTAAGCTCCAACCCTAAATTGCAACTTTCTGCCCAGCAAAAAGGCATCTGCTGCATTTTTGCTAACTATAGCCAAAACCTAAGGCTCAGAGAATTCTCTCTAGGGAGAACCCACTTTATAACCTGCGTTGGCAGGAAAAAAAGACAGCTCTCACATAGGGAACTTCATTGCTTCTATGGGAAAGGCTACCACAATTTAACAAGCTAATGGATAAGGAAAAGGTATCTGGCTATAATAAAGTAAAAGTATTATCAGTTACAATAAAAATATGTAGAAAACACATTTTGCTCCAGATAAAACGGTATAGTTAAGTACTGTTAAAGTGGTTGATTAATCAAATGTTTGGCAAGTACAGAAAACATATTTCCAAACTGCTTCCTCCTATCTGTTCAACTCAGCTGATAAGGGAGGCATTACTAAAGTGAAGTCAAATTGTTACCAAAAATGTTGTTAAATTCTAAAGTGCAGTGTATTTCAATAAATAAATCACACACCACCCCTCACGACAACTGGTAAGATATATAAAATAACTTGGGTGACAAATTTAAAAAACAAGTACAACTCTGTGGTGAGAAGTCACTTTCAGCAGCTACCTTGAGTCTTTTACACAATTTAAGAACTACTGTAAAATTTAAAGAAATAGCTCACAGGGAAAGTAAACCCTTCACTTAAAACGACTTTCAGAAATGAAACCAGTGATAGAGATATGGAAAAAGAGGTCAGGGAAGGTATGAGCAGGCCAGAATAAATTGGTTTGTGGACGCACAGCCTGAGGGTAACATTTAAATATTATTAAAGGTCTGGGTCATTGCTATATGATATGATGGTGATCTGAGCAACTCCCAAACTAGAAACACTAGAGTGTTCACCTACAGACCAGTTGAAGTGTTGCGACTATTAGCAGCTATAGAAGAAAACTAAATATTTAAAAGCCCAAAAAAGCTTTAAAAAGCCCAAAGTAATAATGGCAGGCAATCTACACATCCCCCTCCTTTTAACCTTTTCAGAAAGAATGACTGTAAGAATTAGGTAAGAATGAATGAGATGCCTAACTACTTGAGATCTTCAAAAGACAGAAAAAAAAACAAAAAGTAAACAAGGTACTTTTTTTTTTTTTGTCTGAAACCTGATTCTCTCATTAAGTCACCTGAATTAGACGTTAGATTCATATTGACAAATCTCCATTCATGGTAAGGCATAGGGACATTCCATTATTCTGTAAATCTCCTTACTACTAAGCAGGATTATCTAACATTATGAATATAAACATTTAATTAAGAATAAATGTCAATATTAAAACTATATGCAGAATACCTAAGGTAGCTCTTTAAAATAGAGATATATACTTTCAAATGGTACAAATTTAGCTAAATGATAATGTGTCAGAAATACGTTTTCATATATTAAAAAAAATGAAGCAAAAATATTTTCTTTTTTGAGACGGAATTTCGCTCTTTCTTGCCCAGGCTGGAGTGCAGTGGCGCGATCTCGGCTCACTGCAACCTCCGCCTCCCGGGTTCGATCGATTCTCCTGCCTCAGCCTCCCGAGTAGCTGGGATTACAGGCACCTGCGCCACGCCTGGCTAATTTTCGTATTTTTAGTGGGGGGGAGAGGGGGCTTCACCATGTTGGCCAGGCTGGTCTCGAACTCCTGATCTCAGGTGATCCGCTCGCCTTGGCCTCCCGAAGTGCTGGGATTACAGGTGTGAGCTACTGCGCCCAGCCAAACATATTTTCATGTGCATGAAAAAGAGTTATGCTCTCCAAGTATATTGTTGAAACTGGAAAAAGAAAACTTTTAATTCTTGACTACACTAAAATAAAGTTAAAATTAAAATTAAAAATAAAAAAATTAACCACTTTATCTGTTGAGCAACCCAATAAGGCTTTTCATTACTGCATTACTCAATTTTAGTGGGGATCTTTGGCTGACTTGATGCAGATTTCTAATCTTAAAGAAAAAAGACAAAACTCTCATCATTAGTTGTGAATTTTTCTACAATCTTTAATTTCAGCCCCAGAGTTACTATTAAACAGTACCTAGCCTTCCATTTTTAAAAATGTTACTATGGAAATATTCACAATTTTGTTACCTGAAATGTTTGGTCAACCATGCATTTCTGCTATTTTAATCTGAAAAGAGAACTTTCTCTTTTCATATTGTCCAGTAATTACTAGCTTTCATTTTCTGGTTCCAATTTCATTTTTATCTAATTTGGCTAAGTGTTTCAAAATAAGACCACCTAATATTGTGTCAATAGCCTTCACGAGTATTCTTAGGCTCATAAACAGTCCACAGTAATGTATTTTCTTCTGTGATTGCACGTTAAAAGAAGGTTATTTTTTTTAAACTAGCGTTAGAAAACAAAATCAAAACTTCTAAAATGTAATGAAAACATTTCATGGAAGATTGTCACAGTAATTAACTGATCTAAATTGAATTGCCCATGAGTGGGCCCCTCTGGTGTTCAATAGATGCTGCAGTATCAATTTTTCTCACCTTAACAGCACAACTTAAATCTGGTATATTACTATACAGGTAAGTCACCCCCCGCCCCCGAACATTTATTATCTATATAGTTAGTAACTCTCAAAAAAGAGTCTCTCTCTTTGTATTTCAAATGATAAAACAAATATCCTGAAATTTAATTAGGTCTAACCGTGAGGAAGTAAGATTAACTCAAGGCTGACAGGTCAACAAGATACACCAGTTTAAAAGGCATACTCTCAGGGGGAAAAAATCCTAACTCGAGTTGGGCAAGTTGCGAAAAAAAGTTAAAGCAATCTTCCCATCTAGATAATTCACAGACCAACGTAGTGTCTAAGTTAGCTAGTGCTGTTAAGAGTGGGGTTATGTGCAACTTCGATATTATAATCTAGGACTCCCATCACTGTGGTAGTGTTTGCTCTTATCCACAAACCTTCCTGCAGACCAATAAAGGAATTAATGTAATGCTTTCAGATGTTGTGCATAACACACTAAGGGTGACAGTAGCTAAGAGAGTAAGGATCTTGTTCTAAAAAGCAACCCAAGACGAGAGTGGAACAGTAAGCAGCTGAGTGCACTTAAGAGCTCTGAAAAAAGCCACTCTTCAAAATACCTAATGATAAATAAATAAGAGTAGCTAGCTTTCAGATCACTTTCAGGGATATTATTTCCTTCCCTCCAACACGCCACTCACTCTCCTTTTCCCTTCTCGTATGAGAGCAAAAAAAGAAACAGTAAAAGCGTAAAACTGCCAAGGGTGAGCAGTCGGGGTTCCAGCACATCTGGACCCACCTCCGGCGGCAACAGGGCAGCCCCCTGGCCAATTCCGTCTGAACTAGCAAAAACGCGCCCGCAAACATGAAAGAACGCGAAAGCAGCGGGCGAGGAGGGCGGGGAATCCGCCGAGAGTCCGCGGAGGAGCTGCTACCTGCCGGCTCCTGGCGTGGCGGGTCCGGACTCAGCGACTAAAGCCGGCTGCGAGGGGCTCACCCACACTCCTGGCAGTCGTCGCACTAGCCTGGCCGAGGGTCAAGGTTTCGCTCCCGGACCCCGACGCCCCGCCTCAGGCTGCTCAGGGCAAACTTCGCCCACGGGCAGGGGGCGCGCCCGGAGCTCCCGGACCCGCGCCCGCCTCAGCCAGGACGCGAGAGGGGCTCGGCGGCGTCGTGGGGCCAAGTCGAGGAGAGCCGCGGCGGGCAGAGGAGCGGGTCCCGGTTTCCCGCGGGCCGCGGGCGGGGGAGGGGCGGCGGGGCACTTACCACGGGTCGAACTCGTGGATGATGCTTTCGAAGCGGATGACGGCGAAGAGGCGGGAGCTGAAGCCAGCAAGCCAGGCCAGGAAGAGGATGGTGAAGGAGAGCAGCGACTGCCACCCAGCCGGCTGCGACAGCCCCCCGGACAGCCCCGCGGGGGCCGGCTTCGGCGGCGCCGCGCCGCCAGCCTTGTGCGCGCACTGGGCCCCGGGCCCGTGCCGGCTGTTCCCCAGGGCCATGAGGCCACTCCACGGGGACGAGTTGAGGGACGACTTATGCTTGCTCTCCGGGGCCGAGGGCTCCGCCATGTTGTGCCCCGGCGGCGGGTCTAGCTCTCCTCCTCCGCCGCCGCCGCCGCCGCCTGGTGCGAGGGGTGCTGGGCGGGGACCCGGAGGAGGAGGAGGAGGAGGAGGAAGAAAAAGGAGGAGGAGGGAAGAGCTCTGCGCGCTCCCGCCCTCAGCGCCGCGAGGCCGGGGGACTGGGGGTGGAGGAAGCGGCGGCGGGGAGTCTCCGCCTCAGCAGCGGCCGCGAACGCCGCTCTCTCAACCCAGATGGCCCCTGCGCCCCACTAGCCATCCGTATCCCCAGTGCAGCTGCGGCGGCGGCGAAAGCCGACGGGACGAGGGCGCCAGAGAAGCAGCAGCAGACGGAGGCGGCACCACGGCTCTAAGAAGCAATGACATTCCCTCTCTCGCCCGCCGCCCGCCCAGCCGAGAGGAGCAGGGGAGGAGCCCCCTGGAGTCCGGGCGGAGCTCAAGCAACCTCTGACTCCGCCCCCGGCCCAACAGGAACTGGCCCCTCCGCCTGTCACAAAGCGACAGGTCCGTTAGGGGGCGGGCCCAGAACCGCGGCGCCCACCAATAGGGGCGCGAGCTAGGGCGGTGCTCGACCCAACCGTCTCCCCCTTCCCCTCCCCCTCCCGGCCTCGCGCCCATTCGCCCGGAGCGGCCGAGCTGCGCGGCTACGGCTTCATTGTCAGTTGAAAGACGCGGTTTCGCGCGCCTCTGCGGTCGGCGAGGAAGGGTACTAGGCGGCTCCGCTAGGTTCATGGAGCAGAGCTGGGCCGAGGGGCGGGAACTACGGAGCAGCCTCGGTCAAACTCGGCTTAAAGGAGGCTAAGAGCGCCGCACCGACCAGCAGGACGCTCGCGGGCTCTCCGCGGTCGTGACTTTTAACCCGCTTTGCGCGGAGCCCCCACCACGTGACGGACGCGCAGGCGCATTACCATAGCCCTCGGCGCGTGGGTCTGGCCGAGGGGCTCTGCCGCCCGCGGCGCTCCTTGCCTGGCGCTGCGAGTGAGCCCGCGGTGGCAGTGATATGGCCTGCCCTGCACCCTGTACTCCACGTCCCGCCTCCGGCTTCTGCGGCCGCGGGAATCCGAGAATGTGAGCGAAGACAAGTTTTCCGACACCGGAAACTGGTTGGAGCCGGCAAGCGCGCCCCTAGCTCCGGCAGGCAAAATGCGACCTTCTGTCGCCCTTTGTCGTTTGTACTCCGTATTGCAAAAGAACTGTGTGTTCACTGGAAATATGGGAAAATGCAGAAATGCAGTAACGGATGCATACATTCCGTCGAATGAGTGAAACTAACTTAACGGACGTTAAGCTGTTTCCAGTTCTCACTTTACTAAATAACAGAACGAAGATTCTCGTGCACGAATTTCTGCACGTCTACCTTGTATTTTTATACCTTCCATTCCTTTCCCCACGTCCCTCCTCATCCGCTAAAATAAAGTATTACCAGATAAACTGAGGGCAAAATGAGCTTAAACTAAGTGAGGTAGTGGGGAGACTTGAATTGCTCTGATATAAACCCCATGGAAAGTACGGAGCTTTCGGCGTAATCGGTGCTCAGTAAATACTTGTTCATGTCAATTCACAGCTAATTGTACATTTTATTAGGTAAGTAACTCTGGATATTAACGGGCATATTAGTGTAAAACTATAAAGGCCCTGAATTATTTTCTTAGGTGATTCAGATTTTTCTCTTTAAACTACAAATCGTGTTTCAATATTAATAGAGGTCTTTTCAAAATGTTAGATAAGTGAACTAGTTATTTTGAGGTAGCTCTTTGAAAGTAAGGCAACTCCAGCTACCCTTTTAACCTGCTAAGTGGTTACGTTTTGTCTTGTTTCCTTAAAAAAACCGTAAATAGTCTTATTAAGGAAAGAATGAAAAGGTTTCCAGAAATAGATTTTCCCACCAACAATTTAATAGTCGACATTTATTGAACATCTACATTTTAAGGAGAATTAGGATAAAATATTAACTGCCTCTGTTACACAGAGAAGGAGGACATGCTTTTCCTTGTAGCCCAAACGGTGATGCTGAAATGACAGCAAAGGATTTTTGTCTGTGTTCCCTGAACCCAAGTTTTATCAGCCTGAAATAAAATTTGTGTTTTAATTTGTTTGGATATTTCTATTTTATTGTCTTTGTGTATCTATTCCCTATTAAGTTCTACGTTATCTTCTTTTGCTTCCTGTTTTGGCTGTTTAATGGCCATAGGCCTGGTCTGAAAAGTGACAAGGCTTAGTTCTAGCCTAAGTCTTCAAGGCTAAGTTCTAGTCTATGGTTGCTTACTAGTCATGTAGCATTGGACATGTCTCCTGCATGGGTTGCCCTTTCTGCTGTTAAAGTCAGTTGTTAATATTAAAAAAGATAGCTTATCTGAAAGCATTTTAGGAAATTGCTAAGGAACGTGCAAATACAAGGTAGTGGTAAAGGTAAAAAATATGAAAACCCTTTGATTTTTGATCTTCATTTATTAACTCATTCATTCAGCAAGTATATATTGAACTCCTTTATGCCAACCACTGTGAGTGAACTGGGATGCATTGGGATTCAGCTAGGAACAGGAGAGACATGGCTCCTACTCTCACAGAGTTCACCAGCCAGCCCTAGGAAGGGAGGTATTAACCAAATCATCACATGGTTCAGGACCAAAATGCAGGGTGACAAACACTGGAAGACAGGCACGTGGGGAATTTGATCTACATGAGAAGGATGACAAACATTACCCTGAGGAAGCAGCACTGGGGGTGATGATGAATGGACTAGGAGAAGGATAATGGAACACGTTATGTAGACAGAGAAACACATGCAAAGGCTTCTCAGTGGGATGGGAGGCATACAAGGAACCCAGAAAAGTGGCTGGAACACAGACAGTGGGACAAGGTGGAGTAGGAGTCAAAGGAATGGTCAGATAGTGTAGGTCCTTTTAAGAGGTGTTTTTTGCTTCATTTTAACTTCAGAATATTGAGAAGCCATAAAGGGTTTTAAGCAGCATGTGGTGTATTTGAGATAGAGGGAGAGAGTTGATCAGATGTGTGTTTTGAAAAGATTACTAAGGCTGCAATGTGAAAAGCATTTTGGAGAGGAGACCAGTAAGAGATCTCATATCTACCTGAGAATTCGGAGGTTACTTTTGTGAGGTATATGCTATTGTGGAACCACTAGAGAACCCATAAAAATAAATTGCAGCATTGTGAATTCTCAATTTCTAGCCTATCAACGTGGAAAAATGGTTTACAGTTTGTGCAAGAAGCTTGAATGTGTTTGCCTCTTTGCACTTGAGGTTCTTAATCCTGCTAGGTGCTTGTAACATCCTCCTGAGTTCAAATCTCTCAGGAGTCAGATAGTCAGACACTGTGCGTGCAACATGATGAGCAGAGTGGTGTGGAATCAGAGGCCCAGCTTCCAGGGGAAGGGAGTATTTGAGCTGAAACTTGAGGGATGAGCAGAAGTTCACAAGACACACCAGGAAGAGGGATAGGGGATTCCAAAAAGGAACAAGGAAGTCCTTCAAATTAATACACAAAGTTTAATATTAATGAAGGTGCATTGGGAGATGAACCTGAAAGAGAGCTAAGAACCAGATTATCAAGGACTTGTCTGCCTGGTAAAGGAGTTTAAATATTCTGTAAGCAGCTGGGACTCATTGAAACATTTTGAACAACAATAACATGATCAGACTTGGCTGATGGAAGGAAAAAAAATGACAGTAGTATGAAAGATGTACTAGAAAGGGTGAGAGTAGAAGGAGATAAATAAGGAAGCATTTACAGAAGTTTAAGCAAGAGAATTAGGTACGAAAACTGGGACAGACAGTAGGGCCCAGAGAGGAAAGGACAGATAGGAGAGGTATCAAGAGGGTAGAGTCCAGAAATTGGTGATTGGGGTAAAATAAAAGTAGGGTGTAGGACAAATCTGGAGTTTCTGGTTTGGTTATTTGGATGGAAAGTGATGTCTCAGAAATACGGAGCAAAGGACAAGCAACAGATTTGGAGGGAAGAGGATCAAATCAGCTTCGGACATGTGATGTTTTAGGTCCCTGTAGGACACCCAAGGGTAACAGACCCTTAAAGAGATGTGATGCTCAGGAGGAAGGGTTTTCTGGGAATAAAGGCTTGGGACTCCATGGCTATGGGTGAAATTTTGCTGGAATCAAAGTTATAGACAAGGAGCGAAGGGTTGAGGATAGAGCCCTAAGGACCTCCCAAATTTTGATGTGCCTATAGGAAGCCCAAGATAGAGCAATCAAAGAGAAAAAAGCACCAGCAGAGAGAGTGATGTCCCAGCAGTGAAGAAAGGGAAATAAAGTGAAATCAGAAGTAACACAAGGTACAGAGAAAGGGAGTGTGACACAGCTGAAAAGTGTACCTTTCTTTTGGCAACCAGGAGTTCACCAATTACTTTAGCAAGGTCAATTTTAGTGGAGTCATAGGGGCAGAAACCAGATGGCAGCAGGTGAGAAGGGATCAGTGGCAAGAGATGTGCAGGCAGGGAATGTATACCACCTTTTCTAAAAGTCTGGTTTCAAAAGCACAGACAGAATCACCAAATCAGACCAAAAAAAAAAAAAAAAAATTATGATCTGCAGTCCCTAGCATTTCTCACAGTGATCAAGAAAAGATTTAAGTGCCTGTAATGTGTCCCAGGAATGACACAGGTCGGAGAGTTGGTTTCATTCTTCCTAGAGAAACACAAACAACATGACATCTACGCTTGTACCAGACACACCACACTAGGGGTTGCCACAGTCTGTCACATAATTGACATTTGCAAATATCTAGAGCAGAGATGCACTGTCACATTTTATCTTTATTTGCTACCATTGAAACAACACCACACCCTAGTCTTAAGATTCTAGATCACATATAGCAAATTAATTTTCTATTTTAGTACTTCTGAAAATTCACATTTCTATGCCCACTATCTCATGATTTTCATAAAAGGACATTGTAACAGTGAGGCAAGCATTTGATTTCAAAAAGGGCCAAAGGATAATGCCTTAAATAAATAGAAGTTTATTTTCTCTCATGAAGTGAAATCCAGAGAAAGGTGGTTGCTGGTATGAAGTCACTTGCTCAACAAAGCTTTCCACTTTTTCTGTCTTTATACTCTTTGCTGGATTCTTGGATGTCATTTTCACCCCCTTTTATGCTGTCCTTTGCATTGCATAGCAGAAGCTGAGGAGTACTTTTCCCACATTCTTTTCTCATATGACTCCATGTTACTTTGTCAGTGAGGGGAGCTCAGTCGACAAAAAAGACAGGATTTCAGATAGAAAAGAAAGAATGGACAAATGTGAGATTTACACATATTTTTGGCTGGTGTGAGAACCACTTACATAATTGTCATTGACTAAGACAATTTTGGGGAGCTTTTTGGAGATTATTGAGAACTGGAGCAGTTTCCTAGAGAACTTCTGAGAGCTCCCTGCTTTAGTCCTTCAGGCTAAAGTTTTCAAAGTCTTCTTCATTGACCTTGACCTTCAGGCAACAACTTCCCTTATTTTTATTCCCTATGGTCTTTCAACATTAGGGTAAGTAATCATTCTTGATTAAACCTTTTATTCCTCAAGTACCTAGAGTATCTCTGTTTTCCTGATTGAACCTAGTAATACACTTTCAGTTCACTTAGTGTATTGGTTTTCACTCTTGATTATTGCCTCACTATTGTAAGATAGCTGCTGCAGTCCCAGACATCACATCAGCACTTGAAGCAGAAGGTTAGGAGACAGGAAGATGCCAATCACATGTGTCTTCCTTTTTTAAGAAAAACATTTTCCCAGAAATTATTTTAGCACACTTTCTCTTAGATCATATTGGCACCACCACCTCTCATGACCATATTGACTTTATATTGCTCTAAGTTTACAGCTTCATTTCTTTAGGCATGCCTGATTTTCCTGAGAGCACAAGCAAAAGTCCTGAAATTGGTTTCCAGTGGCTCTGACTAGTCTGTCTTAGATCATGTGCCAATTCCTGTTTTTTACTTTGGGACGGAGTCTCAGCCTGTCTCCCAGGCTGGAGTGCAATGACATGATCTCAGCTCACTGCAACCGCTGCTTCCCAGATTCAAGCAATTCTCCCGCCTCAGCCTCCCGAGTAGCTGGGATTACAGGCACCCACCACCACATCGGGCTAATTTTTGTATTTTTAGTAGAGAAGGATTTTGTCATATTGGCCAGGCTGATCTTGAACTCCTGACCTCAGGTGATCTGTCCACTTTGGCTTCCCAAAGTGCTGAGATTACAGGCGTGAGCCACCACACCCGACCTGTACACTGACGCCTGACCAAGTGCCTTTACCAAGAGAATAAGAAACACTCATTGGTTTAAGCCATCCTGGAGAGGATGCACCATAATTAATTCAACCACTAGTGGCTGTTTGGGCTTTTACTGGTCTTGTGCTATTACAAATAAGGCTGTAATTAATAAATTTATGCAGAAGGAATTTTGCCTAAGTGGAATTACCGTAAGGAAAATTTGGTATAGGTATGTCCATTTGTAATTTCAATAGATAAGTTGTTCTCAGTAAGGAGTTGTACCAATTGCATTCCCACAATGTGTGAGAAGCCCATTTCTGAGGGCTCACCAACTGAGTGTGTTAACAAACTGTTGGCTTTTTGCCAACAAATGAGGTACAAACTGGTAGTTTTAATTTGCATTTCCTTTATGCGTAAGGCTAAAGGTACTTATTTAATATTTAAGACAGTCTTTTCACATCCTCAATGAGGCAGAATTGCCATTACTGATTGTATATTCTTAAGCATAATTATTGGAAGAGTATGCTCCTATGTTATGGAAACCATTAACATGTATAGTTTTATTTGCTAGTTGCTCAGAAAATGAGGTCATCTGTATTAAATTCACGCAAATCCGTTCTTGCAAAATAAAAACTCTTCTACTGTTCAATTTAGCATATCCCCTAGATTATCTATTCTAGATCATGTACTTCCTGAAAGTATCTTTGAAGCAATGAAGCAATTTTTAATGATGTATTAAGAAATTCAGATAGAATTTTTTTAAGATAAAGTAATTGCTAGCAAACACCCCCCGATGGAAACGGAATTGTTTTATTTAGTTGTAATGTCATTACATTGTGTGCCTTCCTGATGTATAACTAAACTGTCCACTTTTTCCTGAGAGTTTTATAGAAGTAGATGAATAAATAGGTAACTTCAGCAAATGTTTTCTTTCAATGCAGTTTAACTACAATTAGAGTGCTTCAGATATAATACCATCACCTATGCCCATGGATTTGTGTTCGTATTTTTAAAAATTTAATCCAAGCAATCACAGAATCAGTATCTGCACTATATTTTTAAGAGAATTTATTGTTATCTTCTTATGTGGTTGACCATAAAATAAGTCGGTGAAGTTCCAAACAGAAACCTGTAAAACAAAGATTTCAACCTATAGGTGTCAAGAAAACAGAAAATTTGAAATAGGGACTCTCTCTGGCTTAACAAGAGAACTTAATATGTTGAGCTTCAGAATTACACATTTTTAAAAATTCCTCTACTTGTTATTGTTGTAAATTGTTGATATCTCAAATGTTTAATTTTAAATTTGGTTACAATAAATTTTATACTGAAGAAATGTATTCCACTTAATAATTACACAGAATAAATTCATTTACTGAGGAATTAGAAGGGATTTTGTTGGTTATTAAATTAGTGACACAATAAAGAATGGAAGTTGCATTAGCTAGAAGTCATAACAAAGAAAAACACATTATAATTTTAAGAATAAAAACAAAACTAAAAGGAGCTGAAGGGACCTACTTAATACATAATTTAAACGTCTAAAGCATTGGACATGCATATGATTGGGGTGTTATTTCTACTTCTGATTGTGGGGGTTTCTTAGGCCCTTTGAGTTTTCAAAGAACAGAGTTATATTTGGGTCACTGGGTAATGGAGTTTATTTAAAAGGATACACAGAGGAGTAACAGACAGATATCATTGCAGCTGTACAGCCATACATCATAGAAAACGGGAATTTATTGCATACAGCAGTTCTGGTGGCTCAACAAAACTCTACTAAGCCAGCAGCATGACCTGTCATCTTCCCTGCACTCAGCAGCTCCCTACCCCACACCCTGTCCAAACACTTTCTCCAGTGTTCTGCCTTGGTTTCCTTTGTGACTGGCTCTCCTCCCCTAACTCACTCACTAGTGTTCTCCTAGACTCTTAACATAGACTTCCCTCTGGCTCCTACTGCTCTTATTCTGCCAAGAGAATAAGAAACACTCATTGGTTTAAGCCATCCTGGAGTTGAACGGAGTTATATTTGGGTCACTTACTGATTGCCCCCTCTTGAATATCTCTCTGCTTCTCATGAAATCTTTGTGCATCTGTCTTAGATAAGTTTCTTCAGAAGCAGAGCCAGAACTTCTGTGTGATTTGTTAAGGTGAGTTATTAAGGGTTCTCAGGAAACATCAGTGGGGGAGGGAGAAGGTTAACGAGCCAAGCAACGATGCAATCGCAGGCAAAGACCATGGAGAGTCCTTTAGTTTCATCCCAGACTAACACCTCTCAGTCACTGACTAATTGAGGAGATGCATGAGCTTCTAGGCACTTCCAGCTTTCTGGTCATTGGGAAGAAAAGCTCCAGGGAAGGGTACACACAAATGCTTGTGTAATCTGAGGATCTTGGATATGGATGGAACACTGCTTCAGCATTCCTCTCAAATGCAAGTATGACTCAGATTGGAGCTCCCAAGGAGAGAAGATGTGGTTGGGTCAAGAAGTTACCCTCCAGTATAGGGTTCTCTTATTAGGTTGTTATACAGGGTCACTCACTCTATAGGCTAGGAGACATTGGCAGACTTTCAGATCAGGCTAATTTCTCTGGCCTTGTCAGTTGTGGCTAGGGTAATAGGGCCACACGCTGCAATATATGGTCACTTATGTACAATAAGCCTCCAATAGGGGGCTGTGGCTCCGACATCATGCTGAAGCCTCTTAGAAAAGAGCACAGTAACTGGCCTGCATCTTGTCTAGGCTGTTCCTAGACTAGTTTGTTTGCACCTAGATATATACTTGTTACCTTGGTTTTTTGGGGGTGCGAGAGGTTCAAGTGTGTCTTGAAAGTAGCCACCCTCACGCCTGTAATCCTAGCACTTTGGGAGCCCGAGGTGGGTGGATTGCCTGAGTTCAGGAGTTCGAGACCAGCTGGGCAACATAGTGAAACCCCGTCTCTTCTAAAATACAAAAGAAATTAGTTGAGTATGGTGGTGTGCACCTGTAGTCCCAGCTACTTGGGAGACTGAGGCAGGAGAATTGCTTGAACTTGGGAGGGGGAGGTTGCAGTGAGCTGAGATGACGCCACTGCACTCCAGCCTGGGCGACAGAACGAGACTCCATCTCTCCAAAAAAAAAAAAAAAAGAAAGAAAGAAAGTAGCCACCAACACTTTTGTTTTGCATAATGAAGAACATACCTTATTATCATTTTTATTAGTTGTTATCATATTCTTTTAAATTCATACCTTTTAAATTTTCCCCTAAACTTTATTTTAAAATGTATTTTGAATTTAAATAGCTTTTGGGGTACAAGTGGTTTTTGGTTACATAGATGAATTGTATAGTGGTGGAGTCTAAAATTTAGTGCACTATCACCCAAGTAGTGTACCTTGTACTCAAAATATAGTTTTTTTTTAATCTCTTACCCCCCTCTCACCTTTCCTCTTTCGGAGTCTCCAAAGCCCATTATATTACTCTGCGTGCCTTGTGTACATAGCTTAGCTCCCACTTACAAGTGAGAAAATACAATATTTGGTTTTCCATTCCTTATTTGCTTCACTTAGAATAATGGCCTCCAGCTCCATCCAAGCTGCTTCAAAAGACAGTATTTCATTCTTTTTTTTTTTTTATGGCTGAGTAATATTCCATTGTGTCCACGTACCATATTTTCTTTATCCACTCATTAGTCAATGGGCACTTAGGTTAGTCACCAACTCTTGATCTCAGATTTAATTTTTTTAAATGAATGTTACAGTAATTATTGTTCATGTAAGGGAAAGGGAACCAGTGCTTGATAGTTTCTCATTTAATTAATTTTTTACTACCATATTTCACAAGAGTACAGTAATGCTTACATCATAAATTCTTGGGGTGCTTCCTAAAATGCTGCTTTTGGGCCATCTGCTTAGTATGTCTGGGTGTACCCTAAGTACTCTGCATTTTCAGTCAGGATTCCAGATATTTTTCTCAAACTAATGTCAAAGTTTAAGAACCACTGCTTTACAAAGTACGAATTATCGTCTTCAGTTTACTGTGAAGGAAATCAAAGCATTAAAAGACTAAAATATTTACCTGAGGTTACAAAACTAACACCAAAAGTGTCTCAAAGTTGTTTCTCTTAAAAGGAAGTTTCCACTGATGCATTGTTTGCAATATGAAAGTTCACTTGTTTACGAAAATGTTTGCTATCATCTTGAAGCAAATTTCAAGGTGTCTATGACTACATAGTGTCTGTATCTATCATCTCATTTAGTCTAAGTGCAGCTTCCCAGTTGTGTGACTACAAAATCATAATTTGAGTACTTCTACATTACTGCTAGAAGGAAGGACTTGAGTGCAAAGGCAGCAGCTGAGCGAATCTGTAAAATTTAAGGTGAAGGAATTGGTAGAAGAATACTATCAAGTGATTGAACTGGTGGTTCAGCAATTTTGTTCCAGACAGACAGTGTATGTTTGGTTAAGTGCTGAGAGGGTTCAGCACATCATACATATTCCGTCAGGGCCAATATTGCTGTCCTATATGTAGGATAACCTGAGCATGTACAGGGAATCTTGGAGTGTTGCTTTTGATCCAGGTGAGAATGCAGGAATAGGATGGGGCTGAAGGTCGGTCATATCTGACGTATAATGTAGAGCTTGCATGTCTGGACCTGGTTGTATAGAGAAATGGCCATGTTTCTCCATAAAGTATGAATTGAAACATTGGGTAAAGTCATAGCAGTTCTTCACCTCCAAATCCAAAGGTTGGCCTGCTTGCAAAAAGGTGACGCATAGTCCATAAAAATCTAATTTTCTTGTGTATTTTTGCCCATAAGTCATTCTTCTATGGGAAAGAATTTAGAGATACCTTATGTAACAGGATCTGATGTTCATCCTTGCCTTATCTGAAGCCAGAATCTGCGTTCCTTCCACTAAATTATCCTTTCATTATACGTGTTGTTATGAACTGAACTTTGTCCCACCAAAATTCAAATTTGATGTCCTAATCCCAATATGACTGTATTTGGAGAGAGGCCTTTAAGAAAGTAATTAAGGTCATATGAGGTGATAGGGTAGAGCTCTAATCTGATAGGACTAGTGTCCTCATAAAAACAGACCAGAGATCTCTCTTTCTCTATTTGCACTACACAGAGGAAAGGCCACAGGAAGACACAGCAAGAAGGCAGCCATCTGCAACCCAAGGAGAGAACCCTTACCAGGAACCAACCAGTTGACACCTTGATCTTGAATTTCCAGTGTCTAGAGCAGTGAGAAAATAAAATTCTTATGTTGAAACCACCTAGTTTGTGGTATTCTGCTATTCAGACTGAGTGGACTAATTAATACATGTGCACTGAGTACAGCCTAGGTAATCAATACATTTTTCTTTAGGTCACTTTCTCTATTTTA
This sequence comes from Rhinopithecus bieti, assembly GCF_001698545.2. Lineage (NCBI taxonomy): Eukaryota > Metazoa > Chordata > Mammalia > Primates > Cercopithecidae > Rhinopithecus > Rhinopithecus bieti. The sequence continues at coordinate 1,328,425 of NW_016815892.1, read as the reverse complement.
CAATATTCACAAACATTTTTGAAATTGTGAGACCTGAGTCTTATAAGAGTCAGCCAGACTAAATCTAAGAAACTTACTGATACACATATCTCATTTATCTAAGAAACTCAGGAATACAAAAACATTCTCAGAATTCTTACACCTTGAATTATTATTTTACCTATATTTGAAAATCGTTTAGCATATAATGTAATTATTCTATTTCATTCTTATGTACACACATTACATGAACTCGAAGACCACAACTATAACATTTTGGCTGTAGAGAATCTAGTTGAACCCTCATTCTATAAATAACTGAGACGTCCAGAAAGGTTAAGCAGCTTGTGAATGACACATTACTTATAGTGGCCAAACCAGGATTAGAATCCAGTTCTAGTGACTCCTAGTATATCTTGAATGCTTTCCAATTTGCCATGCTAAGTACAATATTGCAAAGGTAATAAATTTTGATTATAAAAAATTTTAGTCTCAAGATACTACAAATTATCAGAGACAGACTACCTGACACTTTAAACTTGAAAGAGAAAGCATTATTTTTAGCATTATTTTATAATAGGGTTGGGTTGTATTAGTCAGCTACTGATACAATAATTAAAATCATTCTGCATAACACAAAACTCCAAAATTTAGTGACTTATCACAACAAGCATTTATTTTCACTCATTGGCCTGTAAGTAGTCTGTGATTCTGCTGGGCTCAGCTGATATCAGGTAGATTTAGCTTTAGGTGTGGACAGAGTTGAGATCTCCTCCATGTATCTCTTCAATTTCCTTGGACCCAGTGGCTATTCAGATCATCCTTGTTTCAGGACGAATGACAGAAGCTCAAGAACCAAGCCAAATCATGCAAACAGATTTTTTTTTTTTTTTTTTTTTTTTTTTTTTTTTTTTTGAGATGGAGTCTCCATGCAAACAGATCTATATCCACATCAATGGGATGGGGCTGTATACACCACCTATTCTCCTGGGAATCATTACAAAGTCTTATGGGAAAGAAGATGGTCGTATAATCCTATTACAGGAGAATGATAAATTGAAAATAATAATCTAGTCTATGAAAAATATTACTTGTTCCTGGTTATTACAATATAGTTTATAAAATACAGTTTATAAAATTCCATGTAGCAAATTTATGAGCCAAAAGTGAGAATAAATTCTAATATGCTGTACACATTCTCTTCTTTAAGATAAAGAAACATAGTATTAATTAAAAGTTCTATATTTCTTGAGCAAAACGTATGTCTCTTCCAAAGAATGCCTGCTTTACTTATATGCAAGACTTTGTTTAAATGGGAGGAAAAGAAATATATTCTGGTTGTAAATTTGTCATTTTGGAAAAATTTTAATTATATAAGTAGTTTTAATGTTTAGGCAAGTAAGCCTAACTGCATTTACCTAATAATGGACTCAACCATTAGATAAAGGAGAGTTCTGAATCCAACAATATGGATCTTGAGGTAATAAAAATAAGAGGCCAATGCAGAGTCCAGGAAGAATGACAGCGGAAAAGCTTTGTAGAGCTCCAAGAATGGGAAGGAATTCTGTACAGACTCATGTGATCTAAATTTTACACCCATCTAGTCAGAATTGGGCACTTTGCTTTTGGGATATGCAAACTACCCTTCTGACCAAAATCTCATTTAACACTTGATTAAACAAAAAAGTAACTTTTAGCTCACTAAAGTGAAAATCTCCATGTTTGATTTCAGAGGCAGCTTGATTTCGGGGCTCAAACAATGTCACTAGATGCCATTTCTCCATCACAACCATGTGCTTTTATCATTCACCCCCACATTGGCTTTATTCCCAGGCAGGCTCTTCCTTCGTGGCTCAAGATGGCTGCCACATCTCCAACAATTTCAACATCTTATGTTCAAATGAGAAAAAAAAAATCTAATATCTTTTTTTAAGATTCCCAGCATTCTCATTGCATCTTATTAGCTCTGAGCAGACAGTGTGTTCATCCTTGAACCAATTACTGTGGCAAGGGAAATGAACTGTGATAACTGCCTTAGCCTCAGGTCACGTGCTCTATCTTGGAACTTCACTGGAGCCCTAGCTGGATGGAGCATGTTGGTTGAGAATGGGGGGTTGGGGGCTGGGGGGAAAGAGGATTTCCTATGGGAATTTGAGTTATGGTTAACAAAAGGAATGTGAATGTTAGGTGCCAAAACATATTTATAAAATGGGTGCACATTATAACCTTGTTTACGTGTTGTATTAGAAATAATCTTTGGCTGTTTTACAGTTATAAGCAATTTATAGGAACCCAGTAATAAACTCTGCTAAGCAAATGTTGTTCCCATCCTTTATACACCAAGTTACTTAGGCTGTTCCTTTTTTTTTTTTTTTAGAGACATTGTCTTGCTCTGTTTCCCATGCTGGAGTTCAGTGGCTTGATCTTGGCTTACTACAACCCTACAAACTTGAGTGATCCCCCCAGACTCAAGTCATCCTCCCACCTCAGCCTCCTGAGCAGCTGGGACTACAGGTACACACCACCACACCCAGCTAATTTTGCTTAGTTTTTAAATAAATAAGGTCTCACTATGTTGCCCAGGCTGGTCCCAAACTCCTGAGCTCAAGCGATTCTCCCACCTTGGTCTCCCAAAGTGCTGGAATTACAGGCATGAGCCACCACAGCCAGCCTTGTTTGGTTACTTTTATGAAGTGTAATACTGCATACTTACCATAGCTACTATTTATTGAGCAACTTCTATTTGCCAAGCATACAAAAGCTCTCATTTAATCCTCATATCAACTGCCAGGAGAGTGTCAGTGTCCATATTTCAAAAATAATGAAATGAGGCTGAGAAAGGTGAAGTACCTTTTCAGTGATTACACAGAAAACCTGGCGAAACTTGTGGACTATATTAGATAATATCAGAAACAAACTAGTCTTATTCACCAGTGATTTAACATAACTGAGGTTTCTTTCTTACTCCTAGTTCCTATCCAAGTGGGCTTATGAGGGGCCCTGTTCCATATGAATGGACCTAGGCTGCCTGAGTCTTTACCATCATTTAGCTACACCATCTGAACCAAATAGCTTTCTCAGTCACTGTGACAGATGAACAGAGAACTGAAAATTCACACATTGGCTTTTAAATTCTTCAGTCCAGATGTGGCCTGTTTCACTTCCATTCATAGCCCATTGGACAGACTAATCACATGGGCTCAGCTAATACCATGCCGCCTAGAAAATGTAGGGGAGCACTTGGATATTCAGTGAGCAGTAAAATCACTACTACAGAGACAATCTCAGCTCTTTCTGACTTCAAAATAATTATTCTGTCCATTAGACCCCCATTGCTATATTTGATCTAACCACCTTTGATTTCACTGTTTTGAAGTACCAGTTGTTAAAGATCTTCCTTGACTGTAAAAAACAATACAATGGCAAGAGTAGTGTAATGATTAAGAGCATGGGTCTTAGAACCAGACTTCCTGAGTTCGTATTTTGGCTCTTGTTAAATGCTGTGTGCCTCTGGGTGAGTTACTCAACATCTCTGTGTTTCAGTTTTGCTATCCGTTAAAAATAGTGTCTATATGCCAGGTAATCAGGATTAAATGAGTTCACTGAAATAAAGCATGAGACAGTGCTTAGTACAATGAAAGCTTAATAAATCTTGTAATTATTATTATAGAACCACTTAGGTTTTCACCGATAAAAAGTATTTTTCTTCTGCAAAGTGTAACTTCAGCCAGAAAATTTGGAAACGTGTTCACTAGGTCACAAAAGCAACCGCATGAGAGGGAATAACAGTGCAAACCTGAAACCACTATTGGAAAAACAACTCAAAGGTCATGTTCAATTGAAAGTGGTTTAGCAGTGTGGCCTTTATTGGCAAAAGGAGTGTGTGTGTGTGCGTGCATGTGTGTGTATGTGTGCACACACTCATGTGGGCGTGGGTTTTTATTCAAGGTACAAAATGTGGTAAATGTACCAAGGTACATAATGTACATTTTATGTACATAATATATTTGATCTTGTATATTCATGAATCAAGAGAGTAAAACCTAGAACTAGAATATAGATTTTGTTTACTCTTATTTCACACACACACACACACACACACACACACACACACACACACGAAATACAATCTCTTTTTGGCTACTGAAGTCTGAAAACATTGCACAGAAGCCCAATACTTCTTGTACTCTCATTCCTTCTCTTCCAGACACTCTCTCTGGGGAACACCATTTCTCTGTGACTGTGGGCAGGATTAATAAGTACCATTAACTCTTCACTCTGGCCCACAGGGGTGGGGGACTGAAAATAGTCTGTCAATAGTTTGGCCAACTTGCCATTGGCGGCCTTCTGTCACCTGCCAGCATCCACTGGACACAGACCACTTGACCCCCTTTTATTTCAGCATTGAGAATGCAACCAACATTTGTGAGAACTAAATCTTGCTTAGATGTGCTAACACACCTGAATAATTTACTTTAACATTAAATTTATTCCTGCTTGAATTTCAAGTTTTTATTTCTCAAAATTGAGAGCACTCATTAAACCCAAGAGTCCACAAGCTTACTGTGTTATATACACGAGAACATTCAAGATTCTGAGTGCACTGTAAAATTTACTTTTGAAAAGCAAGAAATTTTGAAATAAGAAATTCAAATCTCTTTCTATGTACGTTATTTAACAAAAATAATGAAGGGTTAATAATAACTTCTATGAGTGTAATAAAGGCCTTAATTTAGTGCTCCTGTTTTCCCTATTCATTTTTGTGCCCTTTAAATAAAAGATATTTATTTTATAGTTTACATGTAATTATTATTTTGTGTCTCTGCTTTAGCAGGAGATTCGTTATTCTATCTTTACTTCAAAAGAGGCTTTTATAATTTCAGAAATAGTTAAGCATCTTGAGGCAGAGCATGTAAGTACAGATTATATAGTAGACACTGATCAAATGTTGTTGGTATTAACATCTGCACAGAAATTTATGATGCCCAGGGTAAGTAGCAAGAAATAGTCCTAAGAGTTCTTAGTGAGTTTAACAGGTTTTCAACTCTATAGACCAGGTTAAAAGTAAGGTGTTTATTTAATTAATACTTATGTTCCTCTCAAGGAGATAGAGTACATTTTCACCAGGTCGATAGCATCATTTATTATTCTGTTTTTGTTTGAGCTCCAAGTTTTCATTTGAGCTATTTATTTTCTAAACAAATGAACTCTGTTTTTAAACAACTTTAAAATGAACTCTGGTTTTAAACAACTTCATGTACTTGTACATTCATCTTCTTTGCCAAGTTGTACACCCAAGTTACAACCTCTATAGAAAACAGTACAGAGATATCTCAAGTAACTAAAAATAGAACTACCATTCGATCTAGCAATCCCACTCCTGGGGGTACCTACCATCCACACAAAAAATAAATTCTTATATCAAAAAATCACCTATATGTTCATTGCAGCACTATTCACAATACCAAAGATATGAAATTAACCTAAGTGTCCATCAGTGGAAGATCGGATAAAGAAAATGTGGTGTATATACACAATGGAATACTATTCAGCCATACAAAATAATGAAATAACATCTTTTACAGCAACATGAATGGAACTGGAGGCCATGATCTTTTTTTTTTTTTTTTTTTTTTTTTTT
>NW_016815892.1:1254777-1321200 GCF_001698545.2 Rhinopithecus bieti | reverse complement strand
GTACAACTGAAAAAATTCTGACTGGTACAGAAAGGAAGATTCTCCCAACAGAGCATATAAGATCATCTTTATTTCTTTTTTCTCTCAAGCTTTCAATTCCCCCTGCAGTTACTCAGAATGGCAACTTAGTCTTCCCTTAGATCTCCTAAGGGCCAAATTATACATCTTTATGCTTCATTTCTTTTCAGCACAGAGGAGAAGGAGTTGCTTGTATTTCTTAGAACTTGCCTTCTTGGATTTGAAAATTTAAAAAGTATGTTTTGTAAATCTCTACTAAGAATATACACTGGAATTCACAGCCTTACCTATTCTAGGTATATTTATTGATCTTTAGCAAACACTTCTTGGAATTCTTTTACTATTCAGTAAAAACTCCTCTGTCTAAACATCCCGACTGCCTACCCACTTCCTCTTTCTCAGTTATGGCTTTTCTTAACATTAACAGTATCTGTAGAAATTAGAGCTTAATGGATTTCTTTCTGTTGATCTCAGAATCCTACCACAACAGGTCGTAGCCATACAGTGCACTTTTTTTTTTTTTAAAGTAACTTTGCCTACCCTGTTTCTAAGCATCAATTTACCTAGCCTGTTTCCTTGGCATCTTTTTTTCTGGGTGTTTCCTTTGAAGCAGAAGATACAAAACATTAGTAGGTTTTCCTATCAGATTCGGAAAGCATGGTTTTCACTTAAATTATCATGCTTCTCTGTACCTACTTATATCAGTAAAGTGATTAGGAGTGTCTACCAACTGCAATTCTCAGGCTATGAAATTTGGCTTTTTGAATTTAAATTATACTGCGGTACCATATGGCAGAGGAGAAAGGAGTGCTCAATTTCTTATCTCACAGAGAGTTCCTCTCAAGCAAGGGAAATTGCTGTCACAGCCTAAGTTTCATTGGCTTTCTGTGGCTTAGCATTACCCGCTGCCTCCCAAGCACATACATGTAGGCTTTTCTTGAGCTACTTTGAGAAAAATTGCTGCAAACCATCACAGATGAGGAGAGCCCATCTGAGTCAACTGCTGCTCATCTTCCCACAATTGGATGCTGAAGAAGCCCTGTGTACAAAGTTCCAAGAATGGGAGAACTCTGGGTGCCTTTCACTTATGTTTTTTAAAAAAATTTATTTAACTTGAGGCAGAGCCATGTCATAGAACATCATTCACATCCCCGAGGGTATTCTAAACAGTCGTTACCAGCCTAATGTAATTATGCTTGGGAGCACCACAGAGACTCCTAAAGCTTCTGAAATGCAAGGTCAAGTTCTACTAATGTCCAGGTATGCAGGAGGAATCTACTAATTTATGATTATGGCAACTCTTTTCTCTGAGTCTGTCACAAATTAATGGAACTCAGGGAGCTACACATCCTCTTTAGGATTATAAATGGGGTCCTGACATTTCAGACTCTTTGCCACTGTAGTGACTGAGAATCCTGTCTCTCATGCCCGATATTAGGGAGGCCCTTATTGTCTAACGTGATGGCAGACTTCTCTACTTGCCTTCAGTCAAGTCGGCATAAGGATAACTCAGAAAGAGAGGAAATATCCAGGTTGTGTTGTTCTCTGTCATCTAACTTATGCAAGTTATGAACATATGAATCAAGCAATCCTCCATACAATGGTGGTACTGGATATATCCTTGTCCTCCAGATCCACACCCCTTGTGCCCTCTGTCCCTGGTGGCTGAGCTGACGAGTTGTATCAACATGGTTACTTGTCCTCTGGCTTCTGGTTGGGTTTGTCCAGGGCAAGCACTGGCAGATGAGGTTAGGATATCTATTCCTCTGGCATTGCCAGTGCTGACACACTGACCCAGCTCCTGCTGGGCAGTCCTCTCCTCACAGTTCTCATTCTGATTACTCATAACTTCTCTCACTCCTTTCCCCTTCAGACCCTGAACCCCCTCCCTGCTGTTCCTAGCCCTGAATACTATACTAACCATTGTGGTTTCCCTAATCCTGCCCACATTTGTATAAATTACCCATTTATTAAACTCTCCTCAAATTACTCAGTTTGAATGTGCCTTGTGTTTTTTGCTGGAGCCCTAAGTGATAAAACAGCACTGTTCTGATTTGCCCATTTTCTCTTCTACCTTTTTCACGTGCCCTAACTCTAATAGTCCTGTCTTTCTAAATGTCTATAAAAGATCCCCATATTTGTTTCTGTTTGTACTTATGTATTTTATACCTGTTTGCCCTATCTCATTTCCAGAAGGATGTGATGATGCTGCATGTTTGCTCGTTTTGCCCCGGTACTGACCTGCCTCTGTTCATCTAAAGGGTACTGTATCTTTGGGTCCCCCAGGCAGCCTTTTAAGAAATTGGGGAAAATCCTTAAACTGGCTATTTCCTGTCATGAAGACAATCACTAAAAATAGATTTTATTGAATTCAGTCTTATTAAATTGAATTTGATTGGACCTGTTTGGCATGGACAGAACCTCAGAAATACAATAGGCAATTGATTGGTGACACTAAAACATATAGTATTTTGGTTAGCACGGATTTCACTTTGATTCTTTTGAGACAATTATCTTCTTGTATAAGATGGATAATTTCTTTTTCTTGGGTACCTATTGCCCTTATGAAAAAATACAACAAGAAAAAAATACTAATATATCGCACTTGTGATAAAAAATGATCCAGACATGGGTGTTAATGTCTGGGCTATTTAAAATCAAGATGGATTATTTAAGACTAAATTAGACACTGCATAATTTTTAGTACAAGGGAAGAGTATGGTATCTTAAAATAGTGGTAAAAGTGATTTGAATCCTAGGTATTCTGACGATGGCTTTGGGCCAGGACTAGTTTGTGCCCCAGTGAAAAAAGACATATGTAGCAGATGCTATAAATGCCTCACTCGCCTCTTCTTGTTCCCCTGCCCCCCAGGTCCCCTGTGGCCTCCCTCAGTGAAGGGTTCTGATACTTGCAAAACAGCTTCCTCCTGCCTGCATTTCTCTGCCAGAAAACTTTTTCTGGCTGTGGAATTGTGCTGTGCCTATGTGAAGAAGATGCCCGCAGTGCCTAGGATTTAAAGCCCCAATAGCAATTCTCAGCCACGTAGGGACAGGAGTTGGAGGATAAATAGCCACATTTCTGGAGGATAAATAGCCACATTTCCTCACAATTCTGAGATGTGTTCTGTGCATTCACTCAGGTGGTCCTCAGCAGGATTGAGTCTCTGTTGCTCACAGCAGTAACCTGCTAATTAACACACCCTTTATTGGTTTTCTTCCCTTTCCTGTCTCACTGCTCCACTCTCACACTTGCTTCCTGTGATCACCTCCCAAATTCTTACACCAAAATTCTTGTCTCAGGCACTGATTTTCAGGAGAATGCATTTAGAATAGGAGACTTTAGAAAGACAATAAGAGGTGAGAAATACAGAATGAGTAGATCGTGCCACTCTAAGCTTCAAGACAATAGTATCTTTCATGTTCTTCTGAATTATCTTTGTCTTTAGATTATAAACTATTGAGAACACTGGCTGTTTCTAATCATATCTATAAATTGCCACAATCTATGAATGCCATGAAGGAGGACTTCATAAATATTTGATAATGACAATTCTAAGATTATACTATTTATGGTATCCATTACCATAATGAAGGGGCATAATTATTGCAAAAAAAGCAAATAAAATTCTGTCTTAAAAAAAGGTGAATGATGTTAGCTCATTTTTAGTCATCTTTAAAATCTAAAAAAAAAATTAGAATGGGCCAGGCATGGTGGCTCACGCCTGTAATCCCAGCACTTTGGGAGATGGAAGCAGGAGGATAACGTAAGGCCAGAAGTTTGAGACCAGCCTGGGCAACAGAGTAGGAGCTTTTCTCTACAAAAAATTAGAAAATTAACCGGGTGTGATGGCATACACCTGTAGTCCTAGTTACTCGGGAGGCTGAGGCAGGAGTATTACATGAACTCAGAAAATTCAGGCTGCAGTGAGCTGCTGTGCCATTGAACTTCAGCCTGGGCAACATAGTAAGACCCTGTCTCAAAAAAAAAAAAAAAAAAAAGAAAGAAAAAAAAAGAATGCCTTACTCAGATGAGCACTGTTAGGGGATGATAAGTTTATACAGTTGTGTGCAATGCAAACTGAATTTCTTCTCAGGTGTCTTGTCGATTTTTTATATTCCTCTACTCATATCAGGCATCTAAGTGAAGTGATCATGGCACCTCTGCATGGTTCCATTAGACAGCAACACAATTTGGCTAAATGCACATCAGGGGTATATATATGTTTGCACGCACATCTCAGTCTCACCATTTAGAACTGGCTAGAGACCTTTATAGACCTTATTGGAAAGAGCCCAACCCAAACATAACAGCATAGAGTTCAATGAACTCTATGTATGAACATTGAACAGCATAAAGTCCAATGGAGAAAACAATAATGAAACAGAAGTTATGTGCATTATTTTACTTTAGGCAAGTTCCAGAAATCTGACCTTTATTCTTTGACTTATCCTATTCAGTGAAATGAATATTTTTTTCATTATGTTGTTTTAGGAACTTTTTCCCACCATAATAATTCACTAGCATTCATTATATGGTAGAATAGTGAAAAGTCACACACAAGATAATACCAGACAATTTCTTCATCTAGCTAATGTGATAAAATTGAATAGGCTTGCTCCAAAATTCATAGGGAATCATAATTCACTGTCCGAGAAGCATTTAATCATATTCAGTTGCCCAAAGATTGCATTACACATCTCTGAGGAAGAAAAGTTATGGTATATAAAATTAAAATCTCCAAGGCTGTACACAGTAGGGCAAAATACGTGATCACTCTTGGAAACCAAAGTAAGTCAGCTTAATTTAAAACATCAAGCTTAATTTAAAACATCAAGCTAAAATGGGGCATATCTTAGCAAAATAAGGTAAAGTGCTCCTTCAAATTATCACACATTTCATCCTTCAAAATGCATTCTATATTCATTTTCAAAATCATCATCCTAACTACATTTAGGCATCACTGCAAATAAGCTAATGGTATAGCTGCACAAAATGCTGAGACAACTACAATCATCTCTTAATTATACACAGCAGGCTTCCAATGGGTGTCCCCTTCTGAGGATACTTAACAAGAAACAAAAAAGTCAGGCAAACCAGTTAGACATCCCACGCAGCTTCTTGATGACAGGTTTACTCTGAAATGCTGTGGGGCAAGATGCAGTAGCAACTACTGTCACTAGGAAGAGCTTGCTCAGCTCAAGAAAATAATTGAACAGAATCGGATTTCTCTGTCCACATTGTGAGACTTGAGGAACTAGGGAACAAAGCAAAGAGGAAACTATGATCTACAAGTTAATGGTTTATAAGGAGCTCTGTCCCTCTATGTATGACATAAGGAAATTTCAGGTAACTCACCCCAGATTGTGTTGCTCAGGGTGAGTTTATATCTTCTTTGAGAAAGAATCAATATTATCATGTTATTGTGAGATCATATATTTAGTAGGAGAAATGGTCTAAGACCAGAAATACGTCAAACAACTTTATTTCATCTTTGAAGAGATTAATGTAATTGGAAAAAGTATACCAGTTAATCATCCAATAAAAGTTTATTGCATGACTATTAGTTGCCAGCATCATCCAAAGTGAGGTTAATAAAAACTTTACATGTATTCTGTGCTGTTTCACACATTCTGTGACAAAGCTGTGGGGGAAGTAGCACCCAAACACATGTGGACGGTGTGAATGTGAAAATGGATCGACTGAGGATGATAATAATTATTCTCTGTGTATAAATCACTTGCCAGACAACAAAGGATGTTCACAAGCTTTCTCTTCTTTGATTCATATTACAACCCTGTGAAACAGGTATGGGAAAATATTAACCCCTTTCTATAAGTGAGAAAGTTTCTTGATCAGTGGTCTAGAAATTGCCAAGAATTGTGGGAGTTGAGTTTCCAGTACAAACCCATTATTATATACTTATGATGAGAGAAGGATAGGAGAGCGAATAAATGGAGGTTTCTAGAACCGCACCTAAGAACAGCTGCCACCTCCCACTCCTCATATCCAGCCTCATATGAGAAATTTCAATTTGTCTTGCATGAAACTTCCAATCTTGCCATTTTCACAGAACATTTTTACATCTTTAATTTAGCCTTTCGTAGTGCTCCTCTTTCTTTGTTCTCTCTCTTCTGCTAGACCAGCAGTCTCAAAGCTGGCTTTATAGTAGTCACTTGCTGAGTTTATTAGCAATTCAGTTCCCTGGGCTCCACTGTAGAACTACTGAATCAGATATTCTAGGTGCTGTCTGCTACCGGATCTCCTTTTTTTTTTGAGACTGGGTGTCACTTGGTCACCCAGGCCAGAGTGCAGTGCTGTGATTGCAGCTCACTGCAGCCTCAACCTCCCAGGCTCAAGCAATCTCCCACATCGGCCACCCAAATAGCTGGGACTACAGGTACATGCCAGTACACTGGGTTAAGATTTTGTATTTTTTGTAGAGACAGATTTTCATCATGTTGCCCAGGCTAGTCTCCAGCTGCTGGGCTCAAGCGATCCCCATCTCAGCTTCCTAAAATGCTGGGATTACAGGCCTCAGCCACCGTGACTGGCCTCCACTTGGAAGCCTTGGACTAGAACTTTAACTCCTCAAGAGCATCTTTTTTCATTTTTATGACCTCAGCCTGATACAGAATGATATTCTAATCAATAAAAGTTAAATGGTGAATCTAAATTAGGAGGATATAGTTGTTCATTTGATTATTCTTACAACTTTTCTGTGATTTTTGACAGTTCTCAGTGTAAAACATTAGAGAAAAGAGATATGATTGGTTAAATAATCATTAACAAATTTGGAAATAGTTAAAAATCCAAAGTGAATTATGCTTCACTAATAAATAAATATTTGTTGAATAAATGGATGAATGATCTACTCTCCAGCCTTTTATTTGGGAGAAGATATTAGAAGTGAAACATCAGATGAAAATCATTTACATCAGAGAGCAGTAAACGGAACCAAGAAGATCTTAGAAACATGAAAAGTGGTGCTAAAAGAACTTTCTCTCTTAGTTGCATTATTGGAACTCACAGACCGATTTTTTTTTTTAATCTTCCCGATTTTTTTTTTTAAATCTTCCCATTCCATATTATCCTCTAATAGAAACCTGTTGCAGATTTCATTTCCAGCCAACCCTTCATTGTACATACAGTTGAACAGGGAGCAAGAATGTGGATCAACAAGAGCAGCAATGTGAAGAGGACAGACCAAGAAAGAACAGGCTGGTTTTACTGTTCCTTTCTGAGGAGCCCCAGAGTGCCTGCCAAGCCCATCATCCCTCTCTGCAGAGTCCTTTATTCAGGAGACATTGTGATTTGTACCACACTGCCCTCTCCACCCAAACCATGTCTGATTGGAGTAGTAATGGGTTCCATGTTCAAAGATAGCCAAAAGTCACCAGTCTTTGAGGTGGTCTGGATCCAGTCCAGGTGGTCTGGATCTATCCTGGTTCATAGCTAACTTCTCTTGGGGTGTTGAAGGACTCCAACATGGATGTTGGATCATACGTGACAGCAAGAGAAAGGCACATGAAAGCAGAGAGGAAACCAAGGGATGGCCCTAAGTGTGGAAGCTGTGATGGGAATATGAAGAGAGTCAGTTGACAATGACTGCAGCAGTAGAAGCAAAGGCAAAAAATTTTTGTCAATATTCTTAGTTTTAGGGAACAAAAACCCAATTTGAATTTGCTTGGACAAAACAAAACAAAGCAAAACAAAAATAATTTATTGGCTAATATAACCAGGAAGATTAGGTATGTGGTTAGGTAGGATGAGAAGCAGGAATAAAACCCACCCAGGAATTAGAAATTACTGTCTTTTTTTTTTTTTTTTTGAGACAGTTTCGCTGTTGTTGCCCAGGCTGGAGTGCAGTGGCATGATCTTGGCTCACCGAAACCTCCGCCTCCCAGGTTCAAGCGATTCTCCTGCCTCAGCCTCCCGAGCAGCTGGGATTACAGGCATGCGCCACCACCCCGGCTAATGTTTTATTTTTAGTAGAGATGGGGTTTCTCCATGTTGGTCAGGCTGGTCTTGAATTCCCACCTCAGGTGATCCACCTGCTTTGGCCTCTCAAAATGCTGGGATTACAGGCGTGAGCCACTGCGCCCGGCAGAAATTACTGTCTTTGTCCTATACCTATGTTTCCCTCATGTTTGCTTCATTCTCTCTTATTGTCAACAGGTATTGTGCATGAAGAGAGAGGGGGCATGGTCCCCTGCAGCTCCAACACTAAGAAAATCCTACGGTGGGCTCTAATTGGTCCTGCTTAGATCAGCTAACCAACACTGGACTAATCAGTGTGTTCACTATGTACTGTGGTTGTCAGTCTTCAGTAGAACTACATGGCAAGGGAGACAAATTTCCAAGAGAAAGAGAGTACACTTCCCTCAAAGAAGGGAGAGAAATTCTGGATAAGAGAATACTATTGATACCCACTCCAATCATAATGGCAGAATGTTAAAGAAGGAATCAGTGAACACATACTTCGGAGCACATAAGCACTTAAGATTTGGTTGCATCATTAGAGCAGCTGCTGATCTCCTAGTGCTACAGTTTTTCATAGGTATTAGCCAGTTATTACTGTAATAAGCTCTATAACAACAACCCAAAGTCTCAGCTTATAATAACAAACATTTATTTCTTATTCATGGGCTGGGGGTCAGGAGGAATGATTCTGCTTTGGGTTATGTGTTGAATTCCGGTCCGCTTTGTGCATCTCCTCAGTTATGGACAAGTGGTATCTGGGGCATGGTCTTTTCATTATGAAGATCAAAAGCATAAGAGATCAAGCCAAAATGGGCAACAAAACTTTTAAATGCCTCTGCCTCTATTTGTATCATGTCCTCCAACATTCCAACATTCCATTATTCATGCCCCACATCAATGAGGCAGGAGAGGTATACAAGCTCCAAAAGAGGTGGGCAAGAAAAGGGAATACTTGCTGAAAATTTTAAAACCTCTCATAATACCAAATGGCATTGAATGACCTTCTAGAGGGTCTGCTGAAATTGTTTCTTGTGTTTTCCTACATATTTACTTAGTGGATGCATATCTCAGTGCAGAAATTCAAGTGTTTGAAATTTAACTTTATTTTTCTACAATGCAACTTAATTCTATTTTGAGCCTCCAATCAGCTGAGTGCCTGAAACTTCACCTCATTTAATTCAGAATTATCTGTCTCAGTTTCTTTCAAGATTGTATCTAAATCCTAGGGGCTTATGTATTATCAAAACACATTTGGATAGCATCTGATCTTTGAGTCATCTATCTGCACAGATATCCACTGAAGTGTTTTTGGTCCTTTTGTCTCAGGAGTCAATCCATGCAAATAACCTCTGAGATGTTACTTCCATGGCTTGCTTTAGGAACTGTATTTTGGAGCATGAGAATCATTCAACTGCTTCTACACTATAGTGAGCTCACTAAGGCCAGGGATGACCAAAGTTCTTCTTGCCTAGCTGCTTATGACTCTCCCTGGGTCTCTGCCTGGGTCATGGTCACCACAGATTATTGTGCATTCTGCGCCACGTCCCTAGACAGTTCCATCCACATGAGAAGCAGAGATCAGGGACCCATCCCTTGGCCCGACAAATCTATCTGAGGTTTTGCTGTCTCCTGGGGGCTCTAACCAGGAAAAAACCTACAAGGCCACACTCTACAGGACTGTTTTATAAATACTTAATTTGTATTCTAGATTTCTCCCTCTTATCCAGCCAAGATGAATCTTCTAACTGTGAGGGAAACCCCAGTCTACTTAACGGCCTTTCCCGACTCCTCCCTTATTCTCAGCCCTGGAATTTCTCTACCATATTTCTGCCTGTGCTGAAGATGGTCTCCAACTGTCATCTCCTCATCCCTCAGCGTGGCCGAGGATTTTGGAAACCCAAGCCGCAAAACATTGTTTCAGATGTCCATCAAGGCTAGTCCCTTTTCTGAAGCAATAAGCTTAGAACTGCCATACTTCTTGGAGAGAAAAAGGTATAGGAAAAAAATGATCTACTGGGGAAAAGAATCTCAAAAATGCTATCTTTATTACTTTTACAAATTGAGGTACACTGACCACCCTTCAGTTCTTTGAAATTTGAAGGAAGTAAAAATCTAACAACACACTTTCATAAGTAATGTCTATTAGGCTTTAAATGAATTTTGAGACATATTAAATTACGAGTTTGTTTTACACTGTGGAAAACTACAGTATTTCGAATCAAATAACAAATCTATTTACATTATGAACATAAGATCCAAGAAGAAATAGAAAGCTGTCCAAAGTCCTCATTATTTCTCAATGACAAGCTGAAAATGGTGGTCATTCCCTTTCAGAATGATGGGGAAAACTTGCTTAAAGCATTCCTTATTTTTCTCGCCAGTTACCAAGCTTGCTACTTTTCACCTTCAATGGGATTACAGAATGTTTGCATATTTTGGTGTTTTTTTTTTTTTAACTTTTGAAGATGATGGATATGTTTACTATCTTGATTATGATGATGGTATCACTGATGTTTGTACATGTCCAAACTCTAAATGTATTAATTAAACGTGTGCACAGGGTTTTTTTGTGTGTGTATATCAGTTACAACCCTAATAAAGCTGTTAAAAATGGTCAACATATTTTTAGTATTTGTTCCATTGTATGATACGACAAACTGCATTGGTAGTATTTTCTTTTCTTTTTTTTGTTTGAGACAGCATCCCACTGTGTCATCCAAGCTGGAGTGCAGTGGCGCAATTTCGTCTCACTGCAAACTTTGCCTCCCAGGTTCAAGCAATTCTTATGCCTCAGCCCCCCAAGTAGCTGAAATTACAGGCATGCACCACCACGCCCAGCTAATTTTCATATTTCAGTGGATATAGAGTTTCACCATGCTGGCCAGGCTGGTCTTGAACTCCTGGCTTCAAGTGACCTGTCTACCTCAGCCTCCCAAAGTGTTGGGATTACAGGCATGAGTCCCCACACCTGGCTGGTAGTCTTTTTGTTTTTGTTTTTTGTTTTTAATTATTTTGGATATAGAACAGTTATGGAGTACCTGTGATATTTTGATACAACTCACTTTTTTTTGTAGTGTTTTTTGTGGGACTCTTGGAGGTGTCTGATCAGCTAGTGAGACCATGACTCCGTATTTTCCCAGGAACGGCTTCCACCGTAAAACTTGGTCCTGTAGCCACCATGGTTATTTTGTGTGATACCGTCTCTGGTTCTGGCCAGCAGGACCCAAAGCTGGATATCAGACTCAAACTAGCCAATCTCCTGGGCATTTGAGATTGAAACAGAGAGTCTGTCTCTTGGCTGAGCCTGCAGGTTCTGAGAAACAGACAAGGCTGGTTTGGGGAGAGAGAAGGTAGAAAATGCCTTGGCTGAATGTTTCCTTTTAGTTTTGTAATTCTCAGGCTCTTTCACTTCCTAAGGTCATGTGTCTTTCTACCTTCAGGTCCTCCAGGCCTTTGAGACTCTGCACAGTGTCACACTAAAGTCCCCTCTCTTGTGAGCTTGAGTTGTTCTAGTTGTATTTTTGTTGTTTGCAACTAAAGAACTTTAACATACTTTTCCTTTTGCTGAGCTCAGTTAAACCCATACCTTACTTATATCAACAAATGATTTAATTAAGCTGAGCGGGTAACAACATCAAGAAGAACTTGGATAATCATGAGTAGCTGATAGTAGTTACTTTAAAGAAAAAGAGAACAGTGGTGACTTCACATTGGAGTTGTAGAGCCCCAGTCTATAATCTGTGCACATCAGACTGCCAGTGTGAAGTGCTGGTGGCTTATATGAGAGCAGAATCAGAAGCAGTTATGTCCTCAGTTAATGAACAGTGTGAACAAAGGAAGGGGGACTTCTACAGCTTGCGTGGAGCAGCTGAGCATTTAGAGGCGAAGGGAGTACACGAGAGAAAAAGTTTTCACTTCAAACACGGGAGGTTTTTGTAGTGCTTATTATTTTAGGCTGACAGGCTGCCTGCTTTCATGTATTGATATATTGGCTTTGTAAAAAAAAAATCATTAAAAAAAAATAAGTTTGATCACATGTTCACAGCCATCTGCTTCTGGTGACTAAGTTGGGGGTGCCAAGAAAGGATGTACTATCTTTTATCAACCAAGGCAAAATAAAATCGCAGATCAAAATCAGAACTTGGGGAAAGAAGCATCCAGATTTCTCAAATAAATCAAGAAATATGCAAACTGCAGACCTCTTTTGAACTCGGGAAAAATAACTTTTCGGGGTGGGTTTTGTCTGCTTGGTAGAAGATGTGTTCAGATCCATGGATATGAGTGCTACAGGAAGTGACTACGGTTTCAGGGCCCGGATCCAAGCTCTTGCTCATGTCACTTGAAGATAAATTCCCCTCCTCTGCATCCACTCTGCTAGCTAAAATAAAACTTAAAAATGAGCCTATTTGAGTACCCTGAAATCTTGCCTAATTTAATTTCTAAGTACTCCATTTACAGGCCCCAGTTCCCTATGCAAGCCTCATGAAAACACTTGCCCAGAAAAGAACTGTGATCGCATCACACATTATTGGCCAACAAGAATATCTAGCAATTAGCTCTTATAGAATGGGGAGGCAATATCTCTTTTGAACTATGTTTCTGGTTCTTTAGATTAATGGAACATATTTTTCTTGGGGATGTTCTTAGAGTGTACCAGTAGAGCATTTATTCTTCATCTTTCAAGATGAGAATTTATTTAATTTCTAATTCAACCAAGTCTGCCCCTGGCCCTTGACCTCACTTCTAGCTATTAAATTTAGCTTTGTGTGATTGCTGTGGACAAGATGAGCTTTAGACAAAATTGGAAGAAGGTAACATTTGCTGTTGGCTTCTTTTCATCTCCCCCATTAGCACAATCCCTTTCTTCCCTCAGCCCTCCCAAGCCACTTACGTTGCCTGGGTGACACATCTTAAACAGACTCAGCATTCTCTGCAGTGCCCAGAAATCCCACTTCTGTACTTACCTATGAGCAAAAGAGCAAAATCATATTTATTTATTTTTGCTAACTTAAAACATGAAACTATTGAACATATGTTGTGTGCCAGCCTATGTATTAGGCATATTGATACAAAAGCAAATGCAGTGGATCTCTGTTTTCAAAGAATTCAGTCTAGGCCTGGAGACAGATGCATATAAATGTATATATCTACAAAGGAAAACCTAGCCACTGTAATTACTGTAATAATAATGCTTAGGTAAATAATAGAAATGTGACATAAGGAAATTGATCAGGGCCCTTGGGAATGAGAGGGAGGCAGGCAGAATTAGGAGCAAGGGAAGATTTGGGAAGGGTTCAAGTTGTCCAGATCAAATCTATTCCAGGAAAAGTGTGAGATAGGTGATTTTCAGATTAAAGGAGTCTATATGTCATTATTTTAAATGGGAAAAACAAGAATGCAGTCTTGGACACAAGGCTGAATCATAGACCAGGACCTAATGATGACAATTAAAAAGCATTTGAAATTGGGTTGGCCCTCGAAGATCTGGTGTATGTTGTCATTGCATCCATGTTTCTTAAGAGATTAGGGGATTAGATCATAAGCTAAAATGTAAAACGTTGACTGTTTCTTCTTATAAAAACAGTATACAATGAGATAGAATTGGAGAAAACTGGAGTTGAGATGAACCACACTGGCACATTTATTTATCTCCCTTGGCTTAGTAGTTCATCTTTTGCAATATAAGTTTTCATAAAGAAGGATAGTAATATGATATGTTTCTTCAAAAATCTATTAGAAAAATTGAAATGACATTTTCTTCTCAGATGGATTTAGCCTGATCCCGCCAAATCTGTCAGGACATTTCTCTGTACACTGTACTTCCGGAAGAGCTTGACAGATGCCATTATTGGTGTTCGTGGGTAATGGGGGAATGCAGAGAAGCACCACGGTCCCAGCAGTGCTCACTCACATTCGTATTCACATGCAACACCATCAAAGAAAGCACTTGGAAAAATGGCATGAAATCTCCTAATGATGGTATGTAAATGCTGTATTTATCCCGGTAATTTTGGATATAGAATCTGGTTATATTAGTTAGGTTATAGATTTCAGTTACTGTCATAGAGAGACCCAAAATAACAGCAGCTTAAATGAGATAGATGTTTCAGTGGAAGCAGCACGGGGCTGATAGGGTAGCTCCCTGGGATCAGAAACCCAGACTCATTTTCTCTTGAATTTAAATTTTTTGAACTCCATGTCTTCATCACTAAAATGAGAGTGATGACACCTCATTATCTGTGTGAAAGTGATAGGAGGTAATGCATGCAGGGTGCCAGTTACATAGTAGAATCTCAGTATTTCTTCCTTACATTCACTCCTAGTCATGCTGACTTCTATTGAAAATCCTGGGGGTTTCTTTTAAGTGAATGTATCATAAAACTACTCTATTCTCTGTCTCTCGAAACTTGGAGTTTCTCCCTTTCTATCTCTTCTGCTGGAACTATTATGTTTTTCATTTGATGTCTTACACCTGTTTTGAGGAAGTTACTGATGGGAAAGCATGACTCCTGTGAGGAATTGAGTGTCGAGAGGGAATTTCTGTTGAACACCAGGGAGGGAGGCCTCTGTGGATATTAACCTAGGAAGGTTCTCTCCAAACTTTCTTCCTTGGCATAAATCCTCCTCAAAAAGTGTATTCTACCTCGAAACTCCAAAACATCAGAAGTAGTTCCAGGTGGTAGATCTCCTGTGTCTGAGGAAATTTCTCATCTAAAAGAGAGCCCAGGGACAGACAGAGTTCAGGCCTAAGTTCCACAGGGTGAAGAATTTTCTAACTCTGTGTTTCCAGAAAGATGTATGTGCTTTCTATGTGGGTTGACAATTGCTTTTTATTTAAAAGGCTCTCCCTGTACTCCAGCCTGGAAGGAGACCCAAACTTTCTTCTCTTCCAGTCTGCCAGGGGCCCAGCAGGCATCTGTCTTCGGTTAGTTACTGGGGGCTTGGGCTTATTTGGGCCTACCTAATGACCTAGGGGTGTCACCAGACAGCTGTTTATTTGCATGAGGTGATTTGCTGCGGGCAGGGAGCTTATAATCAGGAAGACTACATACCTGTTGAACTGGCTTTATAGCTCCATGGATTAGGCCCAGCCCTAGTGAATAATTTCTCAGTCTTACAAAGATAACGGCTATAGCAATGCAGTGTTAATGAAAATGTGGACTCTGAATACCTGGAAACTTGCTGTAAACACAGATGACTGGATCTCACTGAGACCCTCTGAATCAGCCTCTCTGGTGGAAGGGGCCTAGAAAGCTATACTCCAAGTGATTCTAATGTCTACTAAGACTTTGTTGCTTAAAGTGCAGTACAGAGCTAGCCTCACCTGGGAGCCTGTAAGAAATACTGAATCTCAGGCCCCACTTCAGAGCTCTTGAATGAGAATCTGCCTTTTCGTAGGATCTCCCAGGTGACTCTGCTGCATGTTACATTTGAGAAGCACTTGGCCTACCTAAGGGATTGAGAACCATTGAGCCCAAATTATTCTCTTCTTGACAGACTCTGTGAGCTGGGGGATGTGAGGGATGGCGGGGTACAAATAGTATTCTTTGGATGCCCAAGTGATACAGCATGGTGCACAGAGGCCCTCTTCAGGGGCCCAGAATGACTCCAGTGCAGTGAGGACCCCAAGGAAAGTGGTATCAGTCTGTAATCTCCAGGGATGGTGGCCTTGAATACTTTTGGAGGCAGCACAGATATCCTGAACTTCGAAGTTCAAGATACCTCCGGCAGCACTGACGTGGGGGGTATCCTCACATGGCTTCCTAGGTGGCGGACATCATGGAGGGAGCTTGGAGCAGGGGGAAGGAATGGCGTCTCATGTTAACAGTAGCGGAGATTTCAGGAATGTATGTGTAACAAACCCTGCTGATTCCCAGGGGGAAGAGGGTGAAACTCTGGGGCTTTGAAGTTCACCCTGACAGTCTGTGTAATATCCGTGGAGTAAAAGACTGGTGAATACATACTCATGGGCATGTTACATTATAGTTAGGCATACTAAATAAATATAATTAGAGGAAGTGTTTATGTGGCCCAATGGTTCTCAATCAGGGCATTTGGCAATGTCTGGAGACATTGGCATCTAGTGAGTAGAGGCCAGAGTATACTGCTAAGCCTCTACAATGCATAGCACAGCTCCTATAACAAAGGATTATCTGGGTCAAAATGCCAGTAGTGCCCAGATTGAGAAACTGAATCATATCCCAAAGTGAGATTTATATAAAAAAGCAGTATTCCCTATCGATCTCAACAACCACCACTGGGTGATATTTAAAGATCTACCATGGAGGGCTAAGCCTGCAAACTGCACTTTTGGCTTTTGGCTGGCCATCGAGTTAACTAGAGCATTACCTCAAATTGACTATCTGTCCCCATACCTTGGCAGACACTGAAGTTAAGCTGATCGATCTCTATATCCAGGAGAGTCTTCTGGGATTTTAAAAACAATGGGCACTGTGTTTGTTGTTTTCTTTCAGGTATTTCTCTTCAGTGCTATCAGTTCTAAAAAGTAATGACAAGTAACTCAGCAGTAATGCCAGCAGTTTCTGTTGTGCTCCAGGAACTGTGTTATCAGGACCCACCACTCAGAATACTCCAGTTTTATCATTCACTCCACCTCTGGGCTGTAGTAGAGGCAGAAGTAATTATCCATCACATGCTTGCACCCAGCATTTGCTCTTCCTATCTGACCAACTTAGAGTTTAAGAAAAAAATTACATATATATATATATTTGTGTGTGTGTGTGTGTGTATATATATAATTTTGGAATAACCAGTTATTAGTTTTTTTAATCCTATCACAAGTGGGTAATATTGAGAACTCACAGAATAAAGTAAAGACATGATTCCAGGAAGTCAAACTTCTCGGCAGGGTAAACAATACACTTTCTAGGGAGGACTATTGACCTCAGCAAAAACCAACCAAGAGACACACGAAAGTAAAAATCACATTTATTTTGTTTGTTTCATGGAAAGGGGAATATAAAGATTAAAGAGGAAACATACTGTAGATAAGACAGCACTGGAGTTTCGATCAGACAGACTTTGGTTTAGATCCTGTCTTTACGGCATTCTAGCTGTGTGTCTGTGGGCTTATTTCTTACTCTGTTTCCATTTTGGTTAAAAAAGGGGTAATACTACTACTTATCTTACAGGATGGTGCATTGGTTAGCTATTGCTATATAATGAAAGCCACAGAATCTCAGTGGCAAAGAACAACAAGCCTTTATTTAGGTTTTGCATTCGGAGAGCTGAGGTCAGCTGGGGGTTGGCTAATCTGGGTTGCAGTGGCTTTGTTCTCTGAGGGACTCATCCTTCTCCCGGAACCAGAGGCCTAGCCTGAGAGTTTTTCACATGGCATGGCAGAAGTGCAAGAGAGCAAGCTCAATCGTGAAAGCGTAATTCAAGTTTCTGCTTGTAACACGTCTATACTACCATCCCATTGGCCAAAGCTTGTCACGTGATTGAAACTAACGTCAAGGGCCAGGGAGGTACATCCTGCCCAGTATTGAAGCCACAGCAAATCATTTAGGCAAACCCAACATCACTGGAGCAGGAAGTATCCTCTCCCATGAAAGTGAAGGGGAGGGAGTGAATATTTCTGAACAATATCTAATCGACCACAGGCTATTAAGATGACTAAATGAATTTATGTCTGCAAAGCACCTTGCCTAATGTCTGGCACTAAAACGTTTAATAAATGTTAGTTCCTTTCTCCTCCTCTAAACCCTGACTTCACGATAAAGAATGGGAAATACGAACTTCAGAGATACAATAACTATTCTAAAATATACTTGAATTCTATATCATGATCAGTTGTGAAAGAAGGAATAATAAGAGAGAGGAGATATTCAGGAAAATAATAAAACAGAAGAATGATGGGAGAAAGAAACAATACCTTCTTAAATTTTGATGAGGTAAGGAAGTGGATAAATAAGTAATTCACCTATAAATGAAAAACAGAATACAAATAGAAATATACCCACAGAACAGTAGAACAGTAAAAAGAAAGTGGAAGGGAAAATGACTTATCAAGAGAAACACCAGGATATCAGGGGAGCTTTTTCAAAATACATGCACCTTTTTTCTCTCCTCAATCTCCCAAATTCTGAATTATACATGAAATTCTGTTATTCACATGGAGTAGGCTGGGAAAGAGAGAAGTGTTCATAGTTTTATCACTTCTTGCTAAAGTTCTATAAAAGACTAATTAGAGTTTTAACTACTGTCTATCAAGTCATGGAGTGAACTTTATCCTTGGTGCTTCCAAAGGCTCTAATCTGTATGGGGTTATTATTGCAACCTACCAGATGAGCCATCATTTTCTGGGAATGTAGTATGAAGGACAGAGGAATAATACCAGAGGGATCAAGTGAAATTGAGTTGGGTTTTTTCATTGTTATGACTTGGTCTATACAGAGAAAGAATATTGTCAGCATAACACATTTGATCATACAGTATTTTGTATTATCTGACTTCTTGGTATTCTATGGTAGGAAAAAAATAGTGTAGAAATTACTTTCTAAAGGACAAGAAAGCCTTTGATATAAAAAGATGCCTGCAAATATCTTCTAGAAAAAGAGAAGAAAAGCTTTGGTCAAATTTGGCTTGGTTAACAACTAATGAAAGGTCCCTTATTAAGATGAAAACCTTCATATTTAACCATGCTCTCCTTATGAAAAGGAATGGAAGTTGTCTTTGTGTCACCATTTGTCTAGAGAAGGAAAATATCAAAAGTCCATCCTCTTAATTTTCATATTGTTTGTTTCTTGCCAGTGCTCCTCTTGCTTTTTGGTCACATTGCCAATAATCAACACATAATAGTTGCTCAGAGATTGGAGCAAGGTCAGGAAAAGACCATTTCTGAAATTATAATGAGCAAAACTGTGACTTGCCTCAGATAGGCGTAGGCGTATGGAAAAACAATCCTCTTCATACTCACATTCTTTTTTTTTCTAAAAAAAGAAAGTTTGTATTTGTTGTTGAAAAGAGAATGTTTTCTAAATATCCAGAATTGCATACCAAAAAGATAGGCCTGCATTGTAAAGTTGTTAAAAAAAAAAAAAGAAAGAAAGAAAATCTCTTGAATTGTGCTGTAAACTGGTAGCCTGAGGTAAGGAGTGACTTAAAAAGGAACAAAAAAGAGTATTAACTGAACGTCTTTGTGTTATCTATGGAATCTGGAAAGAGGAGGCTGGAATGCAAAATTTTTTTGGCATTTTTCTTCTCCCACTCCTCTTTGGCTTCCTCAGGCACACCAAGCTCATTCTCACCTTCTGGCCTTTCCACTTGCTCTGCTGGTGGCCTTGTAGTTCTTCCCTGACCTAGGGCATTTCTCACTTCCTCACTTCATCGACTTAGGGCTGCTTAATCATGGCCTCCTCACAGAAGCCTGCTCTAACCACTCGTCTTAGTCTGTTCAGGCTGCTATAACAAAATTACCTTAGACCGGTTAATTTGTAAACAACAGAATTTATGGCTCTAAGTTCTGGAGATAAGGAAGTCCAACATCAGGGCACCAGCAGTGTCTGGTGAGGGCTCACTTCTCATAACCTCACTGCCTTCTCTTCTGTGGCAGAAGGGGCACACAGGCTACCTGAAACCTCTTTTATGGGGCAGCACCCTTATGACCTGACCACCTCCAAAAGGCCTCATCTCTGATTACTGTCTTATTGGGAATTAAGTTTCACCATATGAATTAGGGAAAACATCATCTTATCTACAGATTATTCCTCCTGATTCCCTCTATTCCCCAAATCAATACTAATTTTCTTCATATCACTTCCTACTATCTGTCTTCAACGTTCTATTACACACTTCTTTGGTTTATTTGTTTCCAGTGTTTTCTGCACTAGAATATAAGTTCAATGAGGGAGCTTTGTTTTGCCCACTGCTCTATCTCAGTGTCCAGGGCAGTGCCTATACCTGACATGTAAATGAATATTTCAGTAATTTTTGTTGAATTAATGAATGCTTGATGGGAGGAAAAGATTTTGACTATTCATTATAGTTCAAAGAATAAAAATATCCCTAATACGAAGAGGGCAATACTTTGGCTGCCACAACTTTATGAAAAATTCACTTAAGTATATCCATTCATTTCTCTAATAGCCTGCTGAACCTACAGGGCATGAAGCACAGTGTGGGTGCTGTATGTGGACCTCAAAGGATTAAGACAGGGTGCATGCCCTCAAAGAACGACAACTGAGACATGGACTAGAATTCCCCTGGTGATCTCTGGGGGTGCCATTCACATAGACATGATATAAATCACATATCTCTAAAGCTAGGAAGTGTACAACCTGTCCCACGGTACACAGTAGCCCTAAGAGATAGGTATTTTTCTTCCTTTCATGTAACCGGTATTTCCTATCAATCCAGATGCCACTCAGACTTTCATTTATTCATTCAACAAACATTTATTGAACATCTACTACATGTAAATAAGTGGCTAGAAGCTGGGATGCAAAAATACATCTTTTTTTGGGGGATCCCCAAAGATTCCCTGACTGTGGGCTGTTTCCAGTGGTGAGACAGACAAGTAAAAAGGCAAATATAGCACCCATGGTAAACATGGAGTTGGGCCTTTATAAGAGGACGTAGCAGGGCCTTTCAAGACTGTCCCAGGAGATAGGGGAGAGTCAAGCAAGTTTTCTTGAAGGAGATAATCTCTAAGCAGAATTTCTGCAAAGAAGCTTGTATACCTCTATAATTGTAGTGGTAACTGGATTTATTGTCAGGTAGTCTTTGGTTCAAGACTTTGCTTCTCACCTGTGGGATAAGTAGGAGTTCTCCAGATGTGGAAAAGAAAGGGTCTGATGGGCAAGGGGAGAGCAAGAGCAAAGGGCCAGCGTTGGGGAGTGCAGAGGACTGAGTTTAGATCTGGGCACAGACAGGGCCCAGCTCACACAGGCCTCTCTGAGGAGTTTGGGCTTTATCTGCTGAACTGTTCTGGGGATCCCACTGGAGTTGATATGAGCTTCCTGGAGGAGTGTGGAAGGTAGATTGGACAGGGGTGGTGGGAAGCCTAGGAAGCAGCACCATGGATATGAAAGGAGAGAAAGAGGATAACAGGGCAGAGGGAGAGAAAGCAGGCAAGACCATTCCCTCATCTCTGGCTTGGTCTCTGTTTGAACGGTTACATCATTTACTGAGCCAGGACAACAGGGGAAGAGCCAGGTTAGGGTCAGGGTGAGATAAGCAGTGAGTGGCCCCACGTTACTGACTGGGAGGCTCATTTAGACGCTCCTTCTGCGTGTTCTGTTGGCTTGCCGTTTTCTTCCCTGCTTACTCTCGCCCCTGCACAAATACCCCTTCACACAGTGCTGTGCTTAGCCACGTTGGAGCCTGAGGCAAAAGGAAAAGGACCCTGCCTTTGTTTAACATTTTGATATCTTGATCATCATGGATTTTTAGCATTAATTCTGATTTTAAAAATATTATATTAAAATATTATTTACCTTGATTACTGAGTTCTTGGGCACCCCCTTAAAATTTGTACCTGGGGTGAGTGCCTCCCTTGCCTCACCCTAGTCCAGCCCTGGACCCCTCCCCATCCCCTATCTGCAAGCTTCTTGACCACAGAGACTAGGCCTAATTATTTTGTAGAATCCATAGCACTTACCCTAGTATCTGACACATTTTAAATGCACAGTAACTTCATCGAATTAACATAAATAACGAGTTATAGAACAAGGCATTTATTTGTTCTATGAATGAGCTAGGCATTGTTCCAGGAACAAGAGTGTGTAGTTTAACAAAGTTTATCTTCTGAGAAACTCAGACAGGTAGAGGGGACATGGGCAGGCAGCATGAGGGGAGCATGACAATAGAGACCTAGGCAGAGGCTGAGGAAGTACAAGACCTGGGGCTCATTCATTCCCTTAGGGCCTTGGAGGAAGCTGGACTTATCCAAGGAAGTGGCATTTTCTAGAGTCTGGAAAGAGAGGTAGGGCTTCCATGGTCAGTGACAGAGAAGAACATTTCAGGAAGAGGAAACAGTTCGAAAGGCACGGAGGGATGATGATGAATGACTTTCTGGGGAAATGGAGCATGTTTGGGATGTTCAGTGGGTGATACGGCCACAGGGATGGGGATGCGGTTGTCTTTTTGGCTGTGTTGGGAGCAGGAAGGAAGCATGCTTGTGGAGACCCTGTGGGGTCAGGAAGCAGCTGCTCTGACTGGTGGTGGGAGGAGAACAGCTATGGCTGTGAAGGGAGGTGAGGAAACAAGTATGGAGAGAAAACCGCAGATAATGAGAGTGAGGGTGGAAGGGTCCTGGAATAGGGATGAACAGAAGGAAGTTTGTGTAACACTTTGTGCATTAGGATGCACAGAAACAAAACAAGAATGCCATTTTTCTATTTTGATATGCCAACATAGAAATAAATTCCTCTATTTACATAGTTATGCAAACAATTTATAGTGACATTAATATAATTCAAATACAGTAGAATTCAAAATGTAGGTGAAAATAAGTTCACCTACGTTTTTACAACCCCAACAAATGAGTACTTTCATTTTTGTATCTTTCCAGGCCTTTCGGGAACACCTGTGAAATGCTTCTCTCTCTGTACTCAGAGTGTTGATATGATTTTATGGTCGGGGAATCATGGGCTCAAGCCTTTACTTAGATCCTAGGATTCAAGGCTTTACTTGTTACACCTGAGTCCAGTGGATGTTACGCAATGAACACCTGTACTTCTCTTTGCAATGCCTTTAGCAAATGCATGCTAGCTTTTACAACAGGACCTCGGTGAGGCAGCTTAAGGGGAAGTGGGGAAGTGAGTACAGCCAGTAATGTTAAAGCAAGCATAAGCAAGCATCGGTGTGTGTCATCACCTTGCCAGCTCTAAGACACTAGGCCAAAAACATGTACGGGGTAGAAATAAAGGAGAAGCAAAGTAAGCAGGTTATATTGAAGTGATTTCTATTTTCCTCCTTCACTAAGGAGGCAGGATTCTTGCTTACATAGTCCGTCCAGACTCTTCCTTTCTTATACAGAATTTAGGTATTGGGAAAAATGAACAAATAAAAAAGAAAACTGAACAAAAACAACAAAAAACTCTCAGCCAAAGAGATACATCATAAATATCTGAGGTGAAAAAAGGGCAGGGGACACTAAGAAACGGAGTGGTTACCTGGCAAACAAACATGATATAATAGTGATGTAGTGCTAGCAAATGTTTAATAACTGGCTTTCTGAAAACAAAACTGTGTATGTGTGTACATATATATGTGTTTATTATAAATTTTTCTGTGAAGCACATACTTTATAAATTAAATATGTAATATTCCTTTTTTTGTTTTTGAGGCAGAGTTTCACTCTGTCGCCCAGGCTGGAGTGCAGTGGCACGAACCTCTGCCTCCCGGGTTCACGCAATTCTTGTTGCCTCACCTCCTGAGCAGCAGGAAGTACAGGGCCGCCCCCCCCCGGTTTTTTTTTTTTTTTTTTTGGATTTTTAGTAGAGACAGGCTGGTCTCGAACTCCTGGTATCAAGTGATCTGCCCATCTTGGCTTCCCAAAGTGCTGGGATTACAAGCATGAGCCACCACACTTGGTCATAAAATGTAGTATTCTTTATTATAAATTCTATACAACCCATTGATCCTTACAGAATGTTTTCATTGATTTTTCCTGAATTCTTGTATTCATAGCCAACCTATGGCTGCAATTGACAAATGAATATAGTTCTAACATAAGCATCAGTTAATATTTTTGTTAATGAGTTAGACATAAGGAAATAAAACAACAAAGGATATGCTGGAACTTTACACATTGGCCAATGATGTGAATGAGTGACTTCTATGCTGAATCAGATAATAGTTTTTAAATGCTGAAAAAAGTTTTTTTTTTTTTTTTCAGAGATAGGGTCTTACTGTGTTGCCCAGGCTGGTCTCAAACTCCTGGGCTCAAATGGCTCTCCTGCCTCAGCGTCCCTGGTAGCTGGGACTACAGGCATGTGCCACGATGCCTGGCACTTTTTAAAAAGTGGATTTTCTTAATATTTTGTGCTGTTGACAGTGTAATGGTTATAGGCATGACATGCTTTACAGTTTAATCTGCATTATTAGCATTTTCCCATGACTTTTTAAAATCAGAAAATCAACAGAACAATAAAACAATAAATCAAGTTCTGATTTGTAGTGTTTGTTGATTTCTATAGTGTAAATCCTCCTACTATGGCCAATTTCAAGGTACCAAAGTGACATTATTGGGCGTGGAGTTAGGAAGAGATGTCAAGCACATTATATAATGTTTCTACCCTACAGATGTAATAGATGTAAAGAAACTTCAGGTGTATAGATAAAATGTATAGTAAAATATAATAAAATAGTAAAATACCTGGAAAGTGATGGATTTTGAGTATTAAAATGTTGGCTGGGTGCAGTGGCTCACGCCTGTAATCCCAGCACTTTGGGAGGCTGAGGCGGATGGATCACTTGAGGTCAGGAGTTTGAGACCAGCCTGGCCAACATGGCGAAACCCTGTCTCTCCTAAAAATACAAGAATTAGCCGAGTGTGGTGGCGCATGTCTGTAGTCCCAGCTACTTGGGAGGCTGAGGCAGGAGAATCACTTGAACCTGCAAGCTGGAGGTTGCAGTGAGCTGAGATAGTGCCATTTTACTCCGATCTGGGTGACAGAGCAAGACTCCATCTCAAAAAAAAAGTGTTATTGAGGTATACTTGATATATAATAAGTTGCACATATTTGAAGTGTTCAGTTTGATAAGTTTTAACAAATGTACACACCTGTGATGTGTACATTTCAATCAAGATGATAAATATATTCATTACTCCCCTAAATTTTTTATGCCCTTTTGTAATCTCTTACTTTCACCACTTCTTACCCTTGCTCACTCAGACAACCACTCATCTGTTTTTTATCACTATAGATTAGTTTTCTATAGTTTTACGTAAGTAGAATCATGTAGCATATACTCTTCTTTTGTCTGGCTTCAGCATAATTATTTTGAGATTCACCCATGTTGTTACATGTTTATTCATCTTCTCCCCCGACTATTGTATATTTATTATCTCTGTTTGTAATTTATTTCGTTGCAAGTTTATATAATTTAATCTTAAATAATGGCTATGTTTAACAACCTGGTGGCAAAATTCCTAAAAATTTAACAATTGGCTTTTTCAAGCTAGTGCAAGCCTACTCTGGTATACCTCTAGTGGGCTGTGTGCATGTGTCTAGTTTTAGACAAAGAGCTCAGAGACTTTGGGGTAGCTGCAGGGTTTGGGAGTAATTGAAAACGAATGAAAAGGAAAAAACTTCTAAGTTCTTCTGTGCTCCCTATTTGGCTTTTTTTTCCCCCAAGAAACTGCAGTAAAAATGCTAATTAAAAAAATTACTTTTGGGTTGCTGGCTTTTTGTTTTAATTAATGCATGACTGGACCACAATGCAGTTAGGCTTTGGGTACTTTACATGAAGGACTTTTATTACTGAAGTCTCCAAGAGAGAACTAGGAAGCCAGGGACAACTTGCTTATGATTCAAAGGGGTGAACTGTTAGAGAGGGATTGAGGAGTAATGGTTGGGCACAAGGATGCTGGAGTTTGGCTGCTCATATACTAGGAAGTCATGACCACCTATTAATTCTCTCCCAAACTCTACTGGACAGGCAGGAGTGTAGGAGAGGGCTTGGGCTGAGTCAGGGGTAGATTGACACTAGAGAGACATAATTTGAGATATAAAGCTCACTGTGGCCAGGCATGGTGGCTCACAACTGTAATCCCAGTGCTGTGAGAGGCCAAATGGGGAGGATTGCTTGAGGTCAGGGGTTTGAGACCAGCCTGGACAACATAGGTAGACCTCGTCTCTACCAAAAAAAAAAAAAAAAAAATTAAAAAAATTAGTTGGGCAGGGTGGTGCATGCGTATAGTCCCAGTTACTCAGGAGGATGAGGTGAGAAGGTGGCTTGAGCTCAGGAGTTTGAGGTTACTGTGAGCTGTGATCACACCACTGCACTCCGGCCCAGGAGATAGAATGAGACTCTGTCTTAAAAAACAAAACAAAACAAAAAAAAACCCAAAACCAAAAACACTCACTGTGCACTATCCTTGACATATCCTCAGGTAGAGGACAGGGTGTGTCTGTGGTGGGGGTGGGTGGCGGGGGGGGTTATTCTATGCTTCTATGCTATAACAAAGTAAAAAAGCCAGGAGCGCTGCAATAATAATATATTTTGAGTGTTTACTACATGGGTGGCACTCAGCCAAACACTTTATATTATCTGATTTAACACTCAAAGCAATCCTGAGGTGAACAATTGTACTTGTTTTACAGGAAAGTTAAGTCTTTTTTCAGAGGTCACACCAGGGAATGGTGGAGACCATATGTGAACTCAGGTCTGTCTGATTCATCTGGTCTTATTTCTCTACACTGTACCGCCTTCTGGTTTGCAGAGCTCTAGGAAACTGAGTGTAAGACCCTAAAATAGGAATTACAACCCTGATGGGAAATTAGGGCCTTTCTCTAACTCAGTGACAATGTCCCTGGCTGCCTAGAGAGTATGTCTGGGGGTAACGTTGAAGCCCAATCATTTGGGGTCTTTTAAAACTTTTTTTTTTAATAGAAGGGTGGATCCTCTCCTAAGGGCAATTGGGGTGTCATTGACAGATTTTAGTGTGGAAGAATTGGCTCAAGTATGCATTTGAAAAAATAGATTGGAGAGTGACTGTATAAGTTGGGACAAAGACACCCCAAAAAGCAAGACAGAGGTTATTTCTCTTTTGTGTAGCAGTCCAGTTGGAGGTGGAAGTCAACCTGAGATGCAATCCCAGTGAAGACCTTGGCTGATCCTGCTGCGAGTACTGAAATGCAATGACTCTTCAGATTTATTTTGAGTTGGGACAAAGGAGCTGAGCCTTAAATCCCTACTTCGACCAGTAATTTGATGTGGGAAGGGGATGCTGCCTTAGGGTGAGATGGCTATCTTCCTGGAGGAAGGCTGACTGCTAAGTGTTTCTGCCAGCAGTGCTCCTAGCAGCCAGAGTAAGAAGTCCTTTATTTTTGCAGGGGGATCTGGAAAGTGCATCACTGAATTCACCTCAAGTATACTGGTTGGTTGCAGCTTTCAAAATACAACCTGAAGAATACCAGCAATTAAGGAGTGGGAAGAAGTAAAGGACCACAGCAGAGACTGAGAAGGAATTCTTAAGAGGTCAAGTCCAGAGATGATCAAATCATGGAAGTAGGTGAGAAACGAATGTTCAGAAGGAGCTTGTGTCAGCAGTGTTTAATGCTTCAGAGTGGCTGACAAAGAGAAGAATTTTGCAATCAGAAAGACACTAGCAACTTTACTGAGCCATGCCAGTGGAGTGGTGGGTGCTAAAGCCAGACTGAAGGAAGGGGGAGGTTGAGGAATGAGTGGGAAGTGAGGAAATGGGCAACCCGTTATGGATTTTGGGTTGTGAAGAGGATAAAGGGTGGTTGTTGATTTGACAGAATTCTTATTCTTAATTTTTAGGGTGGGAGAAATTTTAATCTGTTTATATGCCAATAGAAAGAACAAAAGAGATGGAAAGGTTACAGATATGGGAGAAGTGTGGGTAATTGGTGGCAACAGGGAGCTTTCAGAACACTGGCGGGATGATTAGATTTAAACCAGGAAAGAGAAAGACTGACGCTGACATTTATTTAATGCGTTCAAAATGCCAGGAACGGCAGGGTAGTTTGGCTTTATTTAATCCTTTTGACAAATTATTCCAACAATTATTTTGCAGATTAGGTTTAGAGAAGGTAAAAAGGTTGCCCAAGGTCTCACTTCTCCCAAGAAGCTGTGTCACAATTTAAGGCTGTGCTTTACACAGTGAAGGAAGCACACCTCTCATCCTCTGAAATTCAAGGAATGACAAAAGATGACTGAAAATGGACAGAATGGGACTGGATAAGGGAAGAAGGCTGCTGTAACAAAGATATATAAAACTCTAGTGGCTTAAGTATGTTAAAATTGATTTATCCCCGAAAGAACCAGAATGAGCTGTCTTGGGATGGTAAGGTGGCTCTCCTCTATGAGGACAGTCAGAGACCCCAATTCCTTCCATCTTATTGCTCTATAATTACCTTCTAATATCCATATGGCAGATGTTGGCTTATGTCTGTATTGGTGGTATAGCCTGGGGTAAGATGAAAAGAGTATTTGGATAGATCTTTTGGAAGACCCAGAAGTTGCACACATCATGTTTGTCCACATCACATTTATCCGAAGTAAGTCACATGGCCACACTTAGCTGCATGGGAGGCTGAGAAATAGTTTTTTTCCTCTGGCGGCCATATGCCCACCTAAAACTCGGGGTTCTAAGAAAGGGGAAAAGGAACACTGTGTGATCTTTCGAAGTCTTTTTATCAGAATTACTCCTGGGGAAGTCATGTGACAAAACCATAAAGGCCGTCCACATACTAGCTTCTTTATAGAAAACAACTAATGAAAACAATATTCTGTAACAATTTTTAAAATGGGTCTTGTGGCAAGAAGTGTTTCCAGCAGACTGAGAGGTTGCATTCATTGTCCTTGCTCCTGCATCATTCCTCTGTGACTCTTGGGATTTCAGCATCTTTTGACAATGGTGACAGTGTCAGAGTGGACACACGGCCTTTTAAGGACCGGTCGGTCCATAAGTGACCATAATAGTCTGCCTGTTCTCATGAGTGAAGGGAGCCAACAGAGACTCATTTTAGAATGGAATGAGGATGCTGTCTGATGGAGATAGTAATAGCCATTGAGGATGGGCCTTGGGCAACTAGTCCTCATCTTTAGCTGGTGATTGCCATGAGGGAATGTGGCCAGTGTTTTCAGAAATTTGAAATTTTCTATAGAATCTGGGTATCTGGAATTTTAGCATGTAATCTGGTTTTTTAAGCATGTAATCTTCTTATTTTTAAATGCTAGCTCAAATGTTTTAATATATAGACCAAAAAGAATATCCATATGATCTAGAAGCAGCTCTGGTCTCTCGGACTTAAACTCTCAGAACCATATTTCCTCATTTGTAGCATGGTGTCAATATCCATCTCAAAGGACTATAGGGAGGATGGAAGGAAATAGTGTATGTCCTAGGTTGACAATCATCACTGTATCTGATTTTTTTTCATGATAAATCTGCATTAGAATGAGGTAATTCTCAGATCTCCTCCTAGTGGATAGGAAGTTCAGGATAGAAGTTCCAAAGAAGACCAAGAGGACGGAGTCTACAAGATTTACTGAAATTGATTCATTTGAAGACATTCTGATTCATGTCTTCAACACTACCCTGATTTACATTCCCCAGCATTTTCTTTTGGAGGTGTCGTGGTCAAAGGTTTGAGTCTAGCTAGTGTCTTCAGCTTGGATTACAGTGACAGATAATCCATCCTCTCTTTACCCCTTGTTAGTTGTGTGACTTTGGGTCAATTATTTAAAGCCTTAAATTTCTTATTTGAAAAGTGAAAATAATAACAACTTAGCTCATAAAATAATTGTCAGGACTTAGTAAGATGACACATACAAACCCTAGTGTATATTGCCAAGCATATAGTAAGTATTCAATAAATATTAATTGCAATAAACTGTTATTTCTTACCCAGGTGGATGATACATAAAATAGGTTTTTTATTGTTTTGATTTTTGATAATACTTATATTTTCAAGCAAACCACCTTACTTAGTCACTGGACTAAGTAATGGATAAAATCTTAGGAAATATTGCTTAAAATATTTTTTTTGCAACTTCTAAGAGTAAGAGGATAGTGTCAGGTGTAAAGAGCTCTAAAACAACACAGTGACCTTAAAAGAAAAGCAATTTATTCATAAAATAAATCACCAAAGAAAAGAGGAGAAAGGTCTTCTTTTATATTGCTAGCAATGAATCTCTGGGCTAATGCATTGTTTTGCATGGCTTGTGTGGGTTACAGGCTGTGTATAACAGTTCCTTATATCAGAGCTGATGGATTTCTATGAAAAGGAATGTTGAAATTT
This sequence comes from Rhinopithecus bieti, assembly GCF_001698545.2. Lineage (NCBI taxonomy): Eukaryota > Metazoa > Chordata > Mammalia > Primates > Cercopithecidae > Rhinopithecus > Rhinopithecus bieti. The sequence continues at coordinate 1,291,239 of NW_016815892.1, read as the reverse complement.
ACTACAGTAAGAGATACACAATCTGTTCTACAGAAAGCCCCACAGGCAAAAAACAGTGGATGCAAAATACAAATTGTGAATGAGTACTTCCCCTATATTGTCAATTAAGTTTCTCTTCAAAAATAGACATTACCTAGGATGGTTAAAGCTATTGCTCTTTCTTATCTTTGTTGCTATTAGTAGTAGTAGTAGCAATAATAATAATTACTGATGTTAACTGGGCTCTCCCTATGGGTCATATATTGAGTAAACTACATTGCATGCTTTATCTCACTGAATTCTCTCAACAATTGTGTGAGTTAGGGCTATTATTATTCCCAATTTTCAGAAGAGGAAACTGATGCATTTAAATGTCATCTAACATGCCCAATTTCATTAGCTTGTAAGTGGCATGGCTTGGTTTGCAACTTAGCACTGCATGGCTCCAATGCTCATGATTCTATGAGGAAATGGAAATTTTGTTGGGTGAAATGGAAAGAGAGAAAGAAAGAAGTAATTTTGGAGCTTTAAGCTGTTCCCCAGAGGGTTAGGTCTAAATTGGGTGCCTCCTTGTCGGGCTTTCACAGACAAGGAATGGGGCTGCTAGGAGCTGAAGGGTGAGGGAGAAGGGAAGTCAGAAGGTGCCAGAAAAGAAGCAAACAAGCAGAGAAGACTTTGCAATTTTAGCAACAGTGTTGACATGTCATGCTCATCCTTTGACACCTTGACTTACTTGCTCTGACTACAAATGGCTTCTATTATTGATATTGGTGATCAACATTCTGGAATTTCTGGGAAGTCCTGCTTTCACATAGCCTGTCCAGTTGTCCTCATATGCACATTCACACTTGTTAGACTGTGTTTGGAATTATGATTTTGCAATTACAGGCACGGTTTCGGGAGCCCCTTGGTTACAGTTCATTGACTCCAGCTGGTGAGGTGAGTACTCTGAGTGCCATTGCCTCTGTCAGGAGACAGGAACATCTTGGTGACAGCTCTGACAATCTCCCAGTCTCTTGTGGGGAGGGAATGTTGTTTAGGACTTTGTACTGTTGATTATGCTATTTATTTGCAGTGTCACCATTCTTTATTTATGTTGTTTAATCAAATAGTCTAAATCGCTTTAATGATAACAATTTAACATATATCCTTAACTTGATCACCTTGAAACACAATTGGTAGTTTGAATACATTTATCTGTAACTACTGAATGTTGTCCTTGACCATCTGAAGGGGAATTTTTGACAAAGAAAATACTTGAGTATGAAGTTGTTGACCTTGAATTGGGTAAGATATAAACTAGACACACAGCCATAAAAATAAGAGACAGAAATATTTTCTGTATAACAGGCTAAAAAAAATCCCCCAAAGATTCTTGTCACAGTAAAACAAAAATATTATTTTCATTTTTTTCATGTTGTTTTCGGAGTCTACCAATCGCATCTTGTGTGTAAAGAAAAGTGGACACTGGAATATCTGGATTCTAGTTTTGTCTTGGTCATTGTATCACTCAGAATTCCTTGGGTTGTAAGTTGAAGAAAAGGCAACTCAAAATCACTTAAGCAAAAAGAGAGTTTATTGCTTAAGTAATCTAGATGTTTTGGCATAGATTGGACCTAGGTACCTTAGAGCTGTAAGTTACATCATCAAGACTTAATTTCTTTCCATTTTCAACTCTACCTTCTGCTTTGGCCTCTTTATTCTCAGACTCCATTTGGCAGCTTACAGAATTCTGGTCTCATTTCCTTCCAGGCTCTAGACCAGCATGAAAGAGCAAGAATCTTTTCCAGTAGTCCTGTGGTTTGCTTGATCAGACAGGCCTAAGTATCATGGTATCCCGGAACCATTAACAGTGGTGTTTTGATTGACCATGTCTGGATGGAGTCTCACCCAGAGCCTGTAAGAGTGGAGAGGACAGATTCCCATACAAAAGTTGGGGCTGTTACCAGGAGAAAGGGGAATTAACCCTGGGGGGTGTCAACACTGCTCACCAATTATGTGATCATAGGAAGGTGACCTCTGTGAGAAGTAAAGTTATTAATGCCTATGGAAAAAATGGATTGAAACAACAGTTTGTACACTACTTGTACCTATAATAGTGCTGAATAGACTAGAGTGCTGTATAATTTTGTATTATCATTTTTAGAAGTTTTTCTAGAATTGATATGTGGGAGTGAAATGGATAAGTTTTACATAAAATATGTACATTTTCAACCAGGTAATGCCAAATAGTTTTCTACTATCAACATACTCTTCTAGCACTTGGTGTTAGACTTTTTATTTTCCAATCCAGTAGGGCTGCAGTTCTTGTTATTGCATTTTCCTGATAACTAATAAGGAACATTTAAAAAATATTTACTGTATCAATAAATATTTTGATTATGTCATACTTGTTGGTTATATTCTGAGATGTACTTGTTCATATATTTTGCCTATTTAACTATTGCGTTGTCTGTTTGCTTTTGTAACCATTTACGGTTCCTGTATTTTTAGGACGCTAATATTTTGTTGTTTATCTTATTGCAAATATACACTCTCAGTTAGTACCTTGCCTTTCACTTTCTTATCGTGTAATTTTATGAGTTTAAGATCACAATTTTAACGCCCAATTTAGCAATAAATCTCATTCTGTAAGATTTGTGCTTTTTATGCTTTAAGAAATCTTTCTCCCCTAAAACCTTCAGGCCATAAATATATTGCCTCTATTTTGTTCTAAACGTTTGAATGTTTTGCCTTTTGCATTTGAATTCTTAAATTCTCAGTAAGTTGGGAATGAATTTATTGTGCATGATGTAAGGTAGGTATTCAATTTCAAATTTCCCATGTAGACAACCAATTTTTCGAACACCATTTATTCAATGACTGTCTTTCTCTATTTCTGTGAAATGCCATGTCTACTACACATCAAATGTCCATGCATCTGTTTCTTGGCTATCTGTTCTGTTCCATTTTTTTTTTTTTTTTTTGGCCTAATTGTCCACTTCTAAGTCAGTAAATTTTTGTGCAAACCTAGGACTTGCACTTTGCTTGTGCTGGGATATGACAGGCCATGACATAGAGAGTCAGTATGGGACATGTGGAACTCTTCCATGTCCCATCATATACCCCAACAGTGCTGTGCTGACCTCGGTTCAATAAGTTTTATTAACTTCTACCTAATAGATACTATTGCTAGTCCCTGTTCTTGTCCACCTATTTAGGAACAAAGGCATTATTATTATTATTTTTTAATCTTATGCTATTTGAATTAAATAGATAGAGTTTTAAAATGTGAGAGATTTGAAAAGGTTATATATAATCTTTTACCTGTAGAAAACCTGGAGAGTGAAAAATTCTTTTGGAGGGGGGTTAAAAAAAGTAACAGTCTCTCTAGGATCTATACCTAGAGGAAAGAGGGTTTGGTGATTCGCAAAGCTGGGTGAGAAGAACTGACAAACGGGTTGCTCATAACCTGGAGTTTCAGGGCATAAACAGATGCTCTGAATAAGGAAAGCCCAGAAGTCAAAGGAGCCTTATGGCTGTCTCAGCCTGTGGCATACTATTTGTACTCAATGAAATATAATGAGAATAAAACAACAGAAGATAAAATTAGCTAGATAGGATGTAGATTTTAAAAACATACAGCTTTTGTGAATAAGTCTTTTAGCCTCCACAATTTTTTTTCTCTCTCTGAATAGGTTTAACTATCATTGTATGCACTATCTTAATGGGATTTTATATGAACAATATACAATAACATGATTCTTGTCTCCATATTTTAATTTTCTGGCCCTTCTCCAGGGGAAATGACCACCTCTGTTGTTCTTCAAAGAAATTTCTCTGTCTGCAGCACTCTTAAAGAACAGCCTTGAGGAAAACTTACTGGAGAAGCAAATTTGAATGGCTACCCACTTTAAATAAGCTAACCCAATTAGAAAAAGGTGGGAGAGTAAGATTTTAGGACTGAATGATTCAAATAGTCAGAAACGAAATAGTTTCTCTCAGAGATCCCATCTAGGCTGTCCTGTCTGGCACACTGTGTATGGATGTGGCGGCCATTGATAATAATTACAAGTATGAATTGAAGAATGTGTAGGAAAGCAGCTGCCCTAAGATGAATTGGCTCAGAGCCACAGTGAACGGTGCCTGATTAATTAAAATCCCTGGTCCTTGTTAAAATCACCATTCTACTCAACAGCAGCCAGTCAAGGAAATATACAGCAAGGTTAAAGCCGGCATGTACAATTCAGATATCAGCTGTGCTCTTGGCCTTTGACTTCTGCATCTGAACATGTTGACTCTCTGCCAGCTTGGATGTAGAAGTTAATCAATCCTCTTCTACTTTCCCGACCAGAACCCCCCTCACAAGCATTAACAAGCAAGGAAAAATTAGAATAAACCTTTTGTAGAGAAGATGGAGGATTGAGATTTATATTGTACACACCACAGCAAACTAGTTTGAAAGTCACCTAAAATATTTCTGATTTCCCCAATCTTTTGGGCCACTTCCAAGGGAATAACTTTCTCTGGATCCTCCCATGCAGACTCCAGACATGCTGGGCCCTTCTCTTTACATCTTGCCTTCATTTTTCTTTTCTTCATTTTTTTAGAGCATCTCAAGTTCTTCTCATTATCTTATGCACAGCAAGTTATCCACCATCTTTCATCATGGTGGGAGTATTGAAAGGGTTAGGATTAGGGTTATGCTGGAGGCTCTTACATCCACTCTATGGGGCTAATTAATTTATTTGGCAAGTGTTTATTGGGCGCATACCATGTGCCAAACACTGTTCTAAGACCTGAGGAGACGATGTGGGCAAAACAAATAAAAAATCCTTACCAACATGGAGTTTATATTCTAGTGGAAGGAGACTGTATTAGTCTGTTTTCACACTGCTGATAAAGACATATCCAAGACTGGGCGATTTGCAAAGAAAAAGAGGTTTAATGGACTCAAAGTTCCATGTGGCTGGGGAGGCCTCACAATCATGGCAGAAGGTGAAAGGCACTTTTACATGGCAGCAGGCAAGACAGACTTGAGAGCCAAGTGAAAGGGGTTTCCCCTTATAAAACCATCAGAGCTTGTGACGCTTAGTCACTACCACAAGAACAATATGGGGGAAACCACTCCCATGATTCATTTATCTCCCACTGAGTCCCTCCCACAACACGTGGGAAGTATGGGAGCTACAATTCAAGATGAGATTTGAGTAAGGACACAGTCAAACCATATCAGAGAGAGATAAAATAAATAAATACAACAAATAAATAATTCAGATGTATAATATATCAGATAATGATAAGAGCTATGTACAAGAATAAGACAAACAAGGGCTAAGGGATTCTGGAGAGGGCACTGCAATTTTTACATGGTGGTCAGGGAAGATTTTGCTGACAAGGTAATATTTGACCAAATGACTAAAGGAGGTAAGGGAGTGAATCTTGAGTATATCTGAGGAAAGAGAATTCCAGACAAAAGGAACAGCAGGCACACAGTTTCTGAGGCAGAAGTGTGCCTGGCTTGTTTCTAGGACAGCAAGGAGGCCATGGTGGCGGAAACTCAGTGAGCAAGGGCCAGAATCAAGGGAGATGAGTTTGGAAAGATAAGTAGGCAAGATCCTGAGGGGACTTATCCTATGAATATTTTGGTATTTACATTGAGCAACATGTGGACACATTGGGGGATTTGGGGCAGGGAAATGACATGCTCTGATTTGTATGTTCAAATCTCTTTATGGCTACTGAGCTGGCAGTAGACTGTAGCAGGAAAAGCGTGGTTGTAGGGACTGGTTAGAGGCTTATACCATAATCCAGACTAGAAATAGCAGTGGCTTGGAGAAGGGTGATTGAGATAGAGGTGGTAAGAAGTGTTGGGTTGTGGATACATTTTTAAAAGTGTGTTAATAGACTTTGCTGATTTTTTTCAATGGGCATATAGAGGAAAAAAGAGGAGGGTAAAGAAAGACTTAAAGGTTTTTGGCTTGAGTACTTGAAATAATGGATTTTTTTACTTTCAGAGGTTGAGGGTGAGGTGAAGAAAGTCCAGAAATTTGATTTTAGACACAATAAGTTTGAGACGCCCATTAGACATTCTAGATGAGATGTTTTCTAGGCCCTTGGGTATGAAACACTGAAGTTCATGGAGAAGTCTAGACTGGAAATACGAATTTGGGAGTTGTAAACATACAAACAAGAGTAATTTGTGTGTTAATGAGAATTGTTGATATCATCAAGGTGGCTGATATGATCCAATGACATGAAAGTTAAAGCTTATCAGAATATTTCATCTAAACAAATAAGATGCTGTTCCCAAGTGAATGTTTCTTTGTACATCATTGTGGTTGGGTTGCAGATGCCTGAGACTCTGTGTGCTCTGACCTTTTACCTCCCCTTTGACCAGTCTCCTATGTTTCTTGTACTGGCTTATTCTGTTTCTGGCTCACTGTGTTCTTTGCTGTTCTTTGAATATGCCACACGTGCTCTAATTGTGTGGCTTTAATACTTTCTTTCTACCTGAAAGTCTTCCTTCCCAGATACATGCAGAGTTTACTAGCTTATTTCCTTTGGGTCTCTCAATGTCACTTTATGCATTACTTCTCTCTTGCTGCATAACAAATTGCTCCAAAACTTAGTGGCTTAAAATAACAACAAATATTTATTATCTCACCTTTTCTGTGGCCAAGAATTTGGAAGCAGTTCAGCAGAGTGGTTCTGGTTAAGGGCTTCCAGTGAGGTTGGAGTTCCAACTTCTACTGGAGCTGCAGTCATCTGAAGGTTTTACTGGGGCTGGAGGTTCCACTTGCAAGCTTGCTCATTCACATGTTTGACAGATTAGTACTCTTGTGGGAGGTCTGATTTCCTTCCCACGTGGTCTTCTCCCAAGGGTGTTTGACTGTCCTTATGCCATCGAGACTGGCTTGCCCCAGAGAGAGTGATCCAAAAAAACAGAGTGGAAGCTTTGGTGCCTTTTATGACCCAGCCTCAGAGGTGAAATACCTTTAATCTCTGCTCTTCTCTATTGTACTGATACCAGCCCTCGACTCTATCACACTGAGACCAGTCCTAATTTATTTGGGAAGAGACTATCCAAGGGTGTGAACAGCAGAAGATGAGGTCCATTGAGGGTCATCCTGAAAGTTAACTACCACATCTTATCAGGGACGTCTTCTCTGAGTAACCTGTATGTTATGGACTGAATGCATGTACCCCTCCAAAATTCAAACGTTGAAACCCTAACACCCAGTGTGACTGTCTTTGAAATAGGGAAGTAATTAAGGTTAAATGAGGTCAGAAGGGTGGGGCCTTGATCTGACGGCTTAGTGTTCTTATAAGAAGAGAATCCAGAGAGCTCACTCTCTCTCCCTCCTCCAGCAAATACTGAAAAAAGGCCATGTGAAGATATAGCAAGAACTTGGCCATCAGAGAAAACAGGGCCAATCAGAGAAACCCCCCTCACCAGAAACGGAATCAGCTGGAACCCTGATCTTGGACTTCTAGCTTCCAGAGTGGGGAGAAAATAAATGTCTGTTGTTTGTGCTAACCAGTCTGTGATATTTTGTTATGGCATTCTGAGCTAATACATAGCATAAAAGGCAACTTCCTTCCTCAGCACTTTCCATCCCTTTATCCTGATTTATTTTTTCTCCACAGTATTTATCACAGCCTGATATTTTCTCAATTTATTTATTGTCAGTTTCTCCTTAGTGGAGTGTAAGCTCTCTGAAGGCAGGGAATTTGTCTATTTGTTTACTGTTTTATCCTTGGGTCCCAAAACAAAGTCTGGCCCATGACAGGTACTCAAAATTACTTGTTGAATGATAAATGAATGGATGAATATTGGATATTGGACTCTATTTTATTTCTATTGATTGTCTCTTTGGTGGCTGGGATTGTTTGTTCTTTAGGCAGACTTTGCATTCATTATACTCTAGCACCATTTCTGAAATCAGGTACAAAACAGAAATATTTTTAAATTTCAATTAATCTTGTGCATGTATTACCAAATTATAATGGGCTATCTGAAAATTAACACAGTGAAATATAAGCTCACCTGAGAAAATTTTGAGTTTGTTTTCACTTGATTAATAAACTGTTGGCAACCTGGAATTCTTGGGGCTGTTCTTCCTGCCTGAGGGTGAGAATTCTGTACCTTTGTAGAGAAGTGGAAAGAACAAGTTATGACCGATCCTGACGAAATACTACATGTGTTTTTGTGTGTTCTGAAAGAGAAACTGAAAAGAAATATAAAATACATTTCTGTATATTCCAATTTTTCCATCATGCTTATGTACTTACTTTTGTAGTTAGAAATAAAAAAGTAATAAATATGAAATTTTAAAAAGAATAATAATTTTGAAATAGGATAAACTCATTCATGTCTGTGCTCTGCTTTTTACTGATCAGAATTGTTATTTAATCTCTCTGAGTCTTAGCTTCCTGCTCTGTAGACAGGAGACAATAACATGGAAGTTCAGCCTTGACTCACGTAGAAAAATGTCACAGTCTTGGAGTGTGTTAGCTCATTCTTGTAGCCTTTGGCAAAGTTCTGAAAGAAAGGGAAGTGTTTAGTCCAAGCTGGCTCTTGTAAGAGGAAACAAGACATAACCTTCTTATATGAAGTCCTTTTTGTTAGCAGAACCAGGGGAAGCCAGATTGGCTGACCAAGAACATCCCTTCATTGCCAAGGATGGGAATTACTGCCAGTCTTCTCTGACTGGATATAGCATATGTTAAGGACCAATTGTTCTGAATTGTTCTCCCTATTTGCTTTTGTCCAAAAAGAAGTCTAGTGTAGCTAGCTTATCTTCTTTCTACTATTATTCTTTTGAGTATGGTGTGTTGGAAATATTTAAATTTATGTAGCCATATGTTGGTAGACTCTGAGAAGTTTATGCATGGGCCTGACTCAGAGAAATATACATTCCTCAGAGATGCTGGGCTTGGATCTAGATGTAGTAATGAGGTGAGACTTCTGATTGTCTCCCTCATAAAGCACCTTTGCCCATAATAAATGCTCAGGAGGGTAGCTACCACCAACTCCGTCATTGTTATTAATGGCACTTCCTTCTCCCCCTCTACAGTAACACAGACACCACCATTAATTTCGCCTCTATCTGGGCTTGCTTAACTCTTACGGGCGTAAACTTCCATAGAAGCATGGACATGCTTGCAGCCAAGATTCTATAAAAGCTAGAGCAGCAAGAAATCAGCACACTTTCAGCCAACAGTTGCTGGGAGAACCTAAGTCAGTAGAGACAAATTAGTCACAATACTGATATTGATGGACTTGGACAATTCTAATCAAATTAGAATGGAAACACGGGGGATTCAGAAAGGCAGGTCAATAAACAAGAAAACCCATTGAAAAACATCACCAGTATAATGATTGGACTTCATGTCTTTGGCTTCTTTCCCACCCTCCTAGGGCGAATCAGTACTGTAATCCTCTCTTTTCCTTGCCCCTGCCAGGCTCCCTTCTCTGGCTCCCTTCCTGTTGCCTTGCTACCACTTTGTAGCTCTTTTCTGCACACACCTGCCCCTCACTTTTATATAGGCTTGACAGGCTTTTCATAGCTTTTAAGGAACAGGTTTCAGACTTAATTGACCTTATAAATATCATTTTATTTCATTGTCTTGGACTTGGGGAAAAATTATAAAATCCCTTTCCTTAGAACACTAAATCCAAATGCTTACCACTCATCTAAACTCAGCTTAAAGCAAGGTTTTGTATTTCATGGATGGAAATGTGATGTCCTCTTTAAAAATATAAAGCTATAATGGGTTTTCTTTGGTCCACATTATTTCATTGAAAGATTTGTATTAGTTGCTTACTTCAAAAAGGTGAAGAGGTTTCACATACTATTTTGGATTTCTGAATTTTTTTGAAAAATCAAAAGATCTGGCAACACTGAGCCTACATTTCTGCAGAACAAGGGCTGCTGTAGCTGAGTCATGGCTCCTCTCAATTTGTGGCAGGAGCCCTTTAGTTCAGCACAGTCCCCACATGGACAACTTCATGCATTCATGGTGCCTCCTTGGCTCTTATGGGCCTTTCAGCATTTGACTTCACTGTTAGAGAACGTGCGTTGTAGTTTTTCTTTGAACTCTGTCATCCTTTCCCTCAAGCAGATGTAAGAACAGAGTTGTGTACAGAGGTTGATGGAAGATGCATTAACTATGAAGAAAGAGCTATGGCCATTTTGTTTAGAGGGCTTACTCAGTCATTTACGTATTCAGTCATTCATTTCCATTATCCTACTTTCTCTCCATTATTGCCTATCACTTTATTTAAATAGACATCATAGAAATTCAAACAGCACAAAAAGGCATGTAATGCCTTTTTTGTAAAAAACAGTATTCCTCTTACTCAAATCTCCTCATCCTCCTTTCCAGAAACTACCTCTGTTACTTTTTGTGTCTTCCTTCCCCAAGATAGACTGTATTTGTAATATATGTTCCACTTCATGTTATACCAAATGGTGACAGAATACAGATTATTCTGCATTTTCCCTTTTTTTTGCTTGATGATATATCTTGCAAATTATTCCATATTGGTGTAGATTTGCCTCATTCTTTCTAAAGCCTGCATAGCACTTCATTTTATTGATGCACTATGATTTGCTTAAGCTTATTGATGGGTCTGTAGCTGGTTTTTAATCTTTTATGAATACAAACAATGCTGCAGTGAACATCCTTGTACACATTTACGAAGGGCAAATTGTGCCAGCATATTTGTTAGATGAATTTTGTGAAGTGGTATTGCTTGGTCAAAAGGTATAAGCAATGGTGTGAGTATGCTACAGTTAACTCACACAGGCTTACAAGCAGCTGATTTCTCTGCGTCTCTTCCCAACTCCATGATCAAAGACATCACATTGGTAACTTGCTATTGGCCACAGTGGGAGCATTTATATCATGAAAATATGCAAACACCACAAACTAGGGCTTAGGGCTTTCCCCTTCCCTCCTGGAGAGCTGGTTGTCAAACACTGCAATATTGTAATTCAATTCTGATGCTAACTACCCAGAGTTAGCCCACTCCAAAGGTTAAGGGAACAGTCCCTAACAAGACTTACCTCACTTCAGATGTCAGCCACAAGTTCAGGAATCAATGGGTAACCCACATTTTTGACAAATTGCTACAAATTTGGGAGTTCCCACAGTCCCCTCAGGTTTGATAATTCATTTGTTAGAATGATTCTTAGAACTCAGGAAAGCTGCATCTATAATTATAGCTTTATTATAAAGGATATGAATTAGGACCAACCAATGAAGATACACCATAGGTGAGACCTGAGAGGGTCCCAAATGTGAAGCTTCTGTGTCCTCACCCTGTGGCTTCAAGATGCATCACCCTTTTGGCACATCATTGTGTTAACCAATCAGGAAACTCACTGGAGCTTCAGGTGTCCAGAGTTACAATTTGGGTTTCATTATGTAGGCAGGATTGATCGAGTCATTTGCCATGTGATTGTACTTTATCTCTATCCCCCGCTTCCTCATCCCTCCCTTGGGAGTCAGGAGATTATAAACGAATCTCAGGTGTCCCAAAGCTCAATCCTTTAATCATATGATTGGTTTTTCTGGCAAGGCCAACCCCTATTCTGAAACTATATAGGAGCCCACCTTGAGTCACCTTATTAGCATAAACTCAGGTATGGTCCCAGGAGCTCAGCAGGGATAAAAAAAGACACGCCTATTTGTCATTCAGAAAATTCCAAGGGCTTAGAGGCTTTGTCCCGGGAACCTGGGCCAAAGAGCAATCAAATTATTTGTTATACAACAAACACAACAGCACATCACTGGATGTAAGTATTTAAAAGTGTTGACACATATGTCCAAATTGTCCTCCAAAGAGGTTGTACCAAATATGTGTTCCCACCAGCAGTGCATAAAAGTGTTTTTGGAGCAACAATTCTGACCCCAGTGATTTGTCGTACTGGATCACTAGAGTGTGCCAGTTATTTCCTTGAGACTGAGCATGAGGGAATGCTGGGTTATTTACATGTCACTGGGAAGATACATTTATATTCTTGCTGAGATCTTCAAATGCAACCCAATGCTTGTAAACTTTTCTTATGGCTCTCTGCTTCCATTACTTGAGCAAATAGTTGTTGGTAAAATTCACCAGCTATTAATAGAAATGAGAGGAATTCAGCTATCTCACTGTTGGTTTTAGCTTTTCTATAATCACTCTTCTTCATTAGGAAATGTCTCTAAAGACTGCTGCCTTACAAGAGTAAAGTCCATGCATGATAAAAATCTCACAAACTTTGGGAAGGCCATTCTGAAATTGTGATAATAATAAGAACGTTTTGAAAATATCATTGTGCATTTTTATTGTTTCCTTCACTTGAGTAGTGGGAATTTGTTTCAAAGCATCATCAAATCCCATTGGGTAATGCCTTAGCAGAATAGATAAGAAAAATATATAATCATTACATAAAGACTATTTCTAACCATTGAAGTTTAATTAACATGTTATTCATATACATTAATTCAAGTCTTCAAAAACAGCTTGGATAGTCAGTAGGTTAAACAGTCCTCTTGAAAATCTAGACCAACAGTGTATAATAAAGTTTTCTGTGTGATATTGGAAATCTACATCTGAGCTGTCCAATATGGTAGCCACTAGCCACATGTGGCTAAGTGATTGAGTAACCAAACATTGAATTTTATTTAATTCTAGCTAATCTAAATTTAGATATGTAAATAGGTACATGTATCTACTGGTTACCTTATTAGACCAGTTCTAGGTTATAAAGACAGATTTAACCTTTGTTCTTTTCTTTTCTCTGATTTCTGATCCCTTCCCCTATCTAGTCATGGAAAATAAGGAAAATGAAAGTACCTAAACAGGCTCATTTCTAAGTGCTTGACACATATCAATTCCTTTAATCCTCTCAACAACTGTATAAGATAGGTACTAACACTATCCCTGTTTTATTAATGCAAATGAGAAAATTGATGGTTGATGTCCCACAGCTGATAAGGAATGACCTAAGACCTGAATACAGAAAATGTGACTTTAGGAGACCATGCTCTTAACTGCAATACCACACTGCCTCTAAATCTATATGCAAAGAAAATAAAAATCACCAGTGAGAAGTACTTTTTGTTTTCCAAATAAGCACTTGAGAATTGATATCAAAGGATCAAGGAAGCTGGGGATAAGGGTGCTAAGATGAGAGGACAGGAACAGGGTAGTGATGTAGAGAGGAGTGGAATCAGCCTAGCACCTTCCAGGGCCAGAGCCAGTCTGTGCATGGATATTTATCCTCCACCTACAGACTGTCTGCTGACATTTGATTAAACACATCATGGAGGCCCACACTGATGAGCTGTGTCAACAGCTTTCATCGTCAGTGGCTGTGGATTTTCTGGCAAAAGGAGGCCCACTTCTAACCATGGACTTTACGGAGATTGATTTAAAAGCCAGAACAAAATGTCCTGGATTGCTGTATTATCAAATTGTTTAAGCTGGGAATTCATTTCCCAGAGTCCCCTTCCCTCTATGGTTCTAGGATAGAGTTGGCCAAAAGAAGAACTTGTATAAAACTTAGGAGGCAGAGGTGAAGCATTGACCATAGCTCATCTTCCCACCTGCTGGTTCTTCTGACCAACAGATTCATTTTTGGCTCCAGGTCCACTTCCAGATGGCTGGCAGTGGGCCCACAAGGTGGTAGCTCCACAGGGGAAGAGCTGCTCATAGGCTTCTCTATGAGCTCCCCTACCAAGATCTGCTTCAGAGGCTGGAGACCCCTCTGCAAACTCTGACTTGGCTATTGGTGTCAGTGCTTCAAGAAGACTGGTTGATAACTTTTTCTCTGACCCTCCAACTCTTTCTGGAACTTTCTCTTCCAGCAACTTCCGCAGTTGTGAGGTCTAATTCCTCTAATACATTTCTGTCTTAGCCTGTTTTCTACTCCCCTAACAGAGTACCACAGACTGGGTAATTTATAAAGAAAAGGTATTTATTTTGACTCACAGTTCTGGGGCTGAGAAGTCCAAGAGCATGGTGTTGGCTTCTGGTAAAGGCCTTCTTGCTGTATTATCCCTTGGCTGAAAGGTTGAAAGTGGAAGGGAGCCCATGAGACAGAGAGGAAAGGAGGGGGCTAAACTTCTGTGATAACTAACCCACTCCCACAGTAACAGCATTAATCCATCCATGAGAGTGGAGCCCTTATGACCTAATCACCCCTTAAAGGTCCCACCTCTCAACACCACTACGTTGGCAATTAAGTTTCAACATGACTTTGTGGGGACATTCAAACCATAGCACTTCCTTGTAACATCCCAGTAGCTCTGCTTCCCTGACTAAAACTGTAATTGTTATACTATATTCTTAATAAGATGCTCAAAACAGAAGCTGGACTCCATGATACTTAGAGGAACCATTTAGGAAAGTAAGTCTCAGCCCCAGCACTTGGGCAAGTCTAGAGTTGTGAGATCCTCCCTACTAAAAGAGTTTATATTATTTGTCTTCTTGAAAGTTTCCTTCTGCCTGTACAAACTGCCAGGACAAACTCCAGCTGATTAAGATGCTTCAGCTAGATGTTCCCAAGGCACTGTGGACTGCCCTGCACCCCTCACTGCAGAGCTTGTCCTGTAATAGTATAATACTCTATTCAGTGATCTGCATTCTCTGCCTTGCTGCCAGATATGAGAGTCTGGTAACCATGCATTGGGCTCACCACTTAAACCCCAGGGCACTGTGCCTGAGTGGTGGCTCATCTTGAATGAATGAAGTAGGAGAGACTGAGCTTTGAATTAATGTGACGTCACTGTGGTGAGAAACAGGGATATAGAAGACCTTGTCAGTGCCCTGGCCAGAAGCCCTTGGGTTCCTTTTACCTTTTCTGTACAGTCTTTCCCAGCTTCAGTGTATTTTTGTTTCCAAAGATCTGTACCTGGGACTCTTCTTCAGAGGCCTGTTCTCAGGCTACTGGAACCAGTCAGAATTGCCTGGGAGTTTATGTGTCCTTCAGGCAACTTGTAAACAATGACTGACCATGTGATCAGGAAAGTTCTAAGGCATAGCTTATACTCCAAAGCTCCCCTGGGGATCAGCCTGGAGCAACCCTCTGTGAGACTTTACCTGCATCTCTCCCCTGCTTGGCTTCATCCTGCCTGGCTTACCTCATTCTTTTATAGGCCTCTCTTTGTTGCAGGAAGTCAGGGACTTCGAACGGAGGGACTAGCTGGAGCCATGGCAGAGAACATAAATTGTGAATAATTCATTTTAATATGGACACATATCAGTTCCCAAAATTAATATTTTATAATTTCTTATGCCTGTCTTTACTGCAATCTCTGAACATAAATTGTGAAGATTTCATGGACATTTATCAGTTCACAAATAATACTAATAATATCCTTACAATTTCTTATGCCTGTCTTACTTTAATCTCTTAATCCTGTTATCTTCATAAGTTGAGGATGTATGTCACCTCAGGACCACTATAGTTGTGTTAGCTATACAAATTCATTGTAAAACAAGTGTATTTGAAGAATATGAAATCAGTGCACCTTGAAAAAGAACAGAATAACAGCAATTTTCAGGGAACAAGGGAAGACAACCATAAGGTCTGACTGCCTGTGTGGTCGGGCAGAATAGAGCCATATTTATCTTCTTGAAGAGAGCCTATAAAAGGACGTGCAAGTAGGGAAGATATCGCTGAATTCTTTTCCTACCAAGGAATATTAATAATTAAGACCCTGGGAAAGGAATGCATTCCTGGGGGGAGGTCTATAAACAGCTGCTCTGGGAGTGTCTTATGTGGCTGAGATAAGGACTGAAATACACCCAGGTCTCCTGCAGTACCCTCGGGCTTATTAGGGTGGGGAAGAAATCCCACCCTGGTACATTTGAGGTCAGACTGATTCTCTGCTCTCGAACACTGTTTTCTGTTGTTTAAGATGTTCATCAAGACAATACGTGCACAGCTGAACATAGACCCTTAACAGGAGTTTTAGATTTTTGCCCTTTGCCTTGTGATCTTTGCTTTTCCCTTTGCCTTGTGATCTTTATTGGCCTCAGAAGCATTTGATCTTTGTTCTCCTTTTTGCCCTTTGAAGCATGTGATCTTTGTGACCTACTCCCTGTTTGTACAACCCCTTCCCTTTTGAAGTCCTTAATAAAAACCTGCTGGTTTTGCAACTCAGGTGGGCATCATGGTCTAACTGATATGTAAGGTCACCCCCAGAGGCTCAGCTGTAAAATTCCTCTCTTTGTATTCTTTCTCTTTATTTCTCAGCCGGCTGACACTCAGGGAAAATAGAAAGAACCTACGTTGAAATATTGGAGGCGGGTTCTCCCGATATCTCTTAATAGCACTCTTGTAATAAGTCACTAACTCCTGAATCCTCATCTCAGGGAGTATGTCCAGAGAAACTAACCTACAACCATGAGTATTTAAGGAAGAACACTGGCTTCCAATCTGGTTTGCCATGGGTCTGCCAAACTCAAGCCACCTCCCCTTTCTGGGAAAGCCCTGCTCTGATTCTGTTGATCCTAATGAAATGGCAGTTCCCAAAACACAGATAGTAAAGATGGGAAAAACGTTTCATTTGCCCTTTGTCCCTTGCTAAAGTAGGTGAAAGATGCAATCTTATCAGTCTGCATCTGATCAGGAAACAGAAGCTACTCTAGGTTTTTAAATAGGCAGTTGATAGTAAAGGTGTTAGAAGAGCCAGGGGAGAAAAAGGGGAAGGTAAGATTTTTTCAAAGATCAGTAGCTGCAGGAAACAGGTATCACCTCTAGGTCTAAAAGAGCAAAGAGAAAAAGGTGTTGCTCAGAGTACAGAATGTGGTGGTGTTAGAACAAAGTTGGCAGAAACCCAGAAGTCACATTTGTCCATGGCTACCACCCTTTGCTGCTGAGACTCCTTCCTCATTTGTTGCTGCATCCTCTGCGAGAAGCACAAGAAGAAAAAATATGTCTTCCTTACTCTCACCTTCCAAACTCCTGCCAGAGACTCCCATTGGTAGCATCTGACAGGAAGCTAGGTGGAAAGTAGGTCTGACAAATGTAATTTGCAGGTTTTCTGCCCTGCTGGTGAGAAAAGGGCATAAAAGGGGAAGTGTAGGGCTGAAAGACAACAGATGCAATGTGGTACTTTGCCTCAAAGTTTCCATCCTTTTCCTGATGGTAAAGATCATCTAAAGTCTTCCAAAGCTTCAGAATTGGTGCAGGAAAAGCTTATTGGGGTATATGAGTAGGAGAGAAGGAAAGGGCAAGAGACAGAACAGTGAATGAGACAGCAAAAGGCATTGCCTACAGTCTAAAAAGCATCCCTTTATGAACACTCAGGAATTCTTTTTTTTTTTTTTTTTGAGATGGAGTCTCACTCTGTTGCCCAGGCTGGAGTGCAGTGGTGTGATCTTGGCTCACTGCAAACTCCACCTCCCGGGTTCACACCATTCTCCTGCCTCAGCCTCCTGAGTATCTGGGACTACAGGCACCCACCATCATGCCCGGTTAATTTTTTCTAATTTTTTTTTAGTAGAGAAGGGGTTACACCATGTTAGCCAGGATGGTCTTGATCTCCTGACCTCGTGATACGCCTGTCTCGGCCTCCCAAAGTGCTGGGAGCCACCGCGCCTGGCCAACACCCAGGAATTCTTACGGGTTATTTAGCCCTTTCATTGTCTCATGTAGGACAGAAACTAAGGGGCCGTGCTTCTTTGTATCTTCTTTTGAATGCAGATGGGTACGCTTTCCACTAAATATAAATCTATACATATCCCAGAAGCAAGCAAGCATACTTTTTAAACACAAGTGAGTTTTACAGGAGACTTGTAGATTCTCCTGCTTGATTGCAAAATACAGCTCATCTCCTGGAATGGGCCCAGAGACTTTGGCATTTGTTAAGAATCAAAGTCATAGTTGGTTAATCCCATCTGCTTTCAAGAAATAAGAAAAATCAGTGTCAATGTGTCTCAGACTCCATGTAAATTATTCTCCCTTGGGTCTCCCAAAGGTTCCTGTTTGCTCAGAGAATTTTAAGCTATGTCATAAGAAACCTAATTTAAAACCCCACTCTATTAATTTTCAATTGCTGCTTTAACAAACTATTATGAATTTGGCTTAGAAACAACATAAATTTATAATCTTACTGTTCTGGGTGGGTATCATTGGTCTAAATACAAGATGTCAGCAGGCTTGCGTTCCTTCTGGAGGCCGTAACTGAGAATTCCTTTCTTTTCCTTTTCTAATTTCTAGCAGCACTCCATATTCCTCAATTAAAGGCTCCTTCTTCTAGACTCAAAACCAGTGGCATACCGTTTCTCTCCTCTCTGATCTCTGCTTCCATCCTTACATCTTCTCTCTCTCTGACTCTGATCCTCCTGCCTCCCTTTTGAAAGGATCCCTGTGACTACACTGGGCCAACCTGGATAATCCAGGCAAAATTCTCCTTCTCAAGACTCTTTACTTAGTCACATCTACAGTCTTTTTGATAATGTAAGGTAACATATTCACAAGTTCCAAAGATTAGAACATGGATATATGCTACAGAGAGAATGTTTGTGTTGAAACCTGATCTCCAATGTGATGGTATTAGGGAGTGGGGCTTTTGGAAGATGATTGGGTCATGAGGGTGGATCCCTCATACATGGGGTTAGTGCCCTTATAAAAGTGGTCCCAGAGAACACCTTTGCCTTTCTGCCACATGAGGACACAGTAAAAAGACAGGCATCTAAGAACCAGGAAGCGAGCCCTCACCAGTCACTGAATCTGCAGGCACCTTGACTTGAAACTTGCCAGTCTCCAGCACTGTAAGAAATAAATTTCTGTTGTCTATAAGGTACCCATTCCATGGTATTTTGTTGTGGCAGCCTGAACAGACTAGGGCAACATCTTTGGTGGGGGTGATTATTCAGTCTACCACACCCACTGTTTATAATATATATTAAATGGAGTGAAGGCAGAGGGTGTTAGGATTGATTATAATCCCACATCTAGCGAAAAAGGCAGCTTCTGTGTGGCTGTTGAAAATGAAAATTATTTGGCAAATAAATAAGTATTAATCCAAATTTTCTTGACCTCTTACTCTTTTTAATTAAAACACTTTAGGCTTTAGTTCCTTTTCGTTGAGTAGGTATTTTTTTTAGAGCATTTGACACACGTGTCCCAGGTTTTGGGACATCAGTAGTTCACACAGAGGGCAGAAAACAGACAGATCACCAGAAAAACAGGGTTGGCGTGAGAAGCTATGAGCTCAAGAGATGCCTACTGAGCAGTGTGAGCAGGCAGTCAGGTGAATCTGGACATGTGGGGATCAGCTCTCAACACATACTGGGCTAAGGATATCTCACCACCAATGAGCCAGTGTGCATGCCATACTATGCCTAGAACTCTAAAACCACCACTGCCGTGCAGTTCAGCATTGGTATGCATCTGAATCACCTGTAAAGCTTATTCATCACCCACCACTCTCAGAGCTTCTGAATCAAAAGATCTGGGGTGAGGACCTGGGATTAATATGTGTAACAAATGCTAAAGATTATTCTCAGTAAAGTTTAAAAATTTTCACACTCCTCTCTTGGATCCCTTATTGACGTTTAAGTCCCAAAGGCAGTTCTTATGAAACAGAGGAGTGTGTCATAGGAATCCAACCAAATGTCAGCTTGGTAATTGCCACATTTTTGACCTTGAATCTATACTTTCTTTTTAAATTATTTGTATAATATGGGGCACAAGTGCAGTTTTTTTACATGCATAGATTATATGTAGTGGTCAAGTCAGAGAATGTATCCATCACCTGAATACTATATATTGTACCCATTAAATAATTTCTCATCATCCTCCCCCTCTCATCCTCCCACCCTTTTGGGTCTCCATTATCTATCATTCCACTCTCTATATTCATGTGTATATATTTTTTAGCACTCACTTATGCATGAGAGTATATCATATTTGACTTTCTGTGTTTGGCTTGTTTCACTTAAGATAATGACCTGCAGTTCCATTCATGTTGCTGTAAAAGACATAATTTCATTTTTTTTTTGGCTTAATAGTATTCCATTGTATAGATATACCACATTTTCTTTATTCATCCATCCATTCATGGACATTTAGGTTGATTCCATATGTTTGCTATTGTCAATAGTGCTACAATAAACATACAAGTGCAGGTATCTCCTTGATAAATTGATTTCCTTTCCTTTGGCTAGGTTCCTTTAACAGATTGAGAAATCTCCCTACTGTTCTCCATGTAGGTTGTACTAATTTAAATTCCCACCAAGAGTATGTAAGAATTCCCTTTTCTTCAAATACTTCCCAACATCTGTTATTTGCTGTCTTTTTAATAATAGATATTCTGACTGGGTAAGGTGATTATCTCATTGTGGTTTTAATTTGCAACTATTTGCAAACTATTCATCTGACAGGGGATGATGATTTGTGAAGTTGAGCATTTAAAAATACATGTTTTGGCCATTTGTATGTCTTCTTTTGAAAAAATATTTATTCATGCCCTTGGCCACTTTTTAAAAATTTTAATTATTTTAATTTAATTTAATTTTATAGTTATTATTTTCTGGAGATGGAGTCTTGCTCTTGTCCCCCAGGCTGGAGTGCAGTGGCGTGATCTCCCTCAGTCTGGAGTGCAGTGGCATGATCTCGGCTCACTCTAGCCTCTGCCTCCCAGATTCAATCGATTCTCCTGCCTCAGCCTTTCAAGTCGCTGGGATTACAGGCACTCACCACCAAGCCCAGCTAAGTTTTGTATTTTTAGTAGAGATGTGGTGTCACCATGTTGGCCAGGTTGGTCTTGAACTCCTGACCTTAGGTGACCCGCCCTTCCTGCCTCCCAAAGTGCTGGGATTACAGGCATGAGCCACCATGACCAGCCATTTTAAAAATTGTTTTAAATTATTATTACTATTTTTTTGAGACAGAGTCTCACTCTGTTGCCCAGGCTGGAGTGCGGTATTGTGATCTCAGCTCACTGCAACCTTTGCCCCCTGGTTCAAGTGATTCTGGTGCCTCAGCTTCCCCAGTATCTGGGATTACAGGTGTGCACCACCATGTCTGGCTAACCCTGTAGAGATAGGGTTTCACCATATTGGCCAGGCTGGTCTCGAACTCCTGACCTCAAGTGATCAGCCCGCCTCGGCCTCCCAAAGTACACAAACATGAGCTATCTATCATGCCTGGCCTTATTTTTAATTTTTGCCGGTGCATAGTAGGTGTATATATTTATGGGGCAAAGGCTTTGCCACTTTTTATTGGGAATATCTGTTGTTTTTGTTGTTGATGTTGAGTTGTTTGAGTACCTTGTATATTCTGGCTACTGGTCCCTCATCAGATGAATAGTTGGCAGATATTTTCTCCTATTCTGTGGGTTGTCTTTTTGCTTTGTTGATTATTTCTTTTCCCATGAAGAAACTTGTTAGTTTAATTAAATTCCATTTGTCTACTTTTGTTTTTGTTTCCTGTGTTCTTGAGGTTTTAGTTATAAATTATTTGCCTAGACCAAAGTATGAAAGAGCTTTCTCTAGGTTTTATTCTAGTATTTTTGTAGTTTTAGGTCTTACATTTAAGTCTTTAATTCGATTTTTGATTAATTTTTGTATATAGTAAGAGATAGGGATCCAGTTTCATTCTTCTACATATGGCAATCCAATTATCCTAGTACCATTTATTGAAAAGGTTGTCCTTTCCCCTAGTGTATGTTTTTGTCAGTTTTGTCAAAGATTAATTGGCTGTAAATACGTGGCTTTATTTCTGGGTACTCTTTCTGTTCCATCCATCTGTGTGTCTATTTTTTTTTTTTTTTTTTTTTTTTNTCCCCCCCTCTGTGTTTTTTTTTTTTTTTTTTTTTTTTTTTTTTTTTTTTACCAGTACCGTGTTTTTTTGGTTACCATATCCTGGTAATATAATTTGAAGTCAGGTAATGTGATGCCATCAGCTTTGTTCTTTTTGCTTAGGATTGCTTTGGCTATTCAGGTTCTTTTTTAGTTCCATATGAATTTTAGGATTATTTCTCTAATTATGTGAAAAATGGTGTTTGCGTTTTGATAGAAATTGCATTGAATCTATAGATTGCTTTGGGAAGTATGGTCGTTTTAACAATATTAATTCTTTTACTCCATGAGCATGGGATGTATTTCATTTGTTTGTGTCATCCACAGTTTCTTTCATCAGTGTTTTATGGTTTTCCTCATAGAGATGTTTCACCACCTCGGTTAAATTTATTTATTAAGGTATTTTATATATATACACACACACACAAAACATCTGCTACTTCATTTATTTTATTTGCAGGAGGAGTTGAAACAAATTTTAAGGGAGATTTTCATTTCCCCCCTAAACATGAATCATTCAAGTAAAACTAACTTAACTATAGAAATGTAGCAAAGTAAGGGGAAAGCAGCACAACAACCCAAGAGGCAAAGTCTCAGGAGAAGAGGTGGGTGCAGTCTGCATATAACATATGCATAAATGCACTGAGACAAGACAAGCACAAGGACCCCATTTAAAGAGTTGGTCCCCCATACATCTGAGAATGCTTCAACTTAAACAGGGCGTAAGGTTAAGACAAGGAAAGAAAGAAAAAACCCAAAAAAGCCCATGAACCCACCTCAGCCAGAGAACCACCTTCCTTAAAACGATCAACAGGAGTTTCTTTGGTCCATTTATAAAAAGATTAATAAAAAATTGAAAAAAGTTTCTCAATACATTATATTGTAAAGATAAAGTTAGAATTCAGAAGTTGTTCTTGAGAAAACAGACAGAACACTGCCTCAGGTTCCACCCGTTGCTGGGAGGATCCAGGCGAGGCTAGAACAGTTTGGAATACTGAGCTGCTGTGGAGGAATAGGGAAGCCAGCCAGAAGAAATCAGGAAAATAGGCTCAGGGCACGTGGGTGGTTAGGAGCAACTCCACGTGAATAACAGGCGCGCAGAAAAGAGGACACAAGGTGGTCGAAAGGCCTGGAAACTACTCCGTGACATACAAAAATCAGGTTTACAAAAGATCCAAGCAGTTTGGCCCAAGAGAAATGTGAACACTTCAAAGTTTATTCACAGCGTTTGTTTCCTTTAAGAATCAAAGTTTTCCCAAATATAATAGTTTCTAATATTACTACATATGCCTAAAAAAAAAGAAAAAGAAAAAAGAGGGGGCTTTTAAAAAAATCAGGATGGGGAGAAGAGATTGAAAATCATCAAATTAGTCTTCTTAGCTCCAAATGAAATGAACTTCAGAACAAAACTGTTGGTTTCTAATAGGAAACAAAAATTCAAGCATTGCTCTCCTGCCCTAACCCCTACCCCCACCCCCCACACACCAACGACAAATGAGAAAAACAGTTAAAGCCCAATGAGCTGTGTTCTGCTCAAAAGCTGGGCCTGACCATTGGGTTCCACAGCCAGCCTCCTCTGTCCAGTGGGAGGCAGTGCCAGGGATGCCTTCCATGGTACTACAATCTGCACGGCTGGTGAGGGGTGGGATAGGATTTTCAGAATCTTCTTGAGGTTCCACTGTTTAGCTCCTCACCAGCCATCTTCCCAGTGCCTCTCTCCCCTGGGCAAGGAATCCCGTCAAGAGTGGCCCCTACTCGGTTTTGGGCTGTAAATTGTCCTTCTCTTCTCAGTTCTCTGTCTCACTCTCATCATCTTCAATCTCCCCTTCCTCCCCACTGAACTTGTCATGGGCTAACTTGGGGCTAGTACTTGATTTCTGGAACGTGAACAGGACCCGATCCTGAGGAAAGGCTCCTCCACCTGGCCCCAGCTCACCCACTTGTCACTGCCTTCACCTTCATGGTCATCATGCAAGTAATACTTCTTGCTTTTGGGGGCGTACTCTGGGTACCACTCCTCTTCTCGGTTTCTAATATTACTACACATGCCTAAAAAAAAAAAAAAAAAAGAAAAGAAAAGAAAGAAGGGCTTTTAAAATCAGGATGGGGAGAAGAGATTGAAAATCATCATCTCAGAAGTCTTTCTTGGGGGAGGCGATGAGCTTTTCTCCTGGACAGCTTTGTAAGCAGTCACTCAGAAATTCTTCTCAGGTACAAAGACCTTGTGCCCACCTTCAGTTCTCTTGCTCCAGTCCTCCTTTTTGGATCTTTCTGGGAAAGACTCCTCATCCATCTCCTCTGTTTTCCTCTGCTTTTCCTTCCCTGGAGGTGCATATACCAGGCCCTCCCATTTGCCTGACTTCTCCTCCTCCTGGTTTCTTTTTTGAAAATCGTTGCTGTTGTTGTTATTGTTCCCAGAGTAGTTGCCTCTGCCCCAGCCTCTTCCTCTGGCTCGAAATGGAAAGGTTCCTCCGTTCTGCCACCTCCTTTCACTTGGACCCACCAAGCCTTTGGTCCCCAGTCTTGATTTCTCAAAGCCCGTGGTGCTCTCCTCTCTTTCCTCTGTCTCTTCAGTGTACTCTTCTGCTTTGTAGGAGTGAGATGACTGGGAAGAAGAGGATCTGGACCTGTCTCTTGCTCTCCGGTGCTTCTTCTGCTTCTTTGATCCTTTATGAGTTTTCTCTGTTTTTTTTCAGTTGAGCTTTCCCTTAAGGGGCTGGAGTCTCAGGAATCCACTGATTCTCTTGATTTACCTCATTTAAGATCTCTCTCCTGGCTAAGCATGGTGGGTCACGCCTGTAATCCCAGCAATTTGGGAGGCAGAGGTGGGTGGATCATGAGGTCAGGAGATCGAGACCATCCTGGCCAACATGGTGAAACCCCATCTCTACTAAAAATACAAAAATTAGCACATGTCTGTAATCCCAGCTACTTGGGAGGCTGGGGCACAAGAATCACTTGAATCTGTGAGGCAGAGGTTGCAGTGAGCCAAGATCATGCCACAGCATTCCAGCCTGGACGACAGAGCGTGACTCCATCTAAAAAAAAAGAAAACAAAAATCTCTTATGACGTTCAGTATCAAGGCTGAGATCAACAGGATCGTCTTTGTATTTTCCCTCAGCCTTGTAGACAGGTACTGGGGGAAATATCTATTCTTCTGTGTATCTCTGGCCTATTCTTGTTTTTGGCTGCCTCCTGCTCAGTTCCTCTCCTTAGGTATTTAGTAAAGTGTTCATGTAATGTCATTCCTGAGGACCCAAAGTGATGCTCTTTAACATGGTGAACAATGGTCACTATATGTTGGGCAAACAGTTCCGAGGGGCTACGCTGAGACTGAGCTGACTGTATGTGCTGGAAAGTGGAACAAAACTCCTGTTCCTTTTTGTTGCTATGGACTAGATCTCGGCAAAGCTTGCGTTCCTGAGCCAATAAGCCACTGGGTTCTGCAAGGTCTTCATCAAAAGAGTCCATCTGGACACTGACCTGTGCCTCTTGAGTAATGGAAAAGGAAGACTTCCCTGTGGAAAAGTCTTTCACTTCCAGCTTATCTCAGAAGTCTTTCTTGGGGGAGGCGATGAGCTTTTCTCCTGGACAGCTTTGTAAGCAGTCACTCAGAAATTCTTCTCAGGTACAAAGACCCTGTGCCCACCTTCAGTTCTCTTGCCCCAATCCTCCTTTTCGGATCTTTCCGGGAAAGACTCCTCATCCATCTCCTCTGTTTTCCTCTGCTTTTCCTTCCCTGGAGGTGCATATACCAGGCCCTCCCATTTGCCTGACTTCTCCTCCTCCTGGTTTTTGTTTGCATCTATGACTTTCAACACATCTTGGGTTCATCATCAAACTCAGACTCCTTCCTTCCCTTAGCTTTGTCCTTACCTTCATCATCCATCTCTTCCTTGTGGAAGTCAGCCATCTGCTTCTCAAAGTCATCTTGGCGCTTATACCTTTTGGGAGACTGACTGCCCCGAAAAGGCTTCTCAGAATCAGTTTTGGGAGCATAAGAATCAGATTTCATTTTTCCATCACCCAAGCCTGTATCAGAGAAACTCCCTTTCTCTTTAATTTTTTCTTTGTCTGTATTTGTTTGTTTCTGTTCCTTATCTTTTCTATTCTGTCTTCTGCTTTTCTAGATACCCTTTGTATAGGCTGCTCCTCCTGGAGCAGCACTCTCCTGCTTCTGAGATGAGACATATGTGGAGCCAATGGATGGTGAATTCTTACCCACAGGGCTCTTTTTGGATGGACTCAGGGACCCGAGAACTGTGGTCGAACTGACTTTGGTGTTTCCCAGGCCGATACTCAGCACCGCTCAGCAGAGTTGAGCTCATCTGGGATGTGCTGGAAAGTGGAGGACTAGGTTTTGGCTTGGGGTAGGAAGGAGTGACCGCTGCTTCACCACCACAAACTGGAGGGGGCTTTTGAAAGCTGGGCCTCACTCTCAAGGACTCAGCTCAGAAACTGCTGAGGCCCCTGATGCAGAACCAGTGCCGTAGGTGGCATCTGGCCATGGCTTCGAGCTCTCAGATGCTTTTGTGTCTTGAGAGGTGCCTCCAGAGAATGTCTGCTCCTTGGCCTCATCTCCCTGGTTATCCCCGGCAGCCTGACATGGCCAGCTATCCTTGGAAGAGGACCTTTTCTCCCTTGCAGACTTGCGCTTAGAAGATTCAACTTGGCTATGGTTGGAGGAAAGAACGGGAGGATGAGGAGCGCCTTGACTGGTCAGAAGACGTCTTATCAGAGTTTCTAGAATGGCTCCTGGACCTTGGTGAAGGGGACCGTCTCGCTGGGATCTGGAGTCTTCAACGGCCTGTATGCTTGCCGGTAATTCTGCCAATTTGAGTGGTAGTTTCCATAGCCTCCTTGGTTATACTGGCCCCATGGATAAAAGCCTTTGTTGCACCCGCGGAAATAATAGGGCCTTCTATAGCCTCTGTTGTGACCTTGGAAATCCGATTCCAATATACTCTTGAGTGGTTTCTTTCTCTGTTATTAGCTGGAGAATATGATCTGGAACCAGACCTAGCACTCAGCCTGCACTTCCTTGAACCAGAGACAGATCGGCTTAGGGACTGAGACTTCGAACATGAATGAGAACGAGATCTTGATGCAGATCCTGAACGAGAAGAGCGAGATCCAGACTTGGATTTACTTGTTTTTGACGGCTCTGTAGAGAGGATCACTTTTCAATTACACCTTATTTGAACAATGATTCGACTTGCACTGGATCCCAGACACTACCCCAAAAGAACACTTGCAGCACCACTGGCTTCTTCAATTTATGAGTCAAGATACACTTCTGGGCCTACCGCAGCGATCACAGCTGCAGCTCACAAGGGCACAACCAGCCAGAACCTCGCCCCCCCGTATTTTATATTCTTATAGCTATTTTACACTATTTTATAGTAAATGTGATTGCCTCTTGATTCTCAGCTAGATTGTTATTGGTGTATAGGAATGCTACTGGTTTTGGACATTGTTTTGTATCTCACAACTTTACTAAATTCGTTTATCAAACTAAGGGTTTTTGGTGGTGTTTTTAGGTTTTCCAAATTACACGGAGACAATTTGACTTCCTCTCTTCCCATATGGATGTCTTTTATTTCTTTCTCTTGCCTAATTACTCTGGCCAGTACTGTCAGTACTATGTTGAATAGGGTGACATCCTTGTCTTGTTCCAATTTTTATGGGAAAGGCTTTCAACTTTTCTTCATTCAGTATGATGTTGGCTGTGGGTTTGTTGTATATGGCCTTTGTTATTTTGAGGTTTCTTCTATGACTAATTTGTTGAGGGTTTTTTGTATCATAAAGGGATACTGAATTTTGTGAAATGGTTTTCCTGCATCTATTGAGATGATTATATGGATTTTGCCCTTAATTCTGTTTATGTAATGTATCACATTTATTGATTTGTGTATGTTGAACCATCTTTGTATCCCTGGTATAAAACCTAGTTGATTGTGGTATACTATCTTTCTGATGTGTCATTGGATTTAATTTGCTAGTATTTTGTTGATTTTTGTGTTTATGTTATTCACGGATATTGGTCTGTAGTTTTCTTTGTTCTGTTGTGTGCTTGTCTGGTTTTCGTATCAGGGTTATACTGGCCTTGTGGAATGAGTTAGAAAGAATTCCCATCTCCTCAGATTTTTGGAACAGTTTCAGAAGGATTGAGATTAATTCTTTGTATGTTTGATAGAATTTGGCTATGAATATATCTGGTCCTGGGCTTTTCTTAGTTGAGAGATTTTTTTTTTTGTTATGGATTTAATGTTTTTATGCATTATTGGACTGTTCAGGTCTTCTGTTGCTTCCTGGTTCAATCTTGGGAGGTTGCATGTTTCCAAGAATTTATCTGTTTCCTCTGTGTTTTCTAGTTGGTGAGTGTATAGTTGTTCATAATAGTCTCTGATGATCTTTTGTATTTCTGTGGTATCATTTATCATGTCTCCTTTCTCATTTCTGATTTTATTGGGTTTTCTCTCATTTTTTTCCTGGTTAGTATATCAAGTGGTTTATTGATTTTGCTTATCTTTTCAAAAAACCAACTTTTTGTTTCACTGATCCTTTGTGTGTGTGTGTGTGTGTGTGTGTGTGTGTGTATGTCTCTATTTAGTTTAGTTCTGCTCTGATTTTTCCTTTTGTCCTTCCACTAATATAGGATTTGGTTTGTTCTTATTTTCCAGTTCCTTGAGATGCATCAATAGGTTGTTTATTTGGAGTCTTTTTTATTTATTTATTTTTTGGTGTAGGCATTTATTGCTACAAATTTCCCTCTTAGCACTGCTTTTGCTGTATCCTGTAGGTTTTGGCATATTGGGTTTTGATTTTTGTTTGTTTCAAGAATTTTTTTTATTTACTCCTTAATTTCTTTCATTCAGTCATTCAGGAGCATGTTGTTTAATTTTCATGTATTTGTGTCATTTCCAGAGTTCTCCTTGCTATTGATATCTAGCTTTATTTCATTGTGGTCTGAGAAGATACTTGATATGATTTCAATTTTTTTGAAACTTGTTGAGACTTGTTTTGTGTTCTGACATATGGTCCAACCTGGAGAATGTTTCATGTGCTGATGAGAAAAATGTGTATTATAAAAGCCACTGGATGAAATATTCTGTAAATGATTTTTAGGTCCTTCTGGTCTAATGTGCAGTTTAAATTCAATATTTCTCTGTTAATTTTCTGTCTAGATGAACTGTCTTATGCTGAGAACGGGGTGTTGAAATCCCTATCTATTGTTGTATTGGAGTCTGTCTTTTCTTTTAATTCTAATAATATTTGCTTTATAAATCTGGGTGCTTCAGTTTTGGGTACATATGTTTAAAATGTTTATATCCTCTTACTGAATGGATCCTTTTATGGATCCATAATGAGATATTGGATCCTATGAGATTCTTTGTCTCTTTTTACTGTTTTTGACTTAAAGTCTGTTTTATCTGATATAACTACTCTGCTTAAGTTTGGTTTCTGTTTGCATATAGTTTCTTTTTCCATGCCTTTACTTTCAGTCTGTATGTGTTTTTACAGATGAGATGAATTTCTTGTAGGCAGCCTATACTTGAGTCATTTAAAAAATTCCACTGAGCAAGTCTATATTTTTTTAAATGGAAAGTTTAATTTGTTTACGTTTAGGGTTATTACTGATATATCAGGGCTTATTCCTGTTATTTTGTTACTTGATTTCTGGTAATTTTATATGTTATTTTTTCCCTTTATTTCTCTCTTATTATTTACTATTTTAGTTTGTTGGTATTCTACAGTGGTAACATTTGAGTATTTCCTCTTCCTTGTTTGTTTGCTCTATCTATGGCTTTTATATTTTTGAGTGTTTTCATGATGGTAGCTATTAATAATCTTTTGCTTCTGAGTATAGAACTTCCTTAAGCATTTATTGGAGGACTGGTCTAGAGGTGATGAACTTCCTCACTTTTGCTTGTCTGGGAAATACTATTTTCCCTTATTTATGAAAGATAATTTTCTGGACATAGTATCCTTGACTAACAGTGTTTTTCTTTTAGTACTTTGAATATATCATCCCATTTTCTCCTGGTCTGTAAAGTTTCTGCTGAGAAGTTAGCTGTTAGTCCGATAGGGTTTCCTTTATAGGTGATAAAATGTTTTTCTCTTGCTGATTTTAGAATTTGTACTGTCACTTTGACTTTAGACAGCTTGAATTGCAATAGGCCATGGTGAAGTACTTTTTGCATCGTATTTTCTGAGGATCATTGAGCCTCCTATATCTGGATGTCTAAATCTCTTCCTAGAATTATGAAGTTTTCATTTACTACTATGTTAAGTAGGTTTTCTAAGCCTTTCAATTTCTCTTTACCCTCAGGGATACTAATGATTAATACATTCAGTTGCTTTATGTAGTCCTGAGTATCTCAAAGGCTTTGTTCATTTTTTGAAAAACATTTTTTCTTTATTTTTTGTCTGACCAGATTATTTCAAAATATTTGCCTTCAAGTTCTGAAATTCTCTATTCTGCTTGGCCAAGTCTATTTTTGCAGCTTTCGATTGTATTTTGTTCTTGCTTTGATGACTTTTTCAGTTCCAGAATGTCTGTTTTTTTAAAAGATATTTATCTCTTTGATACATTTTCACTTATTTCCTGTACTGATTTTGAGCTGTTTGTATTGCTTTTCATATTTCTCTTGCATCACTGAACTTTGAAAATAAATATTTTGAATTCTTTATCTGGCATTTTGAGCACTGCTTTTTGGTAGGATCCATTGCTGGAGAATTATGATGTTCCTATGAGGGTATCATATTGCTTTTTCATGTTTCTTATGTCTTTACAGCATTTGCTTCTCTTTATTTTTTGAATTTTCCTTCATTGAGGGGGCTTTTTCCTGAATATGTGACTATGATGTTGTTTGGGTAGGACCCTTTGGCTTTGCTTTTGGGTGCATGGAGTAGGGAAGACTACTACAATTTCATTGGCTATAAATAGCGTCAGTGGTATCTGTGGTTTCCGTGGCGTGTTAGGGTGCGGTTATTGGTGGAGGCTGTGGTGAACTTGTGCTAGGGTCTGAAACGCCAGATTGGTCTGTCTTTAGGTTTCAGTGGGGCTAAGCATGTCTATCCTTGTGCTCTGTGGCAGTGTATTCTGACACTTACGTTGGTGGTTCCAAGCAGGCTGATTCTTGGGCCTCTGGGTGCCTTTCTCAATGCTGGTTGTGGTAGTGGTGGACTGGGTGGGTGAGCAGGCTCTTGAGTTCCTGAGCAGTTGTGTGATGTGGGCAATGGTGGCAGCAGTAGTGGCGAGATGCTCTTCTGATTCCCAAGTGCTGTGCTTTTGTGTTGGCAGTTGTTGCAATGGGCCATGCGGGCTGGCTTCCAGGCCACTAGGTTGTGCTTGTAGGTAGAAGCAAGTACCTGCAGGTGCTTGAGGTGGTAGTGATATGTTCTTTGTCCCCAGCCTCTGTCACTTAGGCTTAGGAGCCCCAGGTGATGGACTGGGTTATGGAACCCCCAGGACCATGGATCCTGCACTCTGTCTCAGATGGTGGAGTGAAGCCAAGCAGAGCCAGACCATGCAAACTTGTACATAGGTTCCTCAATGATGAGTGCATGGACTAGCTGTGTTGAGGAGTTGGGGGTGGGGTGGGGTGGGGTGATCCTTAGGCCCTGGAGAAATGCTTGGGTGAGGGGCAACCACCACTACAGTGAGGTCTTACCATGTTGTGGGGGTGGCCAGTTCCAGCAGTCTCAGCAGCCCCACCCTTGGCCAGCAGCTGGGGGACTTTCGTCCTTTTCATGCCCCAGTGCTTGTGGGGCTCCCTCCCCGATCCTGGCTGTTGCAGCTGGGGGATCCCTCCCCCATCCTGGCTGTTCAGTCAGACCTGGTAGTTCACGCCTAGCCCGGAACTCAGCCCTGGGCCATGGGGGCCCCCTGCCCAGTTCCATGTCCAAGCTTCTGCAGCAACTCTTGTCTGGCTCAGGACAAGTGGAGGAGTTGCCCACATCTAGCACCAGCAGCTGCAGCCCACAGCACACTTGCTTCTCAGTCCTGTTTGCAAAAGCCGCCCCCACCCTCCTACTTTGGCCCCATGCCCCGGCTCTGGAAGCAGCAGCCTGGGTTTCCCCAATGCCCAGGACTGGTGCCACTGGTTCCCAGGACCGAGCATAGTCTGCTAAAAGCAAGGATCAAGAATGGTGTTTTATTGTAGCTCCTCAGGTCCCAGGTGTGTTCCCTCCTTGGAGTTCCTTCCCACAGTCTCCTGGCTGCTCCCAAGTCAGAATCAGGGCTTGGGAGAGTCAAAGTGTTTCTCCTATGGCCTGGATAGTACAATTCCCAAGTGAGAAGGTAAATTGCAGGAAGACACTCACTCACCTTCCGCTGTACTAAGTGATTCACTACCAGTTCAGGGCCAATCATAGCCACACAAGCTGCACATTTTCCTTCTCCTTCCTAGACTTTAGTGTTTCCTATCATTTTTTTTTTCTGTCAAACTCCCATGTTCCACCAAGGATAATATATTTAAAATGGGAATGTTGGCCGGGCATGGTGGCTCCTGCCTGTAATCCCAGAACTTTAGGAGGCAGAGGTGGGTGGATCATGAGGTCCAGAGATCAAGACCATCCTGGCCAACATGGTGAAACCCCATTTCTACTAAAAAAAAACAAAAATTAGCTGGGCATGGTGGCAGGTGCCTGTAACCCCAGCTACTCAGGAGGCTGAGGAAGGAGAATTGCTTGATCCTGGGAAGTGGAGGTTGCAGTGAGCTGAGGTCGCACCACTGCATTCCAACCTGGTGACAGAGGAAGACTCCATCTCAAAAAAAAAAAAAAAAAAAAAAAAAGGAAAAAAAAAAAAAAAAAAAAAAAACTGTCTACACACTTTTTTGGTACTTCTAAGTGGATGAGGCATGCTTACAATGCCTCTAATCAGCCATCTTAAAAAACAAAACAAAACAAAACAAAAAAACACATGTTGTTGAGATAGCTTCTTATAGATTATCCTAAATGTAGGCAATATGCTCAAAATTGCAATAGATGAGAAAGAGGGTATATGTAGTGACTTGCATATAGCATTCCAAGCTTTGGTTATTGCTGTTTGCTCCTGATAGGGTTCAAAAGGGGCTACATTAGACAGGAAATTCAATTTTTCTCTTTCACATATCTGCATTTTAATTTGAAATTTATACCATGCTTTCTTTAGCTGGGTGAATGCGGATTGCCATATTTCATCCAAACTAAGACAGTTTTAAGGTACACTATTATTTTATTTATCACTATGAAGGAAAAAAACCTGCCAATTAAACGTTGACAATTATAAGACATATCACCATTTCGGAGACGTTACAACGTTATAATTCCTGCAAGAAGTGGAAGTACAGTGTTGAAATGCAACATTTTAAGATTGCTGCCTCCCATGAAAGAGGAGGCTGTTATTTCTGGGATGAGATCAAGTTTCCCTTGAACTGTTTTTGCAGGTTATCTTCTCTACAGTTGGCATTCATGCATGGAAGAGCAAAACCTGGTTCTGTGTTAGCACATATTTTGTGTTACATTGATCTCTATCTTGCTAATTACAAAACAAAATTTTATAGAATAAAAGCCAGTGATTATAGAAACCAAATTGAGAATTAGGACTAAGGATAAAGTTTAACAAGAAAATGTAATTACAGGAAGTTAGAATACGCTCTTCTCTGTGTCATTTAAAGATTAAGAGACTCAGCAAGAAGAAAAGGGAAAATATTGTCCTATTGATTGTGGAATTAGCCAGGAAAAGTGTTTGTGCGTTCTTTATACTCTGAAATATTCTTCTGCACTGTGGAACTTTAATAATCAGATTTCACTCTTGAAGTTTAATAAATGGCACCAAAAGTTGTTTTTTCCAACTCAGGTGCTAATATAACCAAGATTGTTCTTTGTCCCTAGTAAAGAGAAGGCTAGATATTACTATTTCTATAAAACTCTAGTAGGATTTAGAAATAACATTTAATATACTGTAGGCCATAAGGCAAAGGGTACACAATGGCTAGAATTTATTTTTCCAGACTGAACTAGTAGACTATATATATGTGACTTTTATTCAGACAAGACATGTAAAAGAAGCCACTCTGCTCCTAGACCTACAGCAACTGGATTTGAAAACCAGATTTGCAACCCATGTTATGTGATGGCAGCTATAAGATTTTGGCCCCAGGGCAAGGGGTGATGTGGTTAAGGGTTATTTATTTTTTGCCTTCACAGGATACCTTGTGGTATTTTCATCCTTCTTTCCCCACACACAGTCTTCATAGCTTGAACCACTTACAACAGTGGTTTGTTTCTGTTTTGGTTTTTGTTTTTTTTTTTGAGATGGTGTCTCGCTCTGTCGCCAGGCTGGAGTGCAATGGTGTGATCTTGGCTCACTGAAACCTCTGCCTCCTGGGTTCAAGTGATTGTCCTGCCTCAGCCTCCTGTATAGGTGGGACTACAGGCATGTGCCGCCACGCCCAGCTAATTTTGGTATTTTTAGTATAGACAGGGTTTCACCATGTTGGCCAGGATGGTCTCAATCTCTTGACCTCGTGATCCACCCACCTGGGCCTCCCAAAGTACTGGGATTACTGGCGTGAGCCACTGTACCCAGCCAGAACAGTGGTTCCTAACCTGAACTGCACATTAGAATTACCAGAGGAACTTTAAAAAAATACCAAAAATATCCATGCATACATCTTATTCCAGCCCAATGAATTCAGAATCCCTGGAGTAGGTCCCAAACATTAAGGGTTTTTTTTTTTCTTGAGCTCCCAAGTGTTTGTAATGAGCATCCCAAATTGGGGATCCCCTGATTTAGAGCTATAATGCTTGCTCCTGGGATTTTGCAGATGTCAGGATGGAGACTTGGATTTAGTTCATGTTAGTAACAAACCTTCCCAGAATAGGAGGCTGAAATCTTTGGATTGAAATAACCTTTATCTTTAGGGTCAGGTTTCCCAGAGGCAAGATTCTGAGATGGGAGTTTATGTGTAGGTGATTTCATTTAGAAAGCGCTCCCAGGAGAAACCTGCTAAAGAGCAAGCAGGACAGGGAGCGGAGTGTAGTAGCTGGTTTTTAAAGGTGGCTGCCTCCCATTCCTTGCCTCCATGTTTGTACAAACCACTCCACCTACCAGGGAGGGGTCTATTTCCCAGGAGAGAAACCCAGGAGGCAGAGGTTTCAGTGAGCCAAGATCACACCATTGCACTCCAGCCTGGGGACAGAGCGAGACGCCATCTCAAAAAACAAAAACAAAACAAAACAAAACAAAACAGAAACAAACCACTGTTGTAAGTGGTTCAAGCTATGAAGACTGTGTGTGGGAAAAGGAGGATGAAAATACCAGTTGCCATGTAAGTAACCTGACCACCTCAGACCACCAAGGTGTGAAGTTTGAGCTAGCACCATGGGAAGGTGACATGGCGTAGGAAATTGAGGAATCCAGCTGGCAGTGAAAACTAAAGCCCCAGATGTATGACACCAGTCCAGCCAGTTCAGCCAGCCCCTACAGTCATTTCAGCCATCCCAACTGAGGTCCCAAATACCACAGACAGAGACAAGCAATCCCTGCCATGCCTTGTTTGAATTCCCAACCAACAGAATATGAGCAAATACAATAATTGCAGTTTTAAACTTTGGAATAGTTTGTTATGAAGCAATGGAAAATTGAAACTTGGAGTAGTTTCACAGTGATAGAAGACTTAATGTTTGGGTGGCTTATTGTGTAACAATAGATACTGGAAATAGGAAGAAACTCCCCTGCAGGGATAAAATTTCAAGCAAAATCCTATGGAGGTTATCTCCAGCCTGATCCCATTGGGAAAATCTGAATTATGTCTCAGGATTATCCTGATATTAGGCTTTCATATTCCTAGCTATTGGATCAGGCCTACTGTGTGGTCAGAAACAGTGGCATAAACTCCCAGGCTCTTCTTGCTTTCTGAGGAGCAGCGGCAGAGTCAAGCATCCCTCAAAGGACACCTGGCCTGTGGCAGGTGCCACATCATCATATCGGAGCATGTGGTAGTAACTCTGTGCTGATATTATTTCTCATTGCTTTACAGAATATGCAACCCAAGCAAGGAAAAAAAAAAAAAACACCAGAAAAGTGGAGGAAAAAAAAAAAGAGGTACAAGTATCTTAGGCATAAAGTTCAAATTTGATCAATAAAAGGGAATAAAGACTTTATTTAACAATAAAATTATGGGAGGAATCTTTGTAGATAGGGAAACAGGTAGGTGCGGTTCGTTTTTGCAAGATAGGAAAAATAAACCATGAAAAATACTGCAGGTAGAAGATGCTTGCGTAGCAAAGCAGAGGAAAGCAGCTTTGTGACAACGTTGAACATTTCCTGCTGTTCAGGGCAGCATGAAGTGGGAAGATGCGAAATTGTTGGTAGGTGTGTCTGATAGCAGTGTTGGCACACCTAACTTCATAATTTCTGACCTAGTTGAAGAAATGCCTATGGTCTTTTTGCTGGGTTTAATTATAGCATAAATATAATCTATTTCTTTAAAGAGAAAAAATTGGTTAGAATTCCATTATTGTTTCTGTGGAGAGAATTAATTTTCAACAAAGTGTTTTAGAGCATCTGTGTTGGCAGTTCTGGGAGGAAGGTCTCATTTTCTAAATGCAAATTTTGGCTCCTCCTGTATTCTTCCTTCTACCTCAATGCTTAGAAAACTACCAGAAACAGGTTTTTTTTTTTTTTTTTTTTTTTTTT